>NC_143021.1:10692500-11001000 GCF_055824585.1 Amblyomma mixtum
TTTGTCGGACCTTCGGCGATGGCGAGAAGCACTCGCTGTAGCTTCGAGGCAGATTCCGGATCTGGTCTTGTCTGTTCCGGGGCAGGGCTGGGTTGATGTCGAAAGCGGGCGAGTTCTCTTGGTCAGGCGAATCTTCTACGGATGGAACGGAGAGCGCGAAGAAGTCTCGTACGTCGGATATTTCGTCGAGGAATGCAATCGTCGTTCCTCTGTTAACGTGCCGGTATTCTTCGCTAAAGTTAGTAAGCAGTACTTCGGCTCGGCCGTTGCGGAAATGTGCGATGCCTCTTGCGATGCCGATTCCTCGGTCGAGGAGCAACTGCATGTTCCCCTCGATAATGGCTTCAGTGTCACTCGCTTCCGTGGCGCCTACGGTGACGATGACGCTTGATGGGGGTGGGACACTCACTTGTTCCTCCAGGACACTAAGCGCAACGTGATGTTCCGGAGTTCTCATCGACGGGATGGCCTCGTCCGTGGAAAGTGTGATCATCTTGGATCGCAGGTCGATGATTGTTTGATGCTCATTAAGGAAATTTCCCAAGGTCATTTCGCGGGAACATTGCTGTAGCACAACGAAGGTCGCAGGATAGGCCCAGGTAGCACATGACAGCGGGCCAATATTAGAATACAGTTGGCAAAGCATCGCCTTAAGTATGCCCAGGGCGGCGTCTTCATACGGCGTGATTGCTGGAGGATCCTCGTTGTTTCCTCGGCTAGCAATATGACCGCCACAGGTTACTTTGTTTAGTTTCCACTACGAGGGCTAGGAGACCTTCCTCGGACAGCCGCGGCGTAGCTGCGGCCCGGTGATGAAAATCATGTGGTGTGTGGCGACGGGGACCGGGACAGACGGCTTGACGACACGTACTTTCCTCTGCGCAGGCCAGGCAGTCGTCGATTTCCCGTGGTCGCTGCCCGAGCAGCGGTCGTGGGGCGTCGATGGCGAAACTCCACAGGCCGATGTACGAGGGGGCACCCAAAATAAACCGGACTTATTTTTATTTGAACTTATTTGTTCACATTTTAAGCACAGACCTTCAATCTCCTTCAAAGTATTCCACACTTGCAATGATACGCTTGTCGAATCTTTCATTCCATTTTTCAAAACATTGTTTAAATTCATTTTTTTATTTATAGATACTGCGATCTTGTACAGATCATAGCAGGGTGGGACAAAACAAAATACAAGCATATAAACACACACAAATTCACAACATTTACAGGCACTTTTCAAACAGAAGTAAAGAATTTTGATTAACAGTCTCGCTATTAAGTTTGTTCCAATCAGTAATTGTCCTCGGAAAAAAAGAATATTTAAAGCAGTTATTTCGCGCGTTCAAAGGGGTGATTGTTAGTGCATGCCTTTGTCTCGTGTTATAACCTGAGGAGTAAGAAAAATAATTAGAGGTATCTACTTTATAATGTCCTTTTATAAGCTGGAAAAAAAACTTTAATCGACAAACACGATTGCGCTCAGTGACGGGGGGTAACCCACTTCGCCTCACGAGCTCACTTACAGATGCACGGCCATATGAGTTAAAAACAAATCTAGCTACTTTATGCTGTATTCGCTCTAATTTCTGAATGTTTGTTAACGTGAAAGGGTCCGAAATGATTACGGCATATTCTAGTAACGGACGGATGAGGGAATTGTACGCCAATAGACGAACACTAGGTGGGGATGACTTTAGGGAGCGCCTCAAGAAAAATAGTTTCCGCATTGAGTTTGCTACTACAGCGTCTATGTGTTTTGACCACGAAAGGTTGTTAGTAATCCATAGGCCCAAATATTTATACTCTGTCACTTCTAATAATGATATGCTGTTAGTACCGTACACAAAATGAAGAGGCATTTTCTTGTTTGTAATTTTCATGAACACGGTTTTTTCAAAATTAATGCACATCTGCCATTTGTTGCACCACGCAACCACCCTCGCTAGGTCATTATTTAGACGCACCTGGTCGTCAACTGAAGACACCATTTGATACAGGATACAGTCATCCGCGTACAGCCTCACGCGAACTGAAAGATCTGCCACAATGTCATTAATAAACAACAGAAATAAGAGTGGTCCCAAAACAGATCCCTGGGGGACGCCAGACATAACCCGGACACTGCTAGAAGAAATATTGTTCAGAGTGACGAACTGACATCTGTTCGAGAGATAAGCTTTAATCCATGCAAGTATCCTGTCGTTTTTAATGTAATAACTTAATTTATGAATTAGTTTGTTATGTGACACCTTATCGAATGCTTTACGGAAATCCATGAATATCTTTTGTGATGTTTGACAGTGCCTCCGTCGTTTTTTTCTTCACCTCAGTAACATCAGCGAAACGCTTTCCATTCACCTATTTTTTCATTCTAGGAAACAAAGAAAGTAGCACGGGGCAAGTTCGGGAGAGTATGAGGGTTGAGGAATAGGGGTCATGCAATTTTTGGTCCAAAATTGTCGTAGAGACAGAACTGTGTGAGCTGGGGCATTGCCATGATGGAAAAACCAGTCACCCGACCGCCACAAATCTGGCCGCTTCCACCGCACACTGTTGCCCAATCTTTTCAAAACATCGAAGTAGAAAGCCTGGCTAACTGTCTGGCCCTGCGGAACAAATTCTCAATGGACGACTCGTCTCACGCCGTCGAAAAAACAAATCAGCATTGTTTTGAGGTTTGGTTTCACCTGACGAGCTTTCTTGAGGCGAGGTGAATTTGAAGTTTTCCATTGGCATGATTGTTGCTTTGATTCAGGATTCGATTCAAGAACACTTGAGTTGTCCCCATAGCATCGTCCTTGTACGTCTTTCGTAATATTTCAAGAGTTTCCATTCAACTTTTTTCGGGCAAAAATCAAAATTTCACCGGCGCACGCTGTTCACGAAAATCAGCCATTGCAAAAGCGACATTCACACAAAACAGTCGTCACTCTAAAACTCTGCCTAAACTAGTCTGACCTCCTTCAACGATGGCACTCGGCTTACTGACTCTGCAAGGTTCGTTCTGTGCGCTGCTAGTGGCAAAACGCGGTACCACAGAAGCTTTGTCGACCAAAAAATTTAGTCCGGTTTCTTTTGGGTACCCCCTCGTATTTGTACGGACAGTTGCGAAGTATGTGCCCTGCATGGCCACAGTGGAGACACAGAGGAGGGGGGGGGGGGGGGCTGTCGGGAGTCCACTGGTCGCATTTCCTAGTTCCGTTGCGCCGCTGGTAAGGTGGGCGGGCGGGAGCAAGGGGTCGTCGTTCTTGTAGAGCTGGTGCCTGTCGAAGAGGGCTCGGGGGGTCTCGTCGAGGCGGAGGAGTGCGTAGGGCGGCGGCGTAGGTCATGGCTTCAGCTTCCTTTGGGGTCGTCGGTGACGGGGAGCCAAGTGCATGCTGTACTTCTTCACGGACTATATCCGTGAGCGACGCCACCTTAGTCTGCTGTGCTGGGGATGGCAGCTGTCGGTGAAGTTCTTCACGAACATTTTCACGTATTAGATCTCAGGTTATCCCCGCTAGCAGGGTTATCATCTGGGCAGCTTGCCGTCAGCACAAAGTGGTCGTTTGTACTGACGGCTCCGGGCGTCAAGGGTCTTTTCGATGGTAGAAGCTGCGACTACGAACTCGGCGACGGTTTTTGGAGGATTCCGGATCGGGCCAGCGAAGTGGCTCCTTTACGGCACGCATCAGAAAAGTGAGCTTCTTTTTTTTATTCTTGTTAGGGTTGGCGCGCTTGAAGAAGCGTTTCATTTCTTCCACATACGCAGTCACGGTCTCGTTTGAGTGTTGAATTTGTGACTGCAGCAGGACCTCCGCTCCTTTCCGTACGACGCTAGTGAACGTACCCAGTAGGTGCTTCTTGAAGGTCGCCCAGGTCGTGAGGGAAGATTCGGGGTTTTCAAACCAAGTTCTGGCAGGGCCGTCCAATGCAGAATAAACGTTTCAAAGCTTGGCGTCGTCGTCCCAGGCGTTCAGCGCTGCCACACGGTCGTACACGTCCAGCCAGTCTATCTTCGTGTGGTTCTTTATAGAAAGTCGGTGTCTTACGGGGCTGGCGAAGCACGACGGCGTTGACTCTGCACCAGGTTCCATCGGCGTGGGCATAGCTGGATAGCAGGTGAGAACCTCCACCAAATGTCACGTAGTGATCACTGCAGTCCGGCGAGCAGGAAAACAGCGAGAATGGCTTCCAAACGGAACTTTGTATATGGGCTGACTTGCGCCAGCAAAGAACTGAATTACTCGGCGGCGGTGTAGCAACAGGCGTGCTCGGTGGTCGTCGGACAGAATCCCCGCCGCTCTTCGCCGTGTTCAGTTTAAAGCTGATAGCGAACTTTCGAGATAAAGCGTGCAAAGTTGCTAGAACATTTTGGAACAACGTAGAATCGGCTCCGCCTGGATGCGATCAATCGAGAAAAAGGTGGTCGCGTCTTAAATCACAAACTAAACGATAAAGCGGCGTGGCGGCAGCTATGAAGAGTGAACAAAAAAAAAACGGTACGAAGATTCGCGGCAATATCCGTTATTTCTGCCTCAAGTTTTGGTACACAGGAATATATTCTTTTATAGATCATGTGATGGTATTTTCAAGCGAGCATGCGCAAATATGAAAGAAACTGCGCGAAGAACTTCTTCGCTCATGCCCGAGACCATCAGAAAGTAAAACAACGTTGACAATTTACTAACGACGTCAATGCCACGAGAATCGCGCGCCAGATCCCGTTAGTGGGAGTTACGCATGCAAGCCTGGCAGCATAGTAACAGCTCTCGAGTCATGCAAGCTGCGTGCTGTATAGTTTTTCGCTATGTAGATGCAATTAACCTGGCTGCTTTTATATGTCGAGCACTCACTCCGCAGTTGGCACTGCTATTTCAAATCCCACCCGTCCCATCCCGGCACCGTGGCTGCCCTTTTTGTGTGGCTGCAGCAATAAATGAAGGTGATGCCCTGATTTACCTTCAGCAAAGAAAATAGTTTAATACCTGATTCAGGAAAACTTCTCTCGGTCATATCTATGGCCCGAAAATTTAGCACTAAAGAACCCCAAAATAGGCAGGCATCTTGGCTCCAAAAAATTTTCAAGTAGGCGTTATAAAGCAAAAATAGGCGCTTTGAATAATACTCTTTATTCATAAGTACAAGATTTGTAAGTCAAGCACGGAGCGTACGCAGTCCTCAACTGAAGCAATAAAGCGCATTCTCAGGTTTTCGAACTTGAAGCACCTTCGGTTTTCGCTAAGCATAGCTTTGTACTGTAAAACGCTTCTTTTGGCTGCACTCTTTTTTACAAAATTTTCCAGAAAAACATTCTATACCTTGAGCTTGGCGCATGATATAGTCTTAGGCTTATGCGCCACTAAACGTAACACAACACACTATTTGAGGGCTTGCATGCGCTTGTCAACAGCGTCCCAATAGATTGTACCAGTTACTGAGTAGTGAATTCGCTGCATTCATTGTGAGGTGGCAGGCACATTCCTCCAACAACATGCATGACATTTCGTACGTTTCACAAAAGCCATTTCGAAACTTGAACTCATCCAGATGGGGAGTGTTTAACAGCGCCTCGTTCCAGCGAAAGTCCACCATGGGCTTGACACAGCACATTTTCATAACCGATAGAGAGCACATCATCATCATCAGCCTGGCTACTCCCACTGCAGGACAAATGCCTCTTCTATATCTCTCCAGTTAACCCTGTCATGTGCCAGATGAGGCCACCCTATCCCCGCAAACTTATTCACACACAAATTCGCTGCACAAATATTGTGTTGCCGCTAAAGTGACCCTGAAATGATTTCGATGGGCATATTCTAGTGCAACACATCTATAGAGGTGGCCTTTGCGGGTATTCGAGTCAAGTTTGAAAGCTCTGCGTGGACCCTATAATTTAGAAATAATTTAAAAAAATTGCTGTTCGCAATAGCACGCACCCGATTAGGGCGACAACTCGCCACGCCACGTCCCTATGGAGGAAAAAAAAAGCTAAGGAGAGAGCGCGACGCCAAGCGACCAGCCTTCGCTCGCCAAGTGCACGTGAAGCCGCTCCCTCCCTAATTAGGCACTCTACCCTAATGTTTCGGCGTTGGTATGTCTTAGTGTGAGCGTCTGCGCAGCCTAAGGTGCGGGCGTCTACAGCAAGGAGGTTGATAGCTTATTTGCCACGCTGCTCCGCGCAGCGGGCATACATATTACCGTACGCTACCACGTGGCGTGATCCAACGCCACCTAGGACTTCCTCTAGGTGGGTTTGCGTGATCCGGATGGACACTCTCTCCTTTTTACTTTTTATGAATAGGCTTCAAGGCTATCGCCCGACGATGTCTCTTGTGTTTTTTTTTCCCTCCGTGCGTGTCCCCCCCTCCGATGACGTCAGTGGGCAGTCTGGGCGAGCCTTCAAACTGGCCGGATGCCCACTGACGTCATCGGGTTTTGGGACACGGCTTGGTGAGGTGTCGCCCTAATCGGTTGTGAGCTATTGCGAGCAGAAATTAAAAAAAAATTATAGGCTCCACGCAGAGCTTTTAAGCTTGACTTAAATACCTGCAAAGGCCACCTCTACAGATCTGTTGCACTAGAATATGCCCTTCGAAATCATTTCAGGGTCCCTTTAAAAACCCAAAATATGGAACTTTTTGCTGAATATTGCAATATTGCAATTTTTACCCGAAACTAAACTCAAAATATCTCCCAATGGTCCCCCTCTCCAGTTACAAAAAGAGTAAAATCCGAAAACGAAGGGCGATATGTATGAATATGCACATAAGCTGCAGTTTGGGGAGCGTGCGTGGCGCCATCTGGTTAACAGAGGGGGCGAAAGGTGGATGCAACCACGGCCACCTGGATCGCGGCGGCCGAGATGCAACTCTTGTTCAGTTTGCAGACCGCGATAGTCAGCGGTAGCGATAGCATGAAAGGACAGGGGGAGCTTTGTACATTATTTACAAAATGCCGTTGGGCATTCATTTATTAGTGCTTTCATGAAATAGCTGAAATAAGAGTCCTCTAACTTTGGTATATAATCGCCAAGAAATGCTTCGTCCTGTTTGATTGTTAGAGCTATGCTTCTCTGAGGAGAATACACATAAAGTAAAGCCGTGTCGATTCTCAGGACATACAGTATTATCATTATCTGCGTGTAGTGTTAATGGTTTTTACTCAACTGTAAGTGTCCATTCACATAATGGATGGCACATAGCTGATTTCTTTGTGTGGGTCAATCAGACACCTTTTCCTTAGACTGTAAGGACAATTAATTTCAATAAGTTGAAATGTGCCGCCCGATGTCACACTGCCGTCGGGACTGCAACACAGCCATGGTTGCTAAAAATCGATGATCAGCCCAACCTGAAAGCAATAGAAACTAGAAGTAGCATGCCATCATTAGGTTTGTACTGAAGTTACTTCGTGAATTGTTGTCCCATGTGCCAGCTCCAACTCGTGTATAGCTATTTTTTCCATCTTCTTTCCTGCATCATCATGTGGAAGTTATAACAGAACTGCATCGCATCTTGCAAAGACACTACTACTGCAAATGTTACGAACCACTCGGGGAAATTTGTAAGCCACCTTCTTTGCAAGGTTTGTTTTCCCGTGAAAGCTCTCCTTCCCGGATGACACTCTCGCAGTCTTGGCGGAAACGAAAAGCGCCAGGCGTCTCTTTACGGCGCATTCACATTTGCGAGTCGCTCTTCAAGGCTGAAACCTGAAGAACGGTCCAAAACCAGTCATGCTGGAAAAGCAAGGCGCTGGACTATACCCTTCACCCTCTCTTTTGCTGATAAATGGGTGGTAGTCAACCCATGTACCCTTTGGACACCACTCCCTGAGTCATCTTGCAGTCTACTGGAAACATTTCTGAACTAACAAAGAAGGAGGAACTTGCCTTTTTTCGTTTCTTCGAATAATACGAGAGTGTTTTCGGGGAACGAGGCCTTTTGGTTGGGAAGAAAGATTTGTAAAGAAGTTGACTGGGATTACAGCACGTGGTCAGTTTAAACCGGTGTACAGCACATTTTCAGTGGCCAAATACATTAAGTAGGCCACGAAGCTTACTGTAAAAAGTTGCAGCACTACAGAACATCCTTGGTGACGAAGGACATGTCTAAATACTGGAAGTCAGCAGTTCTTGTTTTTAAGCGGTGTACTGTCAACTGCTCACGCGCACTTTTCGTCCTTGGTGCCACCTTCATGAACGATTCATAAGTTCTACTCTGGAACATAAATAAAAGCAATCCAAACAAAAACAAACCGTCGAACTGCTGCCAGACCTTCTGTAGTGAGGGCAATTTCGATTATCTCATCAAGATCTTTTTGTAGAAGAACATCTCTGTTTTGTTTCATGTATGCTCCATTTCCCGCCCTCTCATTTTCAGCGGGGAATTGTCTGTAATCTCGAACATTGCACAAGTCCGCAAAAAAGCAGGTCTCCCGCCGAGGTGCCATTCTCGCAACGATGTCACTGCGCGTCTGCTGTGCGGACGGGTTGACCGAAACGCTCTTGGCCATCCAGTTAACGCGGGGAATGCCGTGCGGGGGCGCTGGCGATGCGGTTGCTGCTGGCAACACCATACCAGCGCACGTCTGATAAAATTTCAGACTTTTTACGAGCACATGGGCGTTTTTGCATTTCGCTTCCATCGAAGCGCAGCCACCACAACTGGCTGATCATCAGGCAGTGCAGTTACGTACAGCCTTTGTCAAAAGTTTAGAGCCCAGGGGGTTTGCTTCTAAGCACTAGTGTGGCGCTCCTGTAGCACTAATGGAAGTCCTACGCATCGGAGGGAGCAGGACCAAAAATCTTCTTACCTTCAGGAGATTTGGGACGCTGTGGACGCATTACGAGCAAAGCAATGTGGCCCAGAAGCAAACCCCCTGGGCTCTAAACTTTTGACAAAGGCTGTACCACCTGATAGCCATAGCCGTAGGCTTTGCTAGCCATAGTTCAAATGCTAGCTAATGAGTTCGATTGCCTTCGCAGTTGTCCATGCTGTGCTGCAGGTAGCAATAAAGGATTAGTAAACCTTTTCTTATTCACCTGCCATGATGGCTATGTGTCTGCAGTGTTTGGCTGCTGAGAGCGAGCTTAAACAGGTTCAATGCCAGACACAGCAAAGACTTTCTAACCAGTTTTTAGCCGTACTGTGAAGGCAAAATGCAAAAATATTCAGCGTACTGTGATTTCAGAACCCATTAAAGAAATTATAAAGCCCTCCACTGCGGTTCTCCTGACAGCCCCAAATGTAGCGTTGCCCAGTAATCTATTTAGCCCGCACAGACTCACTGGAAAGCAAAAGATGCGAGGTTTTTTTCAGAGCAAACAAGCTATAGGCCGCATTACGAAATGCACTAATAGCAGAAAAACAAAAAGCCTCGTATTAAAACAGCGAAATATGTGTTAGTATAAGAATATACAGAATTTTGAAGCTTCAGGCTGAGAGCCAGTTCTTAGCCTTGATGCCACACATGGTGCACCGACAAGCTCTTCGTGGTGTCGGGCCTTGAAGCACGGGTCCTGCTTACAGGGCAGCGTTGTTTCCAAAGGCATGGGGCGTTCATAGCCACTTCGCCGTCAGAATTTCAGATCTTGGAAAGCAACTCCACTACTGCTTGAGCTGCAGTCTCAGCAAGAGCAGCAGTCGGTGCAGCAATGCGGATAGCTTCCCCGCCAACAGTAACAGTGCTGACATATTCTGAAATGTCAGAATCATCCTCACGGCACGTCTGGAAACTTGGGACTCCTCCTCCGAGGTCGCTGCTGGCCATTTCGTCCTTAGAAAGTCTGCCACTCAAGTCATTCACGGACTCGTAGGTCCTCAATGGCTCTCGAGGCTGCGACGGCGCATGCGGTGGTGGAACTGCTCGCGCGATGGCTCTCCGCTGTCGAGGTCTGAACATCAGGAGGGCAGCTACGTTCCTTGACTCGGTGCTCTCCGGGCCTCCAAACTTCTGGCCGACGTCTTCTGCGGCGACGTCGTCAAGCTTCCCTCCCATAGACCTCAGTTCGATCACCTCGTGGATCTTCATTCGCTTGGCGTAGCTGAGCCCATCGTCGCGGCGTGCGTCGTGCAGGAGGCCGATGCACATGTCCACCTGTTCTTTGAAGTCCCTGTCCATGCTGGCTCCCTTCTCCTTCAGCAGGTCACAGATGTCGTCGACCTCGGTCGGAATGCAGGCACTACGTTCATCGACAGAGGAGCTGGACTGCTCAGGCACAGTTCGAGGCCTATCCGACGCACGCCTGCGTAAGCTAGAATCGCAACAGGTGACGGCAGATAGTCTGAACTGCAGCCTGCACGCATAGGTCGCGGATGCTCGAGCCTACTGATGGCTTGCGCGTTTCTTGCAGCCGTCCTCGGAAACAGCGTAATCTTCGAATATCGGGGTTAACGCGTGCTCGGAACACTGTCGCACAATCTCCACGACTGCTGCACGAAATGGAACCTGCGACGGTGCGACCTGGACGCACGCTTCATATACCTTCTGCCATGAGGCCCGCAACGCAATGACGTACCCCATTGGCTAAGGCTGCTGCCCTTCCCCTTTCGACTAGTTGTCGTGGCTGTCATCGCCCATGCCCCCCTCCCCCTCGAGAGAAGACCCATTGTCAGCCCCAACTCCCGGCGACTCGTACAGTGGTATTCCCGCGATCTCACTGTGACCTATTGTGACCCACACCGCGGGGACCCCAGGCAGGTCACTTTACCTCGGGGGCAGTGGCTACAAAAAGCCCGCGCGTTTCTGGCTTCCACCTAGTATTGTCAGATTGGGCTATATGTAGTTAAGTTGGGCTGCTTGAAATTTTTCCTGGCTGCGTTTCGGACAGTATGCCGTTTTTTTTTTTTGAGGGCCGAGGTACCTACAGGCTCACTGAATATCTGTATGGAAAAAAAAAGAAACATGTTTCAAAAGTGCACTATTTCGCGGTTAACTGTTGATGCAGTTTTTTTTTATATTTTGCTTGCTTTCCTTGTTTCCACGCAACACAACTTGAAAATTTGATTTCCGAACCAAAAACCTTCACTCCCAGAGTGCGTTTTCACTTCCTGCTCTGCCCAGAAAAGGTATCCGTGGGAGGGAGATTGGTCAGGCGCTCACCCTTTTCCGGGAAGCAGAGAGGGGAAGGAGAAGGCGCCCTTAATTTGCCGGAACCGGGGCAGTTAGCACCAGTTTTCCAGGAAAGTGGACAATGGTGTACTCCCCCCAGCAGTGCCTTGCTTGTCTTGCTCCTCGCGTTCGCACCCCTGCTCTGCGCACAAAAGGGGAGAGCGCGAGGCGGAAGTGAAGAATGACCGTTAACTCTCACTCTCTTGTTCATTGTGGATAAGCTAGAGTGCTGGTGAGAAGACGGCACCATTGTGCCCTGGTGTCAGCAGAAATTTCGGATTTTCTGGAAATCCTTTGGACAACTTTCTTCCCCTATTCCTTTTCGAAGAATGCGAGAACGCAGTCTCAGTCTGTGTGCGGGAGTTTTGTGTGTCAAAACATCTTTGAACCGGTAAGTATTTGCGGAAGAAGACGGGACAGAACAAAAGAACACGCAGGACAAAAACAGAGCACAGAGTGTTCCTTTGTTCTGTCTTGTCTTCTTCGCGCCCTTCAAAGATGAACCAACTCGCCCAAACAAGAGTTTTACTTAAAACATCTTTGAAGGGTCATTCCATGTCAAACGCACCAATGTTTGGGCTCGATCCTCTCAGATATTTAAAAAGAAAAATTCAAATACAAAAGTTCAAGAAATTTGTGGCTCAATTTTCCCTGATATCTAGCGGGAAAAAATTTTCCTGTCATGTGACAGCCCTTCAAATTTTAGACTTGTGGAAAACTATACGTCTTCGTAAAAAATTCAATATCAAATTTTATTTTCTCTTTGTCGTCCAGATTTTTCGTGAATAACGTATATGAGTAGCATTTTTGAATCATGTGTTAAGACTGCCTTCGCAAGGTAATGTTTTTTGTAGTTCGTTTTTCTAGCCCAAAGCGCTTCATTTTGGAAATGTTTTAAAGACATTCACGCGACAATCGTTAGCAATATAAAACTTGAGAGGCTGGCCATAACATATGCCACATGGCGCAAATCTTTAGACTAAAATTAATCAGCATAATGTGCAGAAAAAAAAACAATGCCAAAGTTGCAATAAAGTGCAGTGTGCTGCATATTCTGACGAAAATATACTGACGTGCTCACTGTAAAAATGTAACACACTATTCCTCTAATAGCTCGCTTTGTTGTTATTTTTTCAGCACTTTTTATCGAGGTAGTTTCTTGTTCTAGTTGACGAAAAAAAATTTGAAGAAAAGCGCCGCAGCGCCGGTCATGGTTGTCCTGTACTGTCACTTCACTGCAGACCACAACTTCGGCGCTGTCAGACTGCTCTCATTCCGTGCACTTGTGCACGTGCTCAGGCGTTGCAAATCCGCTTTGAGTAAAGGTGGTATCACGCTTCTCACGTGCTGTGCTTACGAATCAAGTGACTCAAGGGGGCATCTATAAAAGCAAATATGGTCGCCTGCTAGAAAGAAACGTCCCCGGTAAAAACGTCCCCGGAACATACATACCCGGAAAAAATGTCCCTGGAAAAAATGTCCCCAAGTGAAGAAAAGAATTTTTTCCCGGAACCCACTTGACAGAAATCGCCCTCTTTATTTGAGAATTTGAGAATTAAGGAGAGAATTAACGAAGGCGTGAAGTATATTGTAATACCAGACCGCGTCATGGTCAAGCAGTCCAGGTCTTGCAAAGGAAAAGCACTTCTGCAGGTGACTTCGCAGAAGCGCCGAATGATCCAGAGACGCACTTGCTCTGGACCACTTCCCTTTCACCACCATCATTGTTCTTCATGGACGCTCCGTATCTGTTCGTTGTTTAGTCGCTTCCGTGCCGACTTCTGTAATCGTTGTATATATAGCTTGCATTTTTACAGCTTGCTAAGAAGAAACGCAGTCCAAGCTTTGATATCACGGTGAAGAAATGCAGCTGGAAGCAAAGAAATACACCATAGACAAAGACGACTTGGCACTGGGCCATCTTCATGGTCACGGTGGCCTCTTGTGAACGCAAGGCGTCAGTCTTTTTCCACACGGTTGGGTGGCTGTGGCCCAGCATGCTTTCCAGCATTCTATTCTAAGCTTCTGCATGGTTGTTCGTCCTGTGTCCTCCATCAAGAGTTGTTGCGTGGACACTCCACATTGAAGGGGGATAGGTGGGAGAGGTTCGCCGCAAGGTTACGATATTGTTAGCTCTGTTTATCCTGTTGTACGTACCGGAAACATATGTGGTATCAAAGTAGCCTACTATTTCTTGGGCAGATTATGGCATTTGGCCTTTCAATACTGGCATTCCCTCTTCTATGTCGTTAAGCAGCAAGAAGCAAGAACGTCCAGCGTTCCCATGAATGCACGGAATTCTTTGTCTTGCCTGTGAAGGTTTGCCAAACAGAGCTCTTGAATTTTTCGCCAGGTGCTTTGGCACAGATGGAAGAAGCACGCCTTTATGGTAACGCCTTCTCCAAACACTGCCTTGACAGCAATCATGGTCGCCCTTGCAAAGTCGCACATAACGAGTTCCGGGTACAGAACCAATTCAAGAAGTTCGCACCGGTCACGAAGTGACCTGTACAGCTCTTCGTAGGCTTCCTGATTTTTCCTCGTCATGAAGGCGTAAGCAACTGATACAACGCCCTCGCTGTGTGGTACAAGAATAAAAAAATAGCTGCAGGCATCCCTTGGGTGCGAGATCGAAGTTCCCATGCATGAACCATGTACGCTGCTCTCGGCTAGCAACTTCAAGCAAATACAAGTTGTCGGTTTTCAGACTCTGTATCATTATCGTAGCAGAGGAAGGGTTCTGGCTTGTACCGGAAGTCATAGTCGACGGTGGCTGAACAAGAAGGCGCCTGAGGCTGCCAGGATTCGGTGGCTAGATTTTGGTCCGTTGTTTGGGGACATTTTTTCCTACTTCGCAAATCTACTGCGTACTGTGTGCGAGGTGTTTTTTCAAGGAAGGCTGTTCATGCTAGTGTACAGCTACTCTTGTTTGTAACCTCGCATCAGCTAAACTTGCATGTCCACTCGTACAGGACAACAAGCTTTTCGGTGCACATGTCCATCTTTTGAGGAGCAAACTGAGAAGACTTGATGTGTGGCTGTGTGTAATCCATCTCATATGTCAACTGTGATCTGTCAGATTTGTATGTTGTCGAGTCGGCTCTTTGTGGTACTTTATTTTTTTTGCCACGTCGATCCTTTGTTGGAACTTGACCACGTTTCCTAGTAGCTGAAGGTTATTGCAGAGCTGACAGGGCATTTTGCACGTCACCAGAGTGAGTATGCAAGTTTCCACTAAAATGTGCAGTACACGGTTTTCCATTAGCAAGAAGAGGAAGATTAGAGGTAGCACCTTTCGTAGCTGCTGTTGTATGTATAATACTAGCTGCTTTGGTTCAAGGCACCTGTTCGACGTGTCAAGTTTAGTTTCAGTGAGTTATTTGCATTGTAACATTACGACTATCCTTGTTGAGGTTATGATAAAATGGAAGCTAGACTGCCTCCCTGTTGTGAACATAATGGCTTCTAAAGAAAGGTTCCCATCTTCTTTCAAACTGCTGTTTAGAGGTGCTTAGTTTGTTGTCAGAGTTCTGTCCTTCGAAAACAAAGCTATGTGCATGCTTTCCAGTGATTTTTCAACAGTTGCCCAGGAGAAGGAAGGTTTTTGTTTGTTTGTAATGAAGCGATGTTCATTGCCTCAGGCCATCAAATGATATATAATGATGGATGACGAGCATGCTTAAATAAATGAGAAAAGGTTCGCTGACCTAATGAAGTCGAGGAGTGAAGATGATGTCGTCCCTGCTTCCAAGCGGTATATGAGTCAGGTTTTAATGTGCTGGATTTACTAGTGCACATGCATTCTGTGAGTGTGTTGAGTTTACTTTTGTTTTGGAGGCATTTTTTTCCAGCCAGTTCGAATCGTCAAGATGAGATTGTTAATGGCCAATGTTATTGGGAGCTCCTTTTGCCAGTTTATTCATTTTGTTTGCTGCCGCATTTTTCGTTAGTCATAATTGCTGTAGTTTTTTTTGGATGTTTGCGTCGCCCTTTTGCCCGCAGTTTTTGTTGCTGTTATTACTTGAATTGAACTGTTCTTGCTTGAACACAATTGTTCTTTTTTTATGTACACTTCTTTCGTTACCGTCACATGAACTTAGTGAGAGTTGATAAAAGCTTAGGCCTTCAGGGGATATGACCGTATCGTCTCCGCATAGAAAGTCTGATTTGGGGCGACTAATCTCCTGTCAGGAAGTTACAGAATAATACCGACAACATCGCAGGTACTTTCCCCCCTTGCATAACACTCAACAATCAACAGGCGGTGGCGTGCAGGCGTCTACAAACAGATGTCTACCCACACCCAATTCTATGCAAACATATCATTCCAGAAATAGAGGACGATAAATGCAAGAAGTGCGGAGTGAGAGGGACCCTGGACCACATAATATGGGAGTGTAGCCAATCCCCAGGCAGGGCAAACAACATTAATAGTAGAGACGCCTGGGAGACCTTGCTCCGGAGCTCGGACCCTGAGCTCGAGCTCACCGCCGTCCGACTGGCTGAAGAGGCCGCCGGGATACAAGAGATCCTGGCCAGCATCTGACGCGACTACCCCATGCGGCCGGATCTCTCCTGATCCTCCTCCCTCAACTGAGGGTATAGGACATGGGGAGGTCTGGATGAGGTAGTCTCATTCTGTTGGACAACAAAGGTTTTTCACTCACTCACTCTGATATGGGGAATTGTTTTTAGGCATCTATTTTTTTCTACCAATTGTTGCATCTTCGTAGAAGCAGTACCGCCCTTTCCTTCCAGTCCCCGAAGTGCTGCTGGTACTTCTGCCACTACAGTCTTCAACGATTCATCTATTGAGAGTCCAGCCTTTTGCGACTTCGTCATCCTTTCCGTCAATCTTGAGAAGTTTGCACTAATGTATGTCAGGTCTCTTTCCAAACTCGCCTCTTGCTACACTTCGAGATAAACACTTCGTTACACTGCGTTCAAGTTACAATTCGAGAAAAACCTTTGCCGAGACCCGCGCCTTTTGTGCGTGCATCGGCGCGCCTTTCATTATACTTTGACAGATGTCTCAAAATTGAAAAACGGCACCGAGGACCAAAGTGCCAGATTTAGGCATTTGTAGGCAAAAAGTGCGGTTAAACAGGTAGTATTTCTTTAAAAAATGACAAAAAAGGCATGGAAGTGCAAAAATCCCCCGTTTAGGCATTTATAGGCATGCCTAGGTAAATGCCTAAATTTCCGGGCCCTAGGCATATCAAATTGGATTATAATATCCACAGCAACCACTGGGGGTCACGCGCCTGGGCGATATGTCATCCTCCAGGCACATTTTACTCGTCGTCGCTCGATGAGGCGGTAGGGTATATATATATGAATGACATCATCGTTACTCCCGCTGCCACTTTCTAGGCTGTAACTGTCGATCTATATTAAGGGAGTAATTACTCAATGGCATCCACCCGAGAGCAGCCATACGGCTACAAAGGAAAGCTGTACAGCTTCCTCAGAATCTTCGTAAAGAAAATTCGTCCTGGTCCGGGGTTTGAGCCCGGGACTACCGCTTCACCGGAGCAATCACTCTACCAACTAAGCTAACCGGCACTGAAGCTTATGGTAGGGCGGGAGCGAATTGGTCAATAACTCGAAGTGGGAGCAGCGTTGGTCAAATGTTTAGGGGAATCCCTCAAGGTGGAGTAGATTCGTAATAATGGCATCCACCCAAGCGCAGCCATGCGGCTACAAATGAAAGCTGTACAGCTACTCCACTTTGGGGGATTCCCCTAAACATTTTACAAACTGTCGATCTGCTTCATGTTTCCATGCCGCCAACTCTGAACTTACAGGCGCGACACCTGAACCGATGCCAGCGCGGTGCGACGGGAGCAGGCACCGCGAGACGTGTGACGTCACACACGCCTCCCGCCCGGCCGGCAACGCGCGCGCTCAAAACTTACAAAATAACACCACGCGCACAAAAATACGTGAAATAAAGACTGGAACTTTAAATAATCGCATCTTCTGAATCTAATTTCAGTGATTGTACCGAAAGTCGCAATTTAATGTGGTATCCCTTTAAAATAAGCCAATCGCGTCTATGATATTTGTTAGTTGAGGTGGCAATCGGTTCCAGTCTTCGACTGCACGCCAAGAAAAAACGAATCGTTGTAAGTGTTTATTCTATAATTGTAAGGAGTTAGTTGTTCATGACAGTGCCTGACATGTATCGAACGGTTTCAGGTAAGAAGATTTGATTTGATTTGTTGGGGTTTGTCTCAAAGCAACTCAGGCTATGAGGGACGCCGTAGTGAAGGGCTCCGGGAATTTCGACCACCTCGGGTTCTTTAACGTGCACTACATCGCACAGTACACGGGCCTCTAGAATTTCGCCTCCATCGAAATTCAGCCGCCGCTGCCAGGATCGAACCCGTGTCTTTCGGGCCAGCAGCCGAGCGCCGTAACCACTGAGCCACTGCGGCGGGTTTCAGGTAAGAAGAGGGGTTCATTAAAAATTTATTGTCTTTTAGAAAAACAGAAGTTTTAGTCTGAATCTTGCGTCGTATTTGGAGTGTTGGTATGCTATGCTTCTTCATAAGGTCAGTTGGTGAGTCCATTTAGAAAAATTGATTTTCATTAAGAAAAAAACTAAGCTAACAGACACGTTGAAGGATTTCAAATGCGTTGATGTTAAGTTTTGTGTACAGGTTCTAAATAATGGAAACATATTTAAGCTTGGGTCTTTAGTTTGATGAGCATGCTAAGAGCTTTACATCTCGATAAGCTTGCTTTAGTTTATGGTGTTAGAGCGAAAGCTTTCTAAAGGAAGATGCACGTGCTTTAGAAACATTTCTGTTACAATTAAGTGTCCCCAAGTTATTTATATTCACTGAATTCACTTACAGGCTGCGACGGAAGACGGTAGTGAAATGAATAGGCGATTCGTTTGTTTCTTATTTTCATGAAGACGGTTTTATCAGTGTTCACTTTCATGTCCCACCCTCAGAACCATGCATGTATGTTATTATGACTCGAGTTCAGGAATAGCTGATCACTATGGCTGTCAGTCTCATGGAACAGAACGCAGTCGTCTGCAGAGCACCTAATTTGACTTGGGCCAGCTGTTACGTTGATGATATCATTAATATATACGAGAAACAGCAGTGGTCCAACCACACTAAGTAGGATACAACTTAAAAAAATAGCAGTTGCTAACACTGGGCCGCGCTCCGCGGCGTCTTGTATTACTCCGCTGCCCGATCACAACATTAAACGAAATCAGCTTTTTAATGTTTGACTATATCAAACAATCCACGTATCAAAATTCTAGAGCTCATAATTTTTCTGTTGTGTTAAGCTTCTTTTTTAGGTAACAAGAAACATTTAAGCAGCGGACTACTTTTTCATCGTGGAGGAATTCTGTGCGCGGAGCCTGCATGTAGGCGGAGCTTCACTGCAGACTTAAGTTGTATCCGTCTATACCCTGTGGCACTCCTGATTCATTATTACAGCGCAAAGACGGCACAGAACAAGAAGGGGACACAACAGCGCTGGTGTCCTTGTATTATGGCACTCCTGAATTTACTGACAGATAGTTCGAAAAGTAAGCAGCAATACAAATAAACTGGATCCGGTTAGTGAGGTATGCAGACACCCAGTTAATTATAAAATTGAGAAGGCCAATCAAATGAAGTTCGTGAATTAGCTTAGCGTGTGCAATGAGGTCAAAAGCTTTGCTAAAGTCTAAAACTATAATAACACTCTGGCCAGATTTATTCAAAACACTTGAAAAGCTATGGATAACAGAGATCATCTGTGTTATAGTAGAAAAACCGCTCCTAAATCGATGCGGAAACGAATGCAGTGTATTTCTATCAATTAAGAACTTGGTTATTTCGTTCGCTATGACGTGTTCAATTAGTTAACAGCAGCTAGAGTAGTTGAAATCTGCCGTTAATTGAAAACCATCGAAGCGTCTCCTTCCTTAAACACCGGTATAACGCCCGCTGTTCTTCAGACGTTAGGAAGATTACTTCATAAAGAGATATTAAAAATTATAACCAGAAATTTTGAGATGGCTTCAGCGTAACGGTGCAAAAAATTGTTTGGCATTCCGTCAGGTCCAGGCGACGTCCTCGTCTTCAGGTTCAACGACAGAGCAACCACACCGGAAGGTGATACAATGTCTAGAACATGTGAGCACGCTAGGCAACCTTGGTGCTCCTGTGTATAATGTTTAGAAGCACACTAGGAAAGTGACGATCAAATTCCGCAACAATGGCTGTTTTGTCAACGAGGAGCGCCTCGTCGTGCATTGTTTGATCGATTCTTTTTTTCTTTCTGCTCAAGGATTACCTAAATTTATTTGCTGTGGTCCAGGGTTTGAAGGGCTTGGTTTGGTGGTGAACGCCAGAGAAACTCATATAGGCGATTACGAGAAAACCAGAGGCACGAGGCGTAGATGTTGACTAGTGAACTGAGGGAAAACTGGAAAAAATTATGAAAGTGAAAAGAATCTCAAGACAATTTTGAAGAATGAGGAAGAAAAAATAAACAAATTGCAGAATTTTTGACATATGAAAACATTCTGGAAAGAAACACTGGGGATCCCTAACCTAGAGAGAGGGGCCTCCAGGTAACTGTTTCTTTGAAGTGCCAACTGCGGGAAAAAGAGGAGAATATGCTCTATTCATGCATTTGGGAACTGAGGCTTGGGAATCGGGATGAATGCCGAGCGCGTCCAATGTGGTGGTAGGCAGCTAGTTCGCCAGCGATGGTTGATGAGGTGGAGCTAATTTTTCCTTAGTAACTGTGCTGGCTTTCCTGAGCTTGCTCCACGTGATGCCATCTTTTCCGGGAGCGCTGTTTTTCTTGACTTGAGAGAGAGCGTATTAAATTCAAATGTGATAAAGGGGGTGTTAATGCTAGTTGAGTCAATCGACGGGTCGGGGCATAGAAGTCCGGTGGGGTGGTTCGCAGAATGTATCATATAAGTGCATATCAGTGCATGTGTATATATAAGTCCCATAGTAGTATTAGCTGATGAAGAAGATGATGTGCAATGCACAGCGTGAGGTGGTGGTGGAAAACATTTATTTACAGATAAACTTCGGGAGGTGAGATATGAGCTGACCCAAAGGGGGCCAGCCCTCACAAGTACTAGGTGGAGGTCCCTAGTTCGGGACCCCAGTGGCGTCGGCCGCTGCCCGGGCTCGCGCGACCAGGGCCCGTTGGGCCTGCAGGTCAGAGCAGCCGAGCAGGGTCGCCTCCCAGTCCTCCCGGGTTGGGTTGGGTTGGGTTGGGTTGGGGAGAGTGTGTTGCGGCTTAACATGAGGCGTGAGCGGCTGCGGCAATAGCCTGGTATGAAAGAAAAAAATTGGCTGTGGTTTAGCTCTGGTTAAACCTGGAGGATAGCGAAAGCAACATCTGCGCGTAACCATACATTGTTGCGTGAGCTACACTGCCCACAGTCTCGCCGTTTCGCGTGCTCTTGCACGACCAGTGCGCATGCACGAGGAGCACGTGACGTCACAACGCACAGGTGGCGTGCCTCACTGCGGGCGCTCACCTTCCTTTCTTTAAAATGATCGGGGTGTAAAACGTTGACAACGCCAACGCCAATGAACACAACGGACGCCGACGGCCTATGGCTTCAGCGCCGCGTTTATAGTACAACGTTGTCAATGCCAGCGCATGCAGCACACACATATCACTACCGCCGCTTAGCACAAAGCATGGTTGAGGTGTCCACTGTTCCAAGAGGGCAGTTATGCGCCTTCCCTCTGATTCAGGTGTCCACCGAGGTGTGGACACCAGCCCTCACCTCACGCTACATATCCTGGCACAGCAGAGCTAAGCCACTGCCAATTTTATATACACCACAAACCACGCAGATGGCGATGCGCAATCGCTACTGCGCATCAGAGAGGGAGAGAGAGAGGGAAACTGTCGGCGAGGCGATGGAGAGCGCGTGGCGGCGGCTCCGGCGGCGGCCCCGGCGCGCCAGCTGTGCGCCGTGTGATGTCACCCGCTCCTCGCGCATGCGCAGTATGGCCTTTCCTCGGCTCCGCGAAATGGCTCGGCGACTAGCGTAGTGTTGCTTTCGCAACAAAAAAACATAGCCTGGTGTTCTCGAGCAGTGGCCAGCGAAGGTTATCTCTTCACGCTGCCGTGGGTTCGAATCCCAGTCGCGGATATTTATTTGGCTTATTTTTATTTTTTTCACTTTTCACAATCCCACAAACACTGCAAGCACAGAAACATCGCAAGATCTTGCTCGGGACTTACCCATCGGATTAGTGCCTTCGCACTAAAAAGGAGGTAGTCAAATTCAGCTTGTCTCCCGCTTTCCCACAGGTTAACCAGGTGCGGGTCAGGCACGGGAATGTTTCCTGTTACTTGCATGATTCGCAACTGATTCTTGGGCGCGGTGAAAGTGTTTCAACGGGAAGTTCGGCGAGACGATCGTCTAAGGATTGTCGGAAGGTTTGCCAACTGACGGTGCAGGTTGTTCATTTGCGGCGACGAAGTTGGGACTGTAGCTCTATTCATTTGCCGTAGTGATCGCTACTTACTGTTTCAGGGCCGCAGCGCCAATCCTGGATAATGCTGTCCGAGGGCGATGTGAGATCCAGCGACGTATCATGTCGATATACCTCGTCGGGTTGGATAATGGATGTCATTGCCGAGGTGGAGTCCCGCTTCCTCTGTGGCCGCGACGAGCAGACGTGTTCCGAGTCAGCTGGAACGGCGATGAACTCGCGTCTTGTGCAGCGCGTTGAAGTTCCTGCCAACGAGTATCTCGTCTTTAGGATGAGGGTGACGAGGTTTCCATATCCAGCCATAACTGACTTCGTGAGGCTTATCATGGGGTCGGTAGTACGCACTGACGACAACAAGGTGATTGCGGCTGTGTCGCACTCACGCTGCGGCAGTTCCTTGGTGTGGTGTATACAGAAGAATTTTGTAACCCTTCCGTGGTACCCGCCGCGGTGGCTCAGTGGTTACGGCGCTCGGCTGCTGGCCCGAAAGACGCGGCTTCGATCCCGGCCGCCGCGGCTTAATTTCGATGGAGGGGAAATTCAAGAGGCCCGTGTGCTGTGCGATGTCAGTGCACGTTAAAGAACCCCAGGTGGTCGAAATTTCCGGAGCCCTCCACTACGGCGTCCCTCATAGGCAGAGTCGCTTTGGGACGTTAAACCCCCATAAACCAAACCTTCCGTGGTGAGAAAGTGACATCCCTGTTGGCAGAGGGCGCAGAGCAACAAAAAAGAAATCATTATTCATCACGAGCATGTGGTTTCTACCAACAGTTGGAGATTCTAACCAGGGGGAGTGAACACCGAGGCCTAAAATGCGGGACTTTGGTTGTGTCTGTTTCCCAGTATTGTCATAGAGATTTCCAAGAGTGAGACTGAGTTGATCTAATTCGACTCCTTGGGTTTTCATTCTTCTAATGCGAAGAGTTTGCCACGAAGGCCTTTACGTTCAAGTTTCATCTGCCTCTAGCAAATGTTTCCCAACCGCTAAGACAACAAACGCCTCCGACGCTGAGCAGCACGAAGCGAACAAGACGCTGAAGAAATTGCGTCCTCTGCGAGTAAGCCTTTGGTCGAGGACTCCAACTCTCCAGACTATGTAGAACTTTGAACCATTCTCCCCACAGTCGTCATGTTCGTACGGTGATCGCTACTGACATCACAAAGGCATAAGACAACAGCCTTCACTTTGCAATTCTTGGCACCCTTCAAGATCTCGGTCTCCCGCATCGGTTTCTCCTGTCAATTCACTCATTTTTAACAAACAGAACCTTCAGTGTACGTGTCGAAGGGAAGCCTTTTGACCACTTTACCTCGCTTCGCTGTGCACACACAGCACTGCAGCGAGTTGCCGCAGTTTACAGTCCGTCCCATCATCATCTTAATGACATAGTACTTAAGATGATGATGGGAGCAAGTATCCGCGCTACATATAGCGCGGATACTTGCTCCCCCATTCCTTCGAGCTTCAAGCGATACACAATGCCATTGCTTCCCTTCTACTCGTACCTACTTTCGATATTGTTCACATTTACACCGACTTCCTTGCCGTCCTTAAGCAGCTTAAGGCTGTCCGGCGCACATCACAAATTACACAATCCATTCACCAACTTTGCACAAAATACCCCCGCCCTGTGCGTATACACTGGATTCGCGGCGATGCTCACGATCCGCATAAAATTTCAGGGGGCACTTTGGCTCTCTAAAGTGCTGCAAGGCGAAAGCGTTTCCTGGAGCACTGTTAGTTTTTCATTTATTTCTCATATGTCATTTCTTTCTTTTTTTTTGCTTTTTTGTTATTTTGGTTTCTTTCCTTATTTTTATTATTGTTGTTTTTATTGTTACTTTCCATATTGGTTTCTCATTTTATTTTTATTTTTGTTTCTTTTCTTACTTTTGTAGTTTTTTATTTTTATTCCTTTTTTATTTGTGAAACCCATGCATTCACTAGATGCGCTTTTACTCATGCTCAAACCTTGAGCATTCGTGGCGGAGTGGTAACGTCTCCGCTTGAAATGCCAAAGGCCCGGGTTCGATTCCCAGCCTCGACGCAGTTTCTTTCTAAACAGAGACACCGAAACGCGGACAAATCTGCCGACACGGCTTCTAACGACAGTATGAAGCATTAAAGGCTATCGCCTTAATATTCATGTGGATACAATGACACACCTTGACACATCCGATATCTCGCCACCTTCCCCTCTTCCCCCAGATCCGTTACTTGAAAACTTTAAAAGGGCGCAAACACACACGACCACAAAGTACAAGAGACGAGACACAAGCGCCTTTTAAAGTTTTCAAATATGAACCAACTTGCCCAGAAAGAAGTGTTAGATCCGTTACTGTCCCATGTTTCCGAAAAACAGGCTTCGCGTCAGCGAAAACGCGCTTTAATAGACAGTTTTAGCTGTGCGTCCGCAAAAGCTGTGCGTACGCTGCGGACGCACCTTACGCGCGCTGCCACCCGTCCTGGCAACGACAGTTTTAGTTGGGAGTGGCTAGCGTAGCGCCCGGGAAGCGTAACATACGGTGGCGCCATCTAGCGACAGCAAATCAAAGCTCCTGAACTGTGTGCTGAAGAAACTTTTTCCTCTTTTATTAATGGCAGTGGTGGTTGCATTCGAAGGCTTTGTTTTTTTTTTTTTGATAGAAATAAGTTTAATCAAATGGAAACATAAATTCTAGTGCAAAGTTTGAGAAGAACTTTACTGGGGGTTGTTGCTATGACGACAGTGTACGCCGTACATAGTTTATTTATTTATTTCATAAATACTGCCGACTGCCCTTTGGCGGTCAAGGCAGCTAGGAGTGCACAAAGATAAAAAAAATTACAAAGTAGTAACAACAAAATAACAGCAACAAAGGGCGATTACAGTACGAGGACAAAATTCAATAAGACCAACGGGAAGCAAAAAAAGTACACGCAAATCATCCGAGGTCAAACAGACTAAGTGAACAGAATAAAAACAAGGAAACCGAAATACGCTGTGTACTAGACGCGCTACTGCGATACATGAGCCGAAACAGCAGACAAGAAAGATTCTGAAGATACCAGGTTGGTGATATCGCTTGGCAGTCGGTTCCATTCGGAAATGGTGCGTGGAAAGAAGGAACAAGAATATGCTTTTGTTCGGCATAGTAGCATCAAGATAGTCCTTTCCTGTTTGTTACGGGTGGGGCGTGTTGTGTTGTATTGCATATAACTGAAAATTCAGTTTTGTTTTATTATGTATGATATTTAACAACATTTTTAGTCGGTGCTGCTTGCGACGGGATTCAAGCGTGGGAACCCCAGATCTGTTGAGCAAATCAGATGCCGAGACCTGCCAACCATAAGCGTGGTAAATAAACCGGAGTGCTTTCCTCTGGACGCCTTCAAGAATTTTTATATCCGTTTTTGTTTGCGGATCCCATACAGCGTCGGCGTATTCGAGCACTGGATGCACAAGTGATGTGTATGCTGTCAGTTTAGTTTTGCTCGTGCAATGCTTTAGGCGGTGCTTTAATAACCGAAGTTTTTTGGACGCTGCTGAGACAATGGACTGGATGTGTACGCTCCAGTTCAGGTTGGATGTCATGGTTACCCCAAGATATTTCACCTAAGTCACTGAGTTGATCGGAAGGCCATTGATTTTGTATGTGCATTGGAGCGGTTGTTTCTTTCGTGTTGCTGTCATTTGTCCGCATTTGGAACTGTTTATACCCATTTGCCAAGTACAACACCAGCTGGAAACTACTGTTAAGTAGTCGGTTAGGAGTGTCTGGTCTTCGACTGATGTGATACTATGGTATATAACACAGTCGTCGGCGAAGAACTGACAGCGTATGCGGGAGTTAAGGGACAGGTCGTTCAAATAAATAAGGAAGAGAAGCGGCCCAAGGACTGAGCCCTGGGGAACTCCTGAAAGTACCGGCGCTTTTGAGGAGTGAGATTCAGATATCTGAACAAACTGATGCCGCTGCGTAAGGTAGGAATCTAACCATTGTACTACTTGCCGATTATTCAACCACCACTTTATTTTTAACAAAAGATTGCCATGCGATACCTGGTCAAACGCTTTTTCGAAGTCAATGAAAATTAAATATACCTGTCCATTATTGTCTAGTGACATCATAATTTCATTTGTGATATCAATAAGCTGCGTCACTGTCGACAAGCCTTGCCGAAACCCGTGCTGGCTTTCAATAAAAAAACCGCTTCCCTCTAGGAATAGGCTTATGTGCTTGAAAATAAAATGTTCTAATACCTTACTGGACGTACAGTCGCGAGCAAAAAATATTAGCACAGATCACTGGCGATCAGAATTCGTATATCTCACCACGCGGCGCTGCGGTACGCAGACCTGCTTATCGGGCCGTTTCCATGTTTTGCAGCCTAGGGGGGGACGGCAGGAAGTAAGCTTTATCAAGCGCGCACCGCCCGAGCGTTGAAGTGCCGACCCTACGTGACTGTGCATGCTGCATTTATTTTGGCTCGATTATCAAGCAAAGATGGCGTCTTTCTATTACTGTTTTTTTATGTCCGCGATGGTTTGTCAAAAGGAACTCGCGGGAACAATAGCTGATAGCGCTGCTTTTAGCCAGTAATTTTGCTGGTCCGTGGCAGTCCACTGAACCCCCCTAATACTGTAGAATGGGAACGGCCCGGCACTCTCGTTATCAGCCTCTTCGCCACCGGCAGCGCCACGCGTTGTCATTCCGGCGCTCTGGTGTTCCGTCTCGTGTGCTAATCTTTTTTACCCGCGACTGTACATAACAAAGAAATTGGCCTGTAATTCTTCACGCAAAGCTTGTCTCCTGATTTGTGAATGGGTATCACCTTTGCTGTTTTCCAATCGTTTGGAATTTCTCCTGTCCTGAGACTTTCAGTAAAAATAACGAAAAGGTATTTAGCGCACCACTCAGCATATCTGTACCGAAAAGCGTTAGGGATATCGTCTGGTCCAGATGATTTTTTTGTATTCAACTGCAATAGAGCCGAAACAATACCCTCCTCGTTAATAATTAGGTCTGGCAGATTGAAATGGCTAGTTCGAGATTCGGAGACTGAGTTGCTGTTACTCAGGAATACAGAAGAAAAGTGCTCATTGAAGGCAGTCGCTAAGCAGAGGGAGTCGGTAACAACTGTGTTGTTAAGGAGAAGTTTGTTAACAGGGTCTTTTTATGTGACAGATGCCTCCAGAACTTTTGGGGGTCAGTTTTTAGAAAATCGTGCATCTTGACATTAAAAAAGTGGTACCATGAAGATTTTATTTTTGAACGCAGTTCAGCCCGAAGACCCGGCAAAGCACCACCAACTTTATTGTTTGACCTTGATAAGCGCTTCACGCGACGTTTTAACTGTATGATCTCGCGTGTTATCCAGGGACACGCCATTTTCAGCTTCTTATGTTTAAGCGGCACGTACTTGTTGATACATTGATGAACCGTACTTTTGAATTCTAACCACAAGTCGTTCACACTTGTACGCCCATCAGTGTATTTTTTAGCAAAGGATTCATACGTAAGTTCAAGCTGGTCTAGAACGCTTTCATCCTGGGCATTGTTAAAGGCTTAACATCAAGAAATTCTTGGATTTATCTAAAAAACGCTATTTGCCACCTATATTATTACGGAAGGGTGCGAATGCGCAAAATAAAAGTGAATGCAACCGTTTAGAGCGAGCTATCGCGTCGGAAAATGCAGCGGCGATGCAGTATTTGGTCCGAAGCGGGCGTGCAGGGCGCCGCCATGTTGTCAACGTTAACCACGCAAGCCACGCAACTCAAAGTCCGCTGGCTTGCGTACGTACGCAATACGCAAGGCTAGCGCTTGCGTTCTGCGCATGCGCACTACGGTCCCCGCATGCTCCTTGCGTACGCTAAGACGTTGCGGACGCACAGCTAAAACTGTATAATACCGCGTTTTCGTACGCCCTCCGCCGTAGTACAGTGCCTAGAATAGCCGTAGTTTCAGTCGGGAGGAGGAGGTACCTGTGCGCCGGATTCTGGCAGGAGCGGCTCTGACTCCTGTGCGTCATCGGTGGCGTGGCAAAAGTTTCGAAGGGACTGACAAGTGTCCCCATTGTGGTGCTGCGCCAGACCAGTGTGACGAAAAACACTTGCTGTGGACTTGCCCGGCTAAAGCCTCCGTGAGACGACGCTTCCTGAGGTAGGTAGGCCTGCGATGGGACGTTGCAGGCGGCTATTGCAAATGGATGCATGATAATCGCTTTATCGAGAACGTGTGCCACTTCTTAAGCTAGGCTTGTTTACACTCTTTCTTCTCACTTTCTCTCCTTTTCTCATTATGCCTAATGACAAACATCTCGAATAAAATAAAAACTCTGAAGGACTCTCTGGAAACTTTACTCAGCCGGACTCCGGTGGGCGTATCTGCCGTATGGTAAGTAGAAAATCAGAAGTTCTTTACTTGGCGAATCGCCAACATCAGAACAGGACGCACATGCGCAAGAGCAAGCACAAACGTTAACAAAACTACAAATACAAATTGATTAAGCGGCTGAAGATTGCATGTGGCAACCTATGTCCCATTCATGAAACTGTACTCCTTTGCCGTGAACCTAACAGAGCATTCGCTGACGCATTCAGTTCCTACTGCTTGATTTTGAAAGCTTCTAAGATTTCTCGTTCTATCTGCGTTTTGCCGCGGCCGATGATTCTCACATTATGGAACAGAGGGGTGCACCGCACTTCGCTGCAGTCAGGCAACACAGCAAATCTGCCAAGACATTGCAACCACTGCAAAGACTGCACCCCTCTGTTCCATAATGTGAGAATCATCGGCCGCGGCAAAACGCGGATAGAACGAGAAATCTTAGAAGCCTTCAAAATCAAGCAGTTAGGAACTGAATGCGTCAGCGACAGCTCTGTTAGGTTCACGGCAAAAGAGTAGTTTCGTGAATGGGACGTGGGTTGCCACATGCAATCTTCGGTCGCTTAATCAATTTTGTGTTTGTTGTTTTGTTAACGTTTGTGGTTACTCTCGCACATGTGCGCCCTGTTCTGATGTTGGCGATTCACCAAGTAAAGAATTTTCAGTTGTGTTTCCAGCGTTTTCCTGTGTACGTCTCCTCCTTGTAAACGCGTCTTTTCCGCTGGTTTTCCTACTTTCCGAGTGGAGTCCCGTCAAAATGAGCACGAAAGATGTACACGTTCAATCGGCACGAGCGGAGGGAAGAGGCAACACAGCGAACCCTCCGAGAGACAAGCGAACGCTATAAGGGTCGAGCAGCCCCTTAGAGCTCAACTCATTCCAGACTTCTTTCGGCAGGGCAACGTGAGCTCTACGAGAGAATTTCAATTTGGCATTGCTGCTCGCTCTAGTTGATGCCGATGTTTCGCTGACATGCGAAAGCGACGGGCGAACCTTAGCGGTGCATTTTATGAACGCGAACATTTTCGGTACTGGCTTCCAGAATGGAAGTGCAGCGAATCCCTGCGTCACGCGATGCCAGCTGCGCAGGATCCCGCAGCGCGTAACGAAGCACGCACTCGCCGAGAAAGGAAATTGCGCTTTAGAGTGCGTCTGGGCGTCCCCATCTGTAGGCATAGCGATCGAATGCGCTCTTTGGGGAATGAATGGTGTACGTATTTTCACTGCGTCAACTGCGCACAAATGCACGCCAGATGAACACGGAGACAGGGTGCACATCCGCTTCGTGAGATACGGTTCGATGTCACCTTCGTAGAAATGAGAACACGGGTGACGCCCGCCTTGTCCTTGCGACCGGGTCATTCGGTTGCTTTGTCTCTACGTACACCATCCGGTAGTTGACAATTACAGTTTTAGACTGTCGAGCGCGCAGTCTAAGAGTTTCCTAGAACTGTGCCAAGCCATCCGCAGCCCAAGATGTCATCACGCAATCTTGTGAAGGCAGTGTGCACACGGGACGCATGGTTGACGCTGCAAGGACCCTGAAATATAATTACGACTCTATTTCAGGCTGTATATTTCACTGTAAACAGAGAACGCTTATGCATATTATAATAGGCATTATTCGGCGATTACGCCGGCATTTCAAAAGCCAGGCAAAAACAATTTCGCAGGCTTTAACTGCATGTTTCACACTTTGGGTCATTAAACGATGATCTTCAGTTGGCCTTTAGGTGTTTTAGCAAATTTTTATTTAGGCGAAAGCCTTTAATGCCTCATCGTTGTCGACAGAAGGTTGTCAGCAGAGGTGTCATGCCTTTTCTTGCCAGAAGAGAAAAAAATCTTTGCGCACGATGGGATTCGAACCACCATTCTTCTGTTCGGCAGCCGAGCGTGCTAACGGCCACGATAATTTCTGCCAACGCGTATGTAGTTCTCCTTGCTAGGACGCTGGAGAGTGTTTGCAGAAAGGCGTGGAATCAGACGGATGCCTCCCAAACGCCTTCCAGTGTCTCCAGCATTTAAGGTTCACAAACAGTTGTGTACTTAACATCTTAAGCACACATCAGTGACGCAAGCAGCAACACCGCGCAAAAGTCTTTCGCCTCACCGCACTTTAGGTCAATAAAGTGCCACCCCCCCCCCCCCCTTCCCTGAATTTTTTATTTCTTGTAACCACACACCACATCGCTCTGTGTGTGTGCTAAAGCGCGTGGCTCTCTCTGTGGGCTTTAAGCTCGCAAGCTCCCTGGCGAGGCGCGTGGACATTCCGTGCCGCATAAACGATCCTCAGCGAGCGCTCGGCAGTTGCGCTCTTCGGTGCGAACAACCAGCTGCTTAGCCCTGCTCCTTCATGCAGCGTTTTCGTGGTGGTCGTCTTCCGACCACGCGTAGCTCTCCCTCCACCTCGTGCACGCAGCCCTCGTGCCGTTGTCATCGGCGGGTGGGGGCCGTGCGGTGGTAAGACGCTGCCTCCTACGCGCTGTGTAGGAGGTTCTAGGTAAAATTGTAAGGAATGGTGCGGTCGCAGTCTTACAGGAGTATACGCATCAAATTATAGACACGGATTTCAGCGGGGAAGCCGCGCCGCGACCTTGAAGCGCAAGAAGTTGGCTTTGCCATCATGCGGCTTAGCCACATGATGGCATGACGGCGCGGTCGCACAGCTGCAGGCTGTGTGTGGCATTCTCGCTGGAGACTCCGGACGAAGCGGACACCTGTCGCGACTTGTCGCAAATTCGCAATACACGCCTCTTGGTGCGCGTTATGCAGCGTCTGTCTCGTGACTACCTGGTTGTTGTGGATTTTAACTCTCACCGTCGTAGCGGAAAATGCCTGTTTGACGCTGCTCTCGCCGCGGGTGTTTTGTGACTGAACACAGGTCAACACACTTAAGTTTCGCTCGGTCTGCGTTCGGCGATCGATGTCTCCTTCGCATCGTTCCTTTGTGGCCGCGATTACACCTGGAAAACGGCATCAGACACTCGGGATCGGACCATCTCACCATCGATCTTACGCCTCGATCTGCTTACACTGTTGTTCAGTGCCCAAGTTTAATGAACTCTGTGCGGGCTTCGACAGTTGTTCGGACTTCCACGAACATATATTTCCCGATGTGCTAGTGATGCTTCTACTGTGTCTACCATGCCTTTGGGCACCCCAGTGCCTGACATTAAGCTCCTCAACCTTCGGGCTGCTCGCCGTGTGGCTCAGCGGCGCATTCTGCTGTCTAACCGCCCATAATTGTGGACCGTTTGCAATCAGCTTTACGCGGCTTGTCATCGCCATGCCAGATGACTCCGAAAGCGAAGCTGGGCAAATTTTTGCACCGCCCTCAATGCACGGCATATCCAGCAGCGTGCCTGGCGCATCATGCGCTCTTTCCGCGTGAACCGGTCGGCTCGAGGAGCCCTGTTTTGGCTGTTGCCATCTCCCTGGCAATCACCAATGCTGAGCTGGCTGAAGTCCTGTCGTCCTCTCACTTCTCCGATGACAAAGCGGCCCAGACACGTGCTGTCTGCAGTGCGGACTTCACTGCTCACGAGTTGCGCTCAGCCCTGGCCTGTCGCAAACGTCACAGCGCCCCTGGAGCAGATGATACTCCGGAGCTTAGACCCGCAAAACGCAACCTCCTGCTTGCTGCCTTCAACCAAGTCTGGCGTTCCGGCGCCACCGAGGCAGCTGTAATGGGGAGAAGAATTGTGACGGGGAACGGTCGAAACATGCAAAACTGAGGCGAAAGTGGGCAATTTCGCCCACTGGGCAACGCCCCTTTGCTTGAATGAGCTTCTTTTGTGTATGTGGTGCAGCTGTCGCGGAGATCAAGAAATGAGGGGCTGTTGCGTTCTCGGCTATTTTGACCTCATTAGAAAAAAAAAACCGGCTACTTCGCTTTCCTTGGGATAACGCGTAGAAAAAAGCGGTAATTGCAGGTTAAGCAAAACGTCTGGAAACCAACGCATAGATCCAAAGTATGCGAGCTAAGGCATGCGAAACGATTCCATTCCACATCAGTTCTTACTAGGAGCGGAGGTAGAATGCACTATTTTAACTTTGCATCCTCATAATTGCTGAAATGTTAGCAGCCGTCAAAGGCGACTTCTGGCATTTGAGTTCATGGCAGACGAAACGCTGTCTGAGTGGCAGTATTTGGAAATGTGCTAATGCCGCTCGGAATAAGTAACTGTGATTGTTGGATCCGGGTATCTTTGTATCGGAGTCAACAGATTGCACTGGAGTATGCCACGCCCGTTGTATGAATGCGTAGCGAGTGTGCACAAGGCGGTGAGTTCCTCGGCAGACTAGCTGAGAAAGGTGGTATACTTTAGCATAACTAACTCAGATCCATTGTTTAAACAATCTCTGGCACCACGCGGTATTGTCAGAACACCAAGCTTGCGAAATTTCACGAGTAGAGGCAGTTTTCTCTTTGTAACGGCCCGCTGCCGCATTGCGCTCAATGCAGCCGAAGGGGACAGTGGGACCCAACATGTTGTCGTCGAGAGCGCCGTCTTCACCCTGAAAGCAGCGGGGGCCATCGAGGCACCCTGCGTACAAATGTCGAACACTGCCCCCTATGAGCTTTTAAGAAGGACGGACAGAACCATCTAGGGCATCGTAGCTTTCAGGGTTACGCAAGAAATTACTCGACGAAAAAAAGTTGAACTCACTGGGTGGTTTGAAAGAGCAGCATACCTTTGTAAAGAAAAACGGCGTTTATCTGACTGGGCATTCATGTTCCTCAACGGTGCACGCTGACTAACGTCGTACTCGGCGTTTGAAATGTCGAAACATGCATGAACACGCCAGCCGACCTTTCGACCCTCAAGCATCGGTGCATACACTGCAGCATCTCGCAGAGCTGCTTATAATTTGTTTGGAGCCGGCTGAAGCAGGCACGCAGTAGGGCGTCGGTGCTCAACTCGATTTTCTAGCTTCAAACAAATGTACCTGCAATTAACCTTCAGAGAATAAATGCTATTGAATGGTACTGTGCAACTTATTATCTTTCATATTTTCACCAAGATCACCTCACTGTGCAAATGACGACTGAATGTGCAGCAGAAAGCAACTTTTATCAAATCTAGATTTTTTTTTCTGACATAGCTTACGTATTTAGATCGCTGAAAATTTTTTACCGTCTCCTTTGCCTTCCGGACAACTTGGCACAAAAAGTTCGAATGGCTACTGTGAAGACATAGAATTCGGCAGAAAATATTAAAATCTCATGGTTTTGAACATTTTGCCGAGTTTTATAAGAAAGAAAAATAAAACAAATTTATTTCAAATCATTGTATGAAACCATAAGAACTTTCAGTCACACACAAAAATTTTAATGAGCAGGCGTAAAATATTCAATTTTTTACAAATTGTTTAGTTAGACTTGGTTTTGCTACCATTTGGAAAATTAAAATGGCGACCACGACTCGAAAAAAAATTTTCCGCCAAAAACCAGCTAGGATAACGTTTGTCATAGTAATGTAATAAACCATAATTTTTTTTAAAGAACTCCAAGGTGGTCCAGCACAGAGTCTAGACCATTTGGCATGGAATGACTTTATGCTGAATTATAAGCATACCAGCATGTAGGTCACGTTGTTGGTATCGCATGTGTAGTCGCCGCGGATTTTCAACCTGAAGTTCGAGGCAGTGCTGGAAGCTGTTACGGGTGTCGCCATCTGTGCGCATACTTCGCGACGCTATTTGTTGCATGTGTAGCTTGCAATTGGCACAGCAGCTAGTTTTGAATGCTGTCAAGGTGTCGCTGAGGATTTTGCCCCGGCAGTAAGCAATACATGGGGCTTTATGGATTCGTGCTGGTTTAACGTCCCAAAGCGACTCAGGCTATGAGCAACGCCGTAGTGAAGGGCTCCGGAAATTTCGACTACCTGGGGTTCTTTATAACGTGCACTTACATCGAACAGCACACGGGCCTCTAGGATTTCGCCTCCATCGAAATTCAGCCGCCGCGGCCGGGATCGAGCCCGTGTCTTTCGGGTCAGCAGCCGAGCACCATAACCACTATGCCACCACGGCGGATGCGGCTTTATGGAAAATGTTTTTCAGTCGGGCGCTTTGCACGAGATTGTTGTGGGGCTTCTTCAGGATGGCTGCAATTTTTCCTACTGATGCTGAGGTTGACTCACTGTCAGGTAGACCTGTGATTAACAAGCTGGCTGCTTTTGCGACCGAAGGAGCGCCTCGCGGTCAAGGAGACCTGTGCGTTCTACCGCGCCATCGACAAGTTTCGCTGGGTATTTTTGCTTAATCACGGTGTTGCGGAGGTCAGCACAGTTAGGATCAAAGTCACGGTTGTTAGAACATATTCGTTCAAAACGAACAGCTTGCCCGTGCAGGGTACTGGTCTTACAGTGGCCGCTTTCGAAATGTAATTATTGAAGCCTGTCACTAGCTTTACGGAAAGGATTGGAGTCAAGTTTTCCGTTCTTACTAATAGTCCGAAACTAATAAACTAAAGTAACTTTACACCAATCAGGTTTCAAGTCTGACCACGAGCGCAAGATCCGCGAGTCACTGTTCATCCACAAGTTCAACATTGTATCTTCCGTCCTAAATGGAAACTCAGGGAAACTTTTTTAATACTTCTGAGTCACTTGACTCCACGCAGAAGCAGGCACGTAAAAAGTACACACACCAGAAGAGCGCAACAGTGACAGTAAGAACCAAGTACAGAAATCAAAGCATGAACCGCTAAAATGAAAACAATACAAAAAAGCAGGAACACCCTCACAAACACATTTTCTACAAGTTTGTAATACACTCTTGAATACTGGGACGACGACAATATGCGTCGGTATTTTGCATCAAGCGCTATGGTTCTCGGCAAAATTGAAAATTGGAAAGTATTGCGAAGTTCATATCCGCATTATCAAAACGCGAGCTTGTGTGCAAGGTGTCGGGGGTAATTAAACTGTGATTGTTAATTTGTGTCACCTTGTTGCATATTAAGTGAAAGTATCTTAATCTGCATTCTGCATGTCACGCTTTAAAGGGCAACTACAGAGATTTTAGAATTCGACGAGCTAAAGGGGCCGAATACATGAAACTTGCAGGCAAAGCATGCGAAGTCCTTTACAGGCTAGGATTTGAAATGGGGACGTAATCGCCGACCGAAATTGCGACGGCCTTCCAGCTTCTCCGCAGCGCACAGCGCAAGTGGGAGCGTATGATGACATCGTCGACGGTCCTGGCGCATTTCTAATGCATAAATGCCTGCTTTAAAGGAAGAAAACTAACGCCGCCGGAGGCAAAGCCCGCCGAGCGTTGTTTGGCAGCATTCAACGACGCAAGGCACGATGTGGTTGACGGCAGCGAAAATTTGAAATCTTACCGTCCGTGACATCACACCGAGTTGCTGCGCACTCCTCCGGTACTGTCAGAAGAAACCGAAATTTAATCGCCGATTACGTCAATATTTCAAATGATGTCACGAAGAAAACCTTTGCGCCCTTTAATCTGTACCTTTTGAATACTTAGACCTTGCAAAATTCTCAAAAAGTGGTGCAGTTGCCCTTTAGGGCTCTCGAAACCAAAATAATAGATCATATCTTCATATCTAGCTGCGGTGCTTTTAACTCGTTTTAAAGTTCGCAACATTTTTCATTGTATAAGGGGCCCACAGACGCGAAGAGTACTCAAGACATGGTAGGACCAGCGCTTTACATGCTGCTAGCATGAGATGCATATGAGATTCTGAAAGCTTGCGTCGAATAAATCAGAGATTTAAAAGTTGGGTGCAGAATTTACGAATAGGAACGTCCTAACTCAGATTTTTTGTGGTAGTAACCTCGAGATATATAACAGCCGGCGATCCCTTTGCCAGCTGCAGAATAAGAATGGTGCAAAATGGTTTTGTTCCTGCATATATGGATGACAAAGCACTTATAATTGTTTAGGAACACATTCCTTTCCGTACACTAGCCCGAAACTTCAGCGAGGGTTTTGTTAAGGCTAATTTGGTCAGCTACAAGTTTAACCTATAGTTCTAAAGAACGCGGTCATCTGCGGTCATCTGCAACTTCACTGTATATGAATTGCACAAAATCATTGTCATAAATAAGGGGACAAAATCGGCCCCAGAATTGAACCTTCGTGACACACCTGAGGTTACTTACAGGGTCTCCTTGCACTACTTGCCAACTTGGACATATTGATACCGCTTTTCTAAATAACCACTATTAAATTCGTTAAGAATACTATTTATTCCGGTGGCCTAAATTTTCTGTAATAATTTCAAGACCTCTCGCGTAATTCAAGGGTGTAGCATCGACCTATTTTGTGTTATTAATCGCGAGTAAAAAGTCATGGCTTGCACTAAGCAGCTCTGTCAGAGTCGATAAGCCAAGCCGAAACCAGTGCTGGGCGTCCCTTAAGTTCCTTTTCTTCCAGAAATACGGACGAAAGGCGGTAGATTATGTGTTCTAATATTCTGCAGCTTGCTGAGGTTAAGGAAATCGCGTGGCAGTTGGAAACACACGGGTGATCAGTTAACTAAAATATGATACCAATACGAGCACCCCTTCACTCTGACGGAAGATAACAGTGTGTTAGCGAGGCGTTATAAAGACCAAACAAGTAAAGCCAAATACATTCTGCGAAACGGCGAAAAAAAACTAGGAATCTTATCGAGGTCGTCTGCTTTATTAGCGTCAAGTAAAACGCACCTTCCTACAGCACAACATCAGGCATAGAAGAAAAAAATCCTTTTGGCTCAGAAAAAACACTAATATCTTTCCAGGCCTATACGGATTGAAACTTTTTGTTAAATTCATCTGCAGTGTCCTGATCCAGATCAGCGGCCACTACCTGCCCTAAGTAGACATATTCCCTTACTACTTCCAGCCCCTCGCGACCAATTGTGAACAGCTCTTCCCTTGCGAGACCGTTGAGCATTACTTTCGTTTTATGCATGCTATTTTTTTAGACCCACCGTACTGATATGCCTGTCTAACTCATTTTTTCATGCTTTGCAGTTCATCTCCTGTGTGACTTAGCAAGGCAATGCAGTCAGCGAATCGCAGATTACTCAGGTACTCTCCATTAACTCTTATCCCCCACAGTTCGCAATCCAGGCATCAAAACATCTCCTGTATAGGCGGTCAATAATATTGGCGAGATCGTGTCTCCTTGCCTGACACCCTTCCTTATTGGAATTTTATTGCTGCTTTATGGAGCTAGGACTATAGTAGAGGTGCAGTCGTTATAGATATTTTCAGTATTTTTACATAAGTGTCATCCCCATCCTGATTCTGTAATGTCTGCATGACTGCCACTGTTTCGGCTGAGTCAAATTCTTTCTTGTAATCTATGAAGGGCATACTGTATATAGGGGTTGGTTTCATGGCTTCATGCTTCTGAGCTCCTATGAAATAGAGAAGCACTATCGCGCGTGTAAATGGTTCCGAAAATGCCTGTCAAACTGGTCTCGTGTGTACAATAAGACATGAAGAAAAATGTGTGAAGTGCGTAGAAAACCTGGTATACTCAGTCTCTTTGACTTGTGGTAGATCCTGTGTTGGCCAAACTGGTCGTTGTGAGAATGATAGGCTGAGGGAGCACAAAAACAGTCAAGAATGCTGCCCGCCACATCAAAATTCACTGCCGCGATTGTTCCTGTCAGGCATTGTATGAGAACAGCCCGTTTGTAGATAAAACAAAGATCAGCTCGCAGGAGTAGTCATCGAGGCATTAGAGATTATGAAGTTATAGGTCCGAGCTGTGTGAGTCCCCCATCTGTTGCTATCTCTAAGAAAGAACTAGATTTTATAAGTCGGTCTTTCCTCATGGAACCAAAAAATATGCATGCTCGGGGATATTTGTGTTGCTGTCCTTGAAGCTTTTCTTCTTTTTTTTCAGTGTTGTCGCGCCTTCATAAGCTCTGGCTTCCTGAATAAACAATCTGTTGTTAGTCAGCGCTGTGTCTCGTCCCTTCTCTTCCTGTGGCCTGGTGCCGTTGCACTGTTGCACTACAAAACATGTCTGGCTGTGTTGTGTTGGGTTTATTGGCGCATAAGCAGCTAAGGCTATCATGCGCCAAGAACAAGGTATGGAAAAAATATGCTTGAGCAGAGTTTGAAAGCAAAGTGGATAAAAACGTTGGTGTAAAGGGCCTAAAAGTTATTTTACTAACTAGCTGATAAAAGACAAGAATTTTAAAAATGTCTGATAGAGAAACTTTTAAAGGTTGGGTTACCTCCGCAGACATCCTTGGCTCGGCAAGGATTTCGAGGCTCCCAACAACTCAGAAAAAGACCTCAGCCTCCTTCTCATGATTGAGAAAGTGGCTGAGGTGTATAACTGTATGCAGTGAAGAACAGGGTGAGTAAATTAGAGTTGATGAAGAATACTGGCTTCCCTTAAAAAGCTAAAAACACAGGGTATACTGACAAGTGCATCTTCGCCTAAAATCAATGCTGGATGAAAAGGAATGTGTTCTTTGTAAAAGGTAGTAAAATGTTTTTTCCTTAGTGATTCAAGTTCTCTACATGAGAATAATATGTGGTTTATTGTTAGATCATCTCCGCACTTTTCACAAACAGGTTGGTCTTCTTTTGTAAGTAGGAAGTTGTGTGTGAGATGTGTGTGTCCAATACGGAGGCGGCATAAAATAACTTCGACGAAACGTTCTTGGTGGGAGCATGACTTCCATTCTTCTATAAATGGTTTTACTAAGAGGAGCTTATTATTACCTTCAATATTCCATTCAGACTGCCATTTATCTCTGAGCTTAAACTGTACTAACTTCATGCCATCTTTGTAGGGAATGTTCACTTTCTTTATTTCTTTGTTGCGAGCTTTTCCAGCACATTCATCTGCTTTCTCATTGCCAGCGATTCCAATGTGGCTGGGAACCCAGCAAAATTTTATGTCTTGTCCCTGTATTGTGGCGCTCGTTATGTTATGTATGATATCCCCGATTAGTGGCATCACTGCATTGCTATGGTGAATTGAGGTTAGTATGCTCAGAGAATCAGTGTAAATGATACTGTTCTGAATGTTCTCATTTATTATTTTTTCTACAGCCAGTAAGACTGCGTAACACTCGGCGGTGAAAATGGATGCACACTCAGGTAGCCGTACTATTTTTTCCCAATTATTCTGAACTACAGCACTTCCCACGTAGTGCGCCGATTTTGATCCATCGGTATAAAATGCTTCGTATTCTCCGTATTTTTCGTTGAGTGCTAAATATTCTTGTAATATCTGTTCATGTGGTGTATGTTTTTTCCGAAATTTTGTTAATGTGAAGTCGCACACAGATGGTAGGCAGTACCAAGGCGGGAGTGGATCAGGTTTGCGGGCAATATTAGGTAATATGTTCATTATGTCTAGTTCTTGGCATTTCTCTTCAAAGCGGAGAAGGAGTGGTCTGATTGCTAGAGGTTTGTTGGTAAATAGTGTTCGAAATGGACACTTTGTAACGAGTGGGTAACAGATGTGTTTAGGCTGGGAACGGATCTTTAAAATGTATGAGCATGTGAGCATTGTTCGTCTGTCTGCAAGTGGTGGTTCAATGGTTTCTACGTAAAGGCTTTTTATGGGTGATGTCCTGTAAGCACCAGTTGAAAGGCGCAAACCCATATTGTGCACAGGGTCCAGTCGCTTCAAGTACGACGGCCTTGCTGATCCATACACTATGCAGCCATAATCTAAAACGGAACGTACTACAGAGCGATAAATCTGTAGAAGGCATACCCGATCAGAACCCCAGTGTTTGCGTGAAAGGACTTTAAGTATGTTCAGTGATAGCGACGCTTTCTTCTTTAGTGCGTTTATGTGAGGCAGGAAAGTAAGCTTTTTATCGAAGGTGATGCCTAGAAATTTGTGTTCCTTTTTTAAAGGCAGTGTGGTTTGGTTTAGGTGTAATGTGGGATCTGTGTGCAAGCCTCGTTTGAGTGAAAAAAGTAAGGCTACTGTTTTCTGTGGTGAGCACTGGAAACCATTCTTGTCTGCCCATGTTGCCAGTTTGTTGATTGTAAGTTGTACTTGTCTTTCACATGTAGATATATTGGAAGATGTGCACGCTATCTGAAGATCGTCAACATAGACTGAATATGTTATGGACCTTGGTATTATTTTGTTAAGAGAATTCATTTTTACAATAAAAAGAGTTGTGCTTAAAATACATCCTTGAGGCACTCCATTTTCCTGAATAAAATGCCTCGAAAGGGTTGAGCCTAGACGGACCCTAAATGAACGGTTAGATAAAAAGTCTTTAATGGAGTTCAGTATTCTGCCACGGATGCCAAGCTCAGCTAAGTCCTGGAGAATCCCGAACCTCCAGGTAGTATCATATGCGTTTTCTAAATAAAAAAAGACGCTAAGACAGTGTTGCTTGTGTATAAAACCTTCTCTGACAGTATTTTCAAGGCGGACAAGGTGGTCTGTAGTGCAGCATCCCTTTTTAAATCCACACTGATGGATATCAAGAAGTTCACCAGAATGAAGAACAAAGGCCAGTCTTATATTTAGGACACTTTCGAAGGATTTGGCAAGGCAACTGGTCAGGGCTATGGGTCTATAACTGCTAGGAGAAGTTGGGGGTTTACTAGGCTTAAGAAGCGGTACAATAATAGCTTTCTTCCAGGCTTCCGGTATTTTCCCAGATATGAAAATTGTGTTAAAGAATCTTAAAAGTGCGTCAACGGCTGGCTCGGAAAGATGTGCAAGCATTTCATAATGTATTTCGTCGGGTCCTGGAGCAGTTTTTTTTCCGGCAGACAGTACTTTGTTGATTTCTTGGAGGGTAATTAGACTATTGTATTTTTCATTTGCGCCTCCACTTGTTGGGAGCCTCTGTTTTTCGGCTGTGTTTTTGTATTTTAAAAAAGACTGTGTATAGTGAGATGAACTTGAAACTGCAGCGAAATGTTCCCCTAATATGTCTGCCTGTTCCTCTATGCTTGTTTGTGTGCCAGGTGTTGTTAAAAAAGGAATTGTGAATGGTGAAAAGGTGCCATTTAATTTTCGAACCTGCTCCCACATTTTTTTAGATGGGATCTGACTGTTGATAGATGAAACATAATTCTGCCATGAAGCTTTCTCGGCACTGCGACGGACGTACCGAGCTTTAGCTTTTGCTTTTTTAAAATTCAAGAGATTCTCATAGGTCGGATACCTACGGAATTTACCCCAAGCTCTATTTTGTTGTTTTTTAGCCTCCTTACAGTCTTTTGTCCACCATACTTTATGGTTTTGTCGCGCTACTCCTGACGACTGAGGAATAGCTGCTAGTGCGGCAGTTATGATACAATTAGTGAACTTTTCGTTTATCTGGTCAACGGTAAGAGTTCCTAAAACTATATCTTCTAAAGTTGCCTTTGCTCTAAAAAGTGACCAGTCGGCGAGGTGAAGTTTCCAGCGCCGCGGTTTTGTTGGGATTATTTCTGGTGAGGAAGTTAAAGTGATTAGTATAGGGAGGTGGTCACTGCCATATGGGTTGTCAATGACATCCCATTTAAAATCATTAAAAACAGAAGGTGAGCTAAAAGACAAATCTAAAAAGGTCATTTTCCCCGAGGCAGGGGAGCAGTAGGTGGCTTTTCCTGTATTTAAAAGACATACATTGTTTGTGAGGATAAAATCTTCGATTATTTGTCCCCTAGAGTCACAGTGCTCGCTTCCCCAAAAAGGGGAGTGAGCGTTAAAGTCCCCAACTACTAGATACGGTTCTGGAAGTTCATTGATAAGTTCTTGTAAATCGTGGACTGTTAATGTAGAATGTGGAGGAATATATACAGAACAGAGAGAAATTGTTTTATGGCTGACGACACTGACCGCAACGGCTTCAAGTTTTGTTCTGAGTTTTATTTCTCGAGCAGGAATGCCGCTTTGTACGATAATCGCGACGCCTCCAGAGAGTCTATTTGCCTGCTCACGATCGCGTCTAAAAGTTTTATAATGCTTCAGGATGTTCATATGTTGTGGACCTAGATTGGTTTCCTGGAGACATAAGGCTACGGGTGACATTGACCCTAAAATGTTTTTTATGTCGTCGTAATTTCTCAATATTCCTCTACAGTTCCACTGAACTAGAAAAGCCATGTTTATGTTTTGGGGTAGGAGCAACGAGAGGTTTACTTATGTTCTGGGGCCGTTATGGTAGCCCTAACTTTTTTTCGCTCAAGAGAGCTGTTCCGCCGCTGTAGAGCAGGCGGGCTGGGAGTTTGGTCCATCACCTCGGAAGAGGTGCTGGACGACCGCGAAGAAGCCGCGGGTGTGTGGGTGTCAGGCCTCCCCCGACGGGGGGAAGTCCTGCGGGATGCTGACTTGTGGGCCGGCACTCCCTGGCTTGTAGTTGGCAGAGCAGCTTTCGCTGTCTCAGCCTGGGGCGTGGATGGCACTGCCACAGGCGCGGTGGGAGTGGCCGCGGCAGGTGCCGGAGCGCTGTGTGGTGCTACGCCCCCGCGCACCACATCAGCGAAGTTTAGTTTTGCTGTGAAGGAGAATGAATTGGTAAGCGCAAAACGCCTCCTCGCTTCTTTGAATGAAATGTTTTCTTTAGTCTTAATGGTGATGATTTCTTTCTCCTTTTTCCAGGACGGACACGCCCTGGAGTATGCAGCGTGATCTCCTTCACAATTCGCGCAGCGTAGGGCTGCGTCGCATTCCTCAGAAGGGTGGTCCTTCGAAGCGCATTTCGCGCAGGTTTTGCGGCCGCGGCAACTCTGTGAGCCGTGGCCAAACTTCTGACAGTTGAAACAGCGGCGGGGATTCGGTATGTAGTGTCTGACGGTGATTTTCAAGTATCCAACATCGATCGTTTCGGGCAAACTGCTGGTGTTAAACGTGAGGACCATGTGTTTGGTGTCTATTTCTTTGTTGTCTTTGCGGATTTTGATTCTGTGCACGTCAATTACATTTTGATCAGAAAGTCCTTCAAGCATTTCGGTTTCTGTTAGATAGATGAAGTCAGCCTCTGAGATAACGCCTTTAACTGCGTTAAGAGATCGGTGGGGAGTCACGGAGACAGAGATGTCCCCTATGGAAGCAATGTTTGAGAGTTTCGAGCATTGGATGCTCTCACGGAGTCCGAGGAGTAGGTCGCCGCTGGACATTTTGGATACCTTGTAGCCAGGCCCTAAGGTATCTGTTAAGCATTTGGTGACAAGAAAGGGGGATATGATTCGGGCTTGTTTTTCTTCACAGTTGCAGTGTATTACGTGAAACTTTGTGAAAGTTGGTTTATTTTTCATGAAAAAGTCTGATGCTTCGTTCCGCACTCTTTTGAGAGAGCGATCTAGTTTTGAAAGGGGAGGAGCCATAAAAAATTTGGTTTTTCGGTCATGGTGGCAGCCACCCACCATGGAGTCCAACAAGGGGACGCGACAGGAACTTGAAGGCAAGTCCTGCCCACGCCAGCTGTACACCTTAACTATAACCTAATATGACTGAACTCAGGGTAGTTGGTCACACACGGTTAACCCTCGCCGCCAGGAAAAAGAGGAAAAAAACGAAGAAAAGAGGAGGAAACAGGAGAGTTGTAAGAAAGGAAATAGGAAAGTGAAAGATAGAGGGGAGGATAGGAAAAGGCGACTGCCGATTTCCCCCGGTCGGGTCAGGCCGGAGGTGCCGTCTACAGGAAGCTGGGGCCAAAGTGGTGTGTTGCCTCCGCCGAGGGGCCTTAAGGGTCCAAACGCTCGGCATCGGCTCAACCACCAGGATCCCCTTTTCCCCGGACACGGCGATGCCACGCACGGCTAAGCGCGGATGCTCGGGTCCGTGGTGACGCATTGTTCACCATCATCCCCCTGCGGGGATGTCCCTGCGGATGCTCGGGTTAACCCCGTGGTGTCGCCACTCACCAACGTCTGCATGCTGCAGACGCCTCCCTGCGGGGAAAACATGTCTGACTAACGTGCCCATCAGTTCATGTTAACATCGAGATCACTGACCGGCCGTCTCATCATAATGACGAGATGGCTCAAAGGGCCTACGAAGACGTTCAAGGGGCAGTGATTAAAGTTAAAACCTAATATATTGTACAGATGTAGGACGCCAATTCAAAGGCCACTGCAAAGAAATTGTGCTAGAATTTTGTTTTTTTTTTTGGATCTAGGCTTATCGGCATAGCGCATAAATCAGCGAAAGCTATTGCAGCCCCACATTCTGCCGTGGAACAACCCTCAGGTAGAGCAGCACTCTTCCGTGCTCGTTATAACCTCCTCCTCCCACGGTAGCCACTAGCCACCCTGTGGGTTCTCGAGGCAGACATCTTCCGGTTGTACAGGGTCAATCACACTTAGAGGGAACACGGCTCCGCGTGGCCACACACCTGCGGAGTGCCATTGCATCTAACCCGTTCATGAATCAATGCAGAGTGGCGAAGAGAAGAGGAACCTCGAAGTAATGCTTCGTGTCATCCGCCCCTTTGCACGGGTTTGCCACCGGCTTGGTCCCAATAGCGCTCCGCGTGTGCGCAGCCACGCGGAGTCGTGTTCCCTCTAAGTGTGACTGACCCTTACATTCCTCCGCTGTTGCCATAACCTTCCGAGCTACTATAGGACACCCGTCACCTTCACCCTCTCTCGCTTTTCCTCTCTCCTGCTCTCCCCTAAATGTGAAGAGGGGGATTTCCTTCTCTGCACTTTGCCACCTTCCCACCCTGGCACAACGCCGCCTCCTGCTGCGGGTGGCAGGTGTAAATTGAATTAAATTAACAGAAATTAAAGCCCATTTGTAGTGTGCCAACTGTGACAGGTTCCGCTACCGCCATGCGCCGACACTGCGCTGCGCCTGACGACGACGAAGTTATGCGCCGACACTACGCTGGGCCTGACGACGACGAAGTTGCCCCGCTCTCTTGGTGCTGGCTACGCCCGTCTACGCTGCCAGATCCTGCACGGCGGTTCGGTCTCTTGAGGGCGCCTAATAAACGCACCCCTACAATTGGTGGAGGTGCTGGGTACGTCCCCTACCAACCTGGAACTCCGGAGCCGTACGCTGCCGCCTGTGTCAACCATGTCAGATGAGACTGCCCCAACACCGGCGGCCAGTTCAACCACCGTCATTTGTTCTGGCGTCATCCGGCAGCGTGACCCTGCCCTCTTCAGTGGCACTGCCGACCAAGATGTTGACGACTGGTTGTCATCGTATGAGCGAGTGAGCAGCTATAACAAGTGGGATGACACTATCAAGCTGAGTAACGTCATCTTTTATCTCACGGACGTGGCGAACCTCTGGTATCGAAACCATGAGGCGGACCTACCCACTTGGCCCGTATTTAAGAAGAGCTTTGCGGGAGTGTTCGGCCGCCCTGCGGTGCGCAAGCTCCGTGCCGAACAGCGCTTACGGGACCGCGCTCAACGCACTGACGAGACCTTCACAAGTTACATTGAGGACATCGTTGACCTCTGCAAACGTGTCAACGCCGCCATGCCAGAAGCGGACAAGATCCACCATATCCTCAAAGGCATCGCTGACGACGCATTTCAGATGCTCCTCGCGAAAAATCCCACCACCGTCAGTGAGGTTATTAAGCTTTGCCAGAACTACGACGAGCTCCGCAAGCAGCGCGCTTCTACACGGCGTGCCGGTGTCTGCGACGAAGCCCTCTCCACACTGGCCCTGGGCGGTACTACTCCTGAGGACTCCCCTCTTCTCAACCAAATCAAAGCCTTCGTTCGTGAAGAGGTCGCTCGCCAGCTGTCCCTGATATCCCATTTTCAAGACCCCGCCCGCCAAGTTCCTGACTCGACCCCGTCTTTGGCTCCTACCATTCGCCGTGTCGTGCAAGACCAAGTCGCTGATCTGCTACCGTCCAGCCCTGTGCCCGCGCCTGTGACAGCACCCCTGACGTACGCCCAAGCGGTGGCCAGGCCACGACATACGCCGGCACCCGATTCCTACCAGGCCGCCCCTTCTTTCCGTCCTCCGCCGCCGTCCGTGATTCCTGCCTTCCCTACCCTATTCTTGATACCACCGCTTCCTTCGATGTAGATGTGCTCAGCTCTTGTGATGTTAAGAATGATCCACCGCCCTCCGACGTCTTCCACCGTGCCATTGACGCCGACCTTCCACCCGCGCTACGTGATCAACTCGTCGCCCTCCTGCAGCGCTTCAGTTCTTCTTTCGATCTTCCTCAGACTGCCTTGGGCCGTACGTCTGTCGGTGCGCACACCATCGACACCGGTACACACGCCCCTCTTCGCCAGCGCCCCTATCGTGTCTCGGCTTCTGAGCGCCGCGTCATTTCTGATCACGTGGACGACATGCTCCGTCGGGGTGTCATACAGCCCTCCCACAGTCCCTGGGCGTCCCCTGTTGTGTTGGTAAAAAAGAAAGATGGTTCCATCAGGTTATGTGTTGATTACCGCCGGCTCAACAACATCACACGCAAGGACGTCTATCCCCTGCCACGAATCGATGACGCCCTGGACTGCTTGCAGGGAGCTGAGTATTTCTCCTCGCTGGATTTGAGGTCAGGCTACTGGCAGGTGCCCATGGCTGACGCTGATCGCTCAAAAACTGCCTTCATAACACCTGACGGCTTATATGAGTTCAACGTCATGCCGTTTGGCCTTTGCAACGCCCCGGCAACTTTCGAACGCCTGATGGACACTATCCTTAGTGGACTCAAGTGGGAGAGTTGTCTTTGCTATCTCGATGACATCGTCGTCTTTTCTGCGGACTTTTCTTCTCACCTCATCCGCCTCGAGCGCGTTCTGACTTGTATTACTGACGCTGGGCTCCAGATGAATTTTAAAAAGTGCCGCTTTGCTGCCCGACAACTCACCATTTTAGGACATGTAGTCTCTAAAGACGGCATTCTTCCGGACCCCGCCAAACTTCGTGCAGTTGCCGAATTTCCGAAGCCCACCTCACTGAAGCAGCTCCGTAGCTTCGTTGGCCTTTGCTCTTACTTCCGTCGCTTCATCTTGAATTTCGCCACGATCATCGCTCCTCTGACCCAGCTACTCGCAGGCAGCTCCAGCCTCTCCGCTTGGACGCCTGCTTGCGATGATGCCTTCGACACCTTGCGCCGCCTTTTGGTTTCGCCTCCCATCCTGCGCCACTTTGACCCGACTGCGCCTACTGAGATCCACACTGACTCCAGCGGTATTGGAATGGGTGCCGTTCTCACCCAACGCAAACCTGGCTTCCGTGAATATGTGGTCGCCTACGCCAGTCGGACCTTGAGCAAAGCGGAGGCCAACTATTCTGTTACCGAACGAGAATGTTTGGCCATCATTTGGGCCATTGGAAAATTTCGTCCCTATGTCTACGGTCGCCCGTTCTGTATAGTAACCGACCACCATGCCCTGTGCTGGCTGGCCTCTCTCAAAGACCCGTCAGGGCGCCTAGCTCGCTGGGCTCTGCGTTTGCAGGAGTATGACATTCATGTCATTTACCGCTCTGGCCTCAAGCATAATGACGCGGACGCTCTTTCCCGCTCGCCGCTACCTAGTGCTTCATCGCCTGCTCCTGTGTCTGCTTACGACTTGTCCTCGCTTGTCACTGCCGACATGTCCACCGAGCAGCGGAAAGACCCTTGGATCGCCTCTCTTAATAACTTCCTTTCGAGTCCTACGACTGATAATTCGTCCCGTTCCCTCTTACGTCAAGCCCGTCACTTTTCTATTCGAACGGTCTCCTCTATCGTCGCAATTACCTGTTCGACGGACGCAAATGGCTCCTAGTGATCCCCCGCCATCTACGCACCGACATTTGCGCCGCTTTCCATGCGGACCCCCAGTGTGCCCACGGCGGCGTGTTGAAAACCTATACGCGTCTGCGTCTCCGATTCTACTGGCGTGGCATGTACCGCTTTGTTCGCCACTTTGTGCGATCCTGCCCATCCTGTCAACGGCGTAAATGTCCGCCTTACACCTCGCCTGCTCCACTGCAGCCGTTACCCTGCCCTGCCCGCCCGTTTGACCGCGTTGGCATAGACCTCTACGGCCCCCTCCCTCCCCCTCCCGCTGGTCACCGCTGGATTATCGTGGCCGTGGATCATCTCACACGTTATGCTGAAACGTCTCCATTACCATCTGCCTCCGCCCGTGACGTGGCTTCCTTTCTTCTAAAGAATCTGATTCTTCGCCATGCTGCTCCTCAAGAACTGCTCAGCGACCGTGGACGCGTATTCCTGTCTGACGCTCTTGAGGCCCTCCTCAAGGAATGCCGCATTATCCATCGAACCGCTTCGTCTTACCACCCTCAGACCAACGGCCTGACCGAGCGTTTCAACCGAACCCTCAGTGACATGCTGTCCATGTACGTCGACGCCAATCACTCCAACTGGGACCAAGTTCTTCCCTTCGTCACCTACGCATATAACACTGCGACACAAACCACCACTGGATTCTCTCCTTTCTTTCTTCTGTACGGCCGCGAGCCCCCCTGCACGATGGATACTCTTCTTCGCTACCGACCCGACATTTCCGAGTCCACGCCACTGTGCGACGCTGCCAGGTACGCCGAAGAATGCCGCCAGCTTGCTCGCTCGTTTACCACGCAGACCCAGTGGCAGCAAAAACATGACCGCGACACTTCCGCGGCCTCTACCTCCTACCCTGCCGACTCCCTTGTGTGGCTCTGGGTGCCTCCCACAACTCCCGGCCTTTCGCGGAAACTGCTGCATTGGTATCATGGTCCCTACCGGGTTCTCAAGCAAACATATCCGGTCAATTATATTGTTGAGCCCGTTGCACCCGCTGCGGACTTGCGTCGCCGTGGCCGCGAAACCGTCCACGTCGACCGACTGAAGCCGTACTACGACCCCTCTGTTCTTCCTTCCCCTTAAGACGCCAGGATGGCTCCTTTTCACCCGGGGGAAACTGTAGTGTGCCAACTGTGACAGGTTCCGCTACCGCCATGAGCCGACACTGCGCTGCGCCTGACGACGACGAAGTTATGCGCCGACACTACGCTGGGCCTGACGACGACGAAGTTGCCCCGCTCTCTTGGTGCTGGCTACGCCCGTCTACGCTGCCAGATCCTGCACTGCGGTTCGGTCTCTTGAGGACGCCTAATAAACGCACCCCTACACATAAAATGTTTACTCAAAACTTACTCAATAAATACTAAGGTATTATGGCGGACACTGTAGATTCGGTGGTAGAATGCAGGGCCCTATGGCTAAACTAAAGCTATAAGAGCTTTGGCTATATACAGGGTGTTTCACCTAAGACTTTCTGCAATTTTTAAAATTAAGCTATTTGAATTAGATGCGCGCTTATTCTGGCATAGCATTGTCAGTGGTGTAGTACATCGTAATGCAGCTAAGACGTGCTAACTAGCAGGCTTGTTAACCAATATTCAATGGTTAACTTTTAACCTGTTACCGTTGGGCTCCTTAATTATTGAGAGGCATGTAGCCCACCGTAAGTGATGTCCATATCTGTTTTTAGAATTTCGAGAACGCGATTATCCTCGGCGCTGTGGCCCAACAAATTTTGGCTATTTCGACGAGTTACGTGCACTGGAGAGGTTTCTTTGCCTGCAAGCTTCTCAAACCGCATGTATTTTGGCGCGATGTAGGCGAAATTTGTTGGGCCACAGCGCCGAGGATAATCGCGTTCTCGAAATTCTAAAAACGGATATGGACATTACTAACGCTGGGCTGCATGCCTCTCAATAATTAAGGAGCCCAACGGTAATAGTTTAAAAGTTAACTATTAAATATTGGTTAACAAGCCTGCTAGTTAGCACGTCTTAGCTGCATTATGATGTACTACACCGGTGACAATGCTATGCCAGAAAAAGCGCGCATCTAATTCAAATAGATTATTTTAAAAAATTGCAGAAAGTCTTAGGTGAAACACCCTGTATATATATATAAAAACTTCTCGGCATATATTCTAGGCATATATCGGTCCCATTACTCGCACAGAGTGGGCTTGGCAGCACGGGCGCGATGACATCGTCTCACCGTACGCCACTGTTGTTTGCGCAGCTACTAGTCTTGGCCTACTGTTCCTGCGGAGCGGACAACTGGACTACCGGAGACGCACCTGTGCTCGGTGGTTACCTGCTGGACGACGTGGCTGGGCCGTGGCGATGCCACCTTGATGCCTGGGCTCCGGCGCTTGGTTTATCCGCCCACCGGATTCTACCTCAGCGATGCCCGGCTCCCTACATCGCAGTGACCCCCTGCCTACTGCGCACCCTCAGATCATGGACGTGCACTTCCGGTCTATCCTCTCTACGTCACCAGGCCTTCATAAATCGCCGCGACATCGTCACGAGCTTCAGTGGGCTTGGCAGCACGGGCGCGATGACATCGTCTCACCGTACGCCACTGTTGTTTGCTCAGTTAACCAACTGTTGTTCTTTATTAACTAAGCGCACGCGCTATCGCGATCTTTTAGTGCTGCCAGGCCCACACGCAGCTTTTGTCATTCTTAGTGACTGTGCACGTGTAATACAGGCGCTTCTGCAAGTTTCCGGGGACGTCGAGCAAAACCCGGGTCCCATTACTCGTGCCGCTGCTGGCGACGAGCTATCTGCTCTGTTAGAAGCTCTGGACGAACTTAAGAATGGACAGGGGACGTTATTAGATGAAGTTAGAAATGTTCGGGAAAAGCACACTGAAAACGATAAAATGCTGCAAGATATCAAAGAAAGAATAACTAAAATTGAAGAAGAGTGCCAATCTCTAACGACAATTAAGGCAGATATATAAAGTGTTCAGACGCTTGCAGAGGCAAACGCTTGTCAGATTGAGCAGTTCACTGCTCGAGCAAACGATGCCGACGATAGGGCGCGGCGAAACAACCTGGTGTTCTACGGGGTGGACGATGAGTGCGATGAAAGTTGGGCGAGCTCAGAGGAAAAGGTAATTGCCTTTTCCAAGGAACACTTGAAATTGTGCATCGAAGCGAGGGACATAGAGCGTGCCCATAGGCTTGGGTCCTTTTCTCAGAACAAAACGAGACCAATTCTAGTGAAGTTTGCCCATTCTAAGGATAAAGAAAAACTGCTGGTCACTAGCAGGGCAAACAAACACTCTAAAATTAGCGTTGCCCAAGACCTTTCTCCAGTCACTCGCTTAGCCCGGAAAACGCTTATTGAATTTCAAAAAAAAAAAAAACAAAGCTTTCGCAGCACTCTTCGCCACAACAGACTGGAAGCAGGAAAGGACACGTATGTTTGCGACCCGACCAGCCAACAAGTTGTTCTTCGTTCAGCATAGCAGTGGCATGTGCCAACGATGACAGTGGAAAGAAATCCCTCTCCTTCCTTTCCACCAACATTAGGAGCGTGCTACCCAAACGCGACATCCTTGATAACCTTATCGATTCATCAGATTCTAATGTCATCGCATTAACCGAGACATGGTGGAATTCATCTATAGATAATTCAGAGATTTTTCCTTCCCACCCAGACTTCCAAATTTATCGTGCGGACCGCAACAACAGACGCGGCGGTGGGGTTCTCATCGCTACTCATCCTGATTTGAATTGCCGCCGAATATCCATTCATACTTATTTAGAAATCGTGTTCGTATGCTGTGCAGCTGCACACCCCCATATCATCCTAGGCGTATGCTATCGCCCTCCTGGTTCCGACAACTTTCCCGATATTACTTGGTCTGACCTTGCCCTCTCCATTTCGAAAGATAATACTGAAAGCAATTTTGTTAACACATGCCTAACATTTTCGCTATCCCAGATTGTTGGATCAGCAACTAGGAATACCCATCATTCAGCTAACATCCTGGATCTTGTACTTACAACCCACCCAGATAGAATTCCTTCGCTGTCATACCTAGATGAAATTAGCGATCATAAAGTAATACATGGCACTTTCCTCACCAGACTGAACCGCGCAGCGAAAAGCAACAAAAAAACTGACCTTATATGACAAAGGTAATTATCTAGATTTCAACAAAGAACTAACCAGATTTTGGGAATTAATATATGTTGATTTTAGCGCGCCATCTGTCGAGGAAAACTGGTCAATGTTTAAGTCAAAAATGCAGGAACTAATCAATACCTATATTCCAACCGTAAGCATTAGCGAGCGTAGTTCCTCCCGTTGGTTTAATTCTGCACTCAAACGTCTTAAAAACAAGAAGAATCGCCTATTCCGAGCAGCCAAATTTATTGGGAGTCCAGAGGCGTGGCACAAATACCGCACCGCGTCCAAATTATATACCTCAGAGATTACTAAATCTAAACGTTGCTTTTATGAAACTACCCTGCCTAACTAACTTCGAACTAACCCAAAACAATTCTGGAAAGCAATTAATCCCAAAGAGAATGAAAAATCAGTTCCATTAATGAATCAGGCAGGTAAACCTATCCCCGGTGACGAAGTAGCGGAAATACTCATTCTAACCTTCTCTTCTATTTTTGCAAGAGAACCAGATGATAACCTCCCCTATATTTCCTCGTATAATCATCCCGTCATGCCAGATATCACATTTTCACTCGAAGGAATCTTGAAACTAATCAAATCTTTAAAATTGACCTCATCAGCTGGCGTCGACGGCATCAATGCCAAAGTGCTCAAAAGCACCAAGGAAATCACCAGTGTTATTTTGTCCCACATTTTTCAGCAGTCATTATCATCCGGCATCGTCCCTCATGACTGGAAAGTGGGTAAGATTGTTCCAGTTCATAAGCCAGGCTGTACTAACTACCAGACCATATCTCTAACCAGCGTCTGTTCTAAAATTATAGAGCACATTATTTATTCGCAGATCACAAATTTCCTTATATCTGTTAAGTTCTTTAACCCTAACCAGCACGGATTTCAAAAAGGACTTTCATTTCTTCACGACATAAGTACTAATTTAGACCTTAATACGCCTGTTGATACTCTCTTCATCGACTTCGAGAAGGCTTTCGACAAAGTCCCTCATAAACGCCTACTACTAAAGCTTTCACAACTAAATCTTGACCCGCTCGTCTTCAACTGGATACAGGACTTCCTCACTAACCGTCAACAATTTGTTGAAGCCAAGAACAAATCTTCTTCACTCTCTAACGTACTCTCTGGTGTGCCGCAAGACACAGTTCTTGGCCCTCTCCTGTTCTTAATTTACATCAATGACTTGCCTAATCATATTTCATCAAATATCCGCTTATTTACCGACGATTGTGTCATTTACCGTCCTATTAATAGTGCAGCAGATAATAATGCCCTTCAATGTGATCTATTAAGACTGGAAGAGTGATGTCGCAGATGGCTGATGGTCTTAAATACTAACAAAACTACGCTTGTTTCCTTCCACAGACGACAAAATTACCCGACCCCAAATTATCTTCTGAACGGTTCTAGTGTTTTACCCCGCCATTCCATTAAGTATATTGGTGTTGACATCTCGAGTACCCTTAACTGGTCTATCCATATAACGCGGATAATTAACAATGCTAACAAAACTCTCGGCTATCTTCGTCGTAATTTACGTCTAGCTTCACCAGCAGTTAAATTACTAGTTTATAAAACATTAATTCGGCCAAAGTTAGAATACGCATCTGCCATCTGGGACCCCGCTCAGCTTAACCTAACTAACTGTATTGAACTTGCCTAAAATCGCGCCGTTCGATTCATCTACTCAAACTACTCATACTCCACCAGTGTTACTTCCCTCAAAAATAATGCATGCCTACCTAACCTCAAGCAACGTCGCACAGTTGCAAGGCTGTGCTTGTACCACAAAATGTATCATAAATTTTCTTCCCACTGTCCTATCCAGCCTGCTCATCGTTCTTCAGCCCACACAAGCCACCGAAATGCCGTTTACTCCCCCCCCGCTGCTCGCAACGTGACCCATCTTCATTCCTTCTTCATCCAAACAGCGCGTGACTGGAACAGTCTTCCCACAAGTACCATCCTTCATACAAACCCGGACCATTTCAAGAAAGCCATCGAAAAAATCTGTTATTAACACCAGGTTGTTAGCCCACCCCTCATGTAAAGCCCTCACCCAAGGGCCCTTGAGGTATTTTTAATAAATAAAAAAATAACCTGTGCCGCGTGACTGAGTTTACCGCAAGAAGTGAAGAATGCGGATACCGATTAGGTTACGGTCCGTTACTTACAAGGCATTTTCTATGGTAACTGACAATAAAATCAGAACACATTAGTGTCTGATCACGCTGGTTTTCGGAAGGCTACTCGATAACAGACCACATTCGCACCATAAATGAGGTTGCGAAGAAATTCGGAAAATGTGACCATCGCCTGTACAATGCATTCATATACTGAAGAAACACTGAGGGCCAGTTGAAGTTGGCCAGCCTAGATACACTGCCGCGTTATAATGACGAAGATACTACGCTGAATAAGACGGAGCTTTGAAAACCCACACAAAGCAACAAAAAAATCAAATACAGTCACATCGCAAGAAAGATGTGGTGCGCCAAGCTGGATTTTACACGCTGATCTCTGAGGTCAAGCACAAGCGCCGTTCCCTTCCAAACGGTGTTCCTGGAGCCCTTTTAGGCCTTGACGTCACAAATTTGACTAGAGCGACGAGAATTTCTTAAATATATTTTTTATTTTTCTCAGAAATACAGGCGCCTTCTCCTGCCGGAAAAATGTCAATACTGACGGGAAGAGAGCATAAATTGCGTGTAGCTGTCCTCGGCATCAGTCGAAGTGCGTCACCAGGGTGTTGAAGACGGTATCTGGAAATAGCCACAGACTCATCCCTCTTGTGTCAGCCAAGCAGAGGTGTGCCTCTGTCTCTTCTCTCGCACAGCCACTACTCGCGCCGTCGGAATAGCGCCACCCCTGATAACTGCCTCCACTCACTATCTTGCAACTACGTTTGATGTACCGACTAAATTCGCCGTCAGAACAAGCAGCCATGGTAGAAAAGTGATTGCTTTGCTGGTAGCGGCCGCAGATCCGGATTATGAGAGGGAAATAACTAGAAAAATAAGAATGGGGTGGAGCGCATATGGCAGGTTCTCTCAGATCATGAATGGCAGTTTACCAATATCCCCCAAGAGGAAAGTATACAACAGCTGTATCTTACCGCTGATAACCCATGGGGCAGAGACGTGGAGGCTAACAAAGAGGGTTCATCTTAAGTTACGGACAAAGCAGCAAGCTATGGAAAGAAAAATGATAGGTGTAACGTTAAGAGATCGGAAGCGGGCGGAGTGGGTGTGAGAACGGATGCGCGTTAATGATATCCTAGTTAAAATCAAGAGGAGGAAGTGGGCTTGGGGCAGGGCATGTAACGCGAAGGCAAGACAACGGCTGGTCCTTAAGGGGAACGGAGCGGTTTCTAAGAGAAGGCAAACGTAGGTAGCAGGGGGCGGCAGAAAGTTAGGTGGGCGGATGAGATGAAGAAGTTTGAGGGTATACGGTGGCCGCAACTGGCAAAGGACAGGGTTAGTTGGAGAGACATGGGAGATGCCTTTGCCCTGCAGTGGGTGTAGTCAGGCTGATGATGATGATGGTGACAAGAAAGCTAATCATTGGGCAGCGATGGCGTAGAGATACAGCATGTGCCTTGCGTGCGAGAGGATCGTGGTTCGCGAAATTATCGGTACCGCGAAAATCATCACCGGATAAAAGAAAAACACCGAGTGTAGATGGAATTGAATAACCAGGCCGTGGGTTGCAGCCTCATCCCGGCGACCAGAGCAGACAACGCAGCCTTTCCCCCTGTGTAGTAGTTGGCCAGCACCTCTTATATCAATTTCACTGCTCTTCACTATTACTGTTCTAGGCGTATTGACCACGAGGTAAGATAAAGGGAGCCGACTGGCCTCCTAACCACTTATTTGCGTTAGTGGGGCAGCTGGAGCAGGGATATTTAAGGGAACGTCAGCACATACAAACATTAAGTGTAACAAAAACTGAACAACAAAAGAACACAGTTATGCTTCTTGGCTATACATAGAAAGAATCAGCAAGAGTCACGCGATGTAATCAGAGAAAGAACACAGACATTAGAAACTTTGTTTAGTAACAGTCAGTGGTGTGCAAAGAAAAAAAGGAAAACAACGTAGTTCAGAACCTAATGCACTGAAATCCATAAAAATGCTTGTCTCATTTCTTCACCTTAATGAAAGAAAACAAAGAAAGAGAAGCAAAATTCAATACATTGACAGAATTGTGTGACATCAATTCCAGTTTGCATAATGAAGATCGAAATAGTCCTAGGAACGGAAAGCAAGAAAATACAAAGAGAAAAAAAAGATCACAATGAAGCTTATTTCATCACGGCTATCTTGATGCTGCAACAGGGCACGCACTATTCGCCTTAACCTTGTTACCGTTGTGATGTTCCTTGAAATGCCATTTATCTCCTGATGGGTATTGCGCAACAACATGATTTGGTATTCCATTGCCTTGCTTCCGTAATTTGCTTGACGCAAGGTATGAGCAGTATTCCGGTCAAGCGATATATCGATCGCGAAACTCGGTAGAATTCGGTGAGGACTACATGCATTGTGGGGCCACGGCTGTGGGCCTAAGCGCGACGAGCCTGCGTCATGGCATCCTTGTGGTGCAAACGAGTGCGCCCGGTCGCACAACCACTGCACAGTTCTTCGCCGGCAGCGCGGTGACCTAGTGTTCCCATATACGCTCCCGCATGGGAGCAGAGTTGAGCGACTGTTTTCCCCGCGCCGCTCGTTACACTATTCGCGGGGCGGCCATCACATGGTCCCCTTGACATATTTTGTTCCAGTTCGTGTCGGCGCACACACACTATATGAGCCGGAGGGGGCCGGCCTTTCCCATCTTGAGCACAGTCTGCTTTGTTATCCGACTGAGAGGATTTTGTGAAGCCCTCACCGGGTGGAGGAGCGAAGCCACTAAACTACCTTTCTTGGGGCTCGTGCCACACAAGAAGCGGCTTTCCCGCAGAACGTGAAACAAAATGGTGGGCGTTCCCGCAGAGCGTGGACAAAATGGCGGACAAGAACACTACGGTGACCATGCGCTTGACCTGGAGGCGGCTAAACGACAGACGAGAACGTAACGTGTTAGAAGTAATTAATACTTTAGAGCCCGTCTTATTGGTGGGAAGAAACGTGCAGGCTGACGAAAACGTTTTGTATAGGAGGGTTTAACGTGCCAAAGCGACTCAGGTAATGAGTCACACCGCAGTGGAGGGCTCCCAGCAGTTTAGACCACCTGGAGTTCCTTTAGCGTGCACTGACATCGTACGGGACACGGGCCTCTAGGAGTTCGCCTCCATCGAAATTCAGCCGCCGCGGCCGGGATCGAACCCCAGTCTTTCGGGTCAGCAGCCGAGCACCGTAACCACTGAGCCACCGCGGTGGCTGCTACCGTGGAGGGTTTAATTTAAATTGAGTGCAATGCAGCGAGCTATAGAAAGAAAAATGATAAGTGCAACGTTAAGAGGCAGATAGACGGAATAGTGGGTGAGGGAACGAACGCGGGTTAATGACATCCTTGTCAAAATGAAGAAGAAATGGGCTTGGGCAGGGCATGTAATGCGAAGAGAGAAGGCAAGCGTAGCAGGGGGCGGCAGACAGTTGGGCGTATGAGATTAAGAAGTTTGCGAGTATGGGCTGGCCGCAACTAGCACAGGATATATGGTTAATTGCAGAGACATGGGAGAGGCCTTTCTCCTGCAATGGGCGTAGTCAGGCTGACGATGGTGATGATGAAAGTCTTGTGCACGTTACAGAAAATAAGCAACCGATTACAATTACAATTATTCATTCTCAACGGTTACTGATTGCAGGGGTCAGTTACAGCCCCAGAAAAGTAACTGAACAACCACAGAAAAGTAATCGATTAATATTGCGCTATCTTCCTTCCAACTTTTATTGCAACAACACAAATTTACCCAGACTGAAATGAGCTACTCATGATTCCTTGATATTACGTTACACATTGTTAATTTGCGAGAGTAATTGTTTTGTAGCGAAAGCTACACCAAGGTAGATGTACTATGGTAGCGTAGGCTGCATAGAAGCCCATACGTTCAAAACATGGCGGCTCATGGTGCGCAGCCAGCGCCGTCTTCGAAATGCGTGGACAACTAAAAAGTGACGTCATAATTAAAACAAAAACGCGACGTTAAAGTCACGTGTTTTAGTGACGTCATATTCGTGACGTCAGCGTCACGTGCTGCTTGGCGGGAAAAATAAACTGCTGAACGCCGCGACGCTTCAGCGCGACACCCGACACGAGAACGAAGAAAGAAGACACGACGAGTGCCGACCACCAACGCTATTTTTAGGTAGTCAGTTCTCGTTGTGCCTTTTTCCTTCTTTCCTTCGTCCTCGCCTCAGGTGTCGCGCTAAATGTCGCAGGTGTAGCGCTGAAGCGATGAAATGTGACGCCGCCAGACAGGTTATCGCTCGCACATCGTGCAACCGCACTACTCTTTTTTGCGTACGGGGGCCCCATGGCCACAGACGATGCACTTTTGGGGCAAGAGCGACAGAGCAGCACCCAACCGAACGAAACTACACAAAAGCGCTGGCAAAAGGGAAAAGCGGAAACTGTACACGAACGATGCACACCAAGAACTCGAGCAACAAGCAACGAGGAAAAAGTAGGGCTAGCAGAATCGAGTTTCAAACAAAAGCAAGCAGAATGGTCAAAAGATATGACAAGGGTATGACATCAGAGCACCGTCAACCTTGGCATCGTCCCGCTGCCATTGCCGCTGCTCTGAGCGAACACTGTCATAAAAATTTTTACAAAGCAAGCGCTATACTTTCTAACAAAATGCACACAACTAAAACATTTTAAAAAGGAATCTGCAATTGTTTTCTAATGTTTTTTAAACAAAAAATATGTCCTAATTATTTTCCTCTTCTAGTCGTGTTTGTCCACTCATTTCATTTTGGCGCTTTAGTCCCACCACTAATTTGATGTCGCTAGCACTTGGTTCTGGACCGCATTCAGGCTCCGGCTTCGCGACCTATTTCAATTGACCTTGGCTACACTACGCTAGTTACAGCTCCTTCTCTCGAGCGGTGGGAGACCGTGCTGGCTAGCTCTGACCCCAGAACGCAAGTTTTGGCGGTGGAGTGGGCTGACAAAGTCGTCGAGGGCTATGTACTCTCGACCACTTAACGCGACCTCTTGCCAAGCTCTTCCCGGCGAATAAAATGTTTTACAATCAATCAATGAATCGAGTAGAAGCGCATTTCGCGGAGCCGGGCAAAAGCCACTACTTCGCATGCGCCGTTACCATGGCAACCAATTGCCCTGGAGCCACAGGTATAGTGCCTAGAATATACTGGTGTGCGCCATCGCTCCGCCGCAGCCGCTGCGCCGAGTTACGATCACTTCGCTATGCGTCTCACTGCGCATGCGCAGAGTCGTGCCGCGCAGCTGGGATATCAGCCGGAAGGGAAGCGCTCGCTCCCCATACGCGCACCATGGAAGAAGGAGAGCGGCCGTGCTCGTCACGGCAGCAGTACAGGCTTCGTGAAACTGAGTCTTCCGATCCAGAAGTCCTCGCATGGTACAAGGCCGGCCGACAGCCTGAAAACGAGGCGAGAAAGGCTTAGCGGGCGGCCGGGACACCCGAAGAACGAGAGGAACGTCTCGCGAAGAGGCGCTGCCAAGCTGCTGAACGACAACGACGGCGTGTCGCTACAGAAATGTCAGTAGACGAAACTGCGTTCGCTACGTATATGCTGGCCTAGCTGTGCTTAGCTACTGCCAAATTTTTTCCAAGTTTTCAATTTTGCTACATTTCCTGGTGAATAGATCAGCAGATACAGTGAACACTCTCTCAATATATGCGCTGGAGAGCAGGGCGGAATTATAACCTTGCGCACCATATCGTAGTTGCGCAACGCTTCGATGCTTGTGGCCAAGTCCTCTATGGAGCGCCACTCTTCGTTGCTGCTTCGCGCTGTGCGTGGAAACCACCAAGTTGGGCGCAATGGGAGGTAAGTGGCGGTGTCATCAGACAGGACGGGGGTCCCTACGGAGCGGGCACGTGGTATTTCGCGGGCCGCGAACTGCCGCAAACGGAATTGTTCATTGTGGACGAAAATTATTCACTCAGCCGACATACAAATACAAACAAACTTCTTCGCAGAATATGTAAATAGAACAAACCTGTTCGAGGCACAAAAGACGAAGTAATGAAAAAACTCCTTGTTAAGTTTTTATCAACTGTATGCTGACATTGTATTGACTTCTCCGTATTATAATAATGAATAGGGAACACCGGTCAACAAATAAAAACAGGATGCTCGGGGTTGCAGTTTAGCACCAAAATTAGAGGCGCAACATAGCAGGCTTCTAGGACCGAACTTTATTTTCTTCTGCAGCATTGCATCACCGCGTTGTGGCGTCGGTGGACGCTACAGTACCATATTCCGAGAGTACACAACAATTATGGGAAAAGAAATAGAAACTACTATGGGCCACACCTCTTTAACAAATTATCCAAGGAATACATGGAATTCAGTAGCATCAAAGAGGTGAAAAAGGTGGTCAAGAATTATGGCCTTCTCGTTCCATGAAATGCACTTTTTGTAAAACTCAATGTTTTTCTTGCTTTCATTCGAAAAGAGAGTCATCCATCATTGCCGTATAAGTTGTTTACACGAATGCATTGTTGTCCTTCCTGCGTTGCCTTTTTGTATTGATAAAGTGCCTGTTTCTTTTTAGTCGGTTCCTGTTGTTTGCTTTCCGTTGAGTGTTGTTCTTATTATTTCTTTTAATAATGTATATTTTCCCGGTACGTGCTCGCTGACCTGCCTACCCACCCACAAGCGCTGTATGGTTAGGTGTTTTATAAATTGTATGCATGAAAGTACAAAGGGCAATAAAGGTTATTATTATTCTAGAAGACAGCGGGGACTCGGTTACGCGCCGGGCATGATTGCGCGCGTGCTTCCCCACGGCAAACCTCTTGTCGTTCGGTCACGACGGAAACATCCCCGCCAGCACCGATGTTTGCTGTCAGATTGAGGTTCTCATAGCTGTATCGTTGATTACACCCTGCTTTTACAAGGAAAGTAACTGATTGCAAGTAACCGATTGTAGAAAAAAAAATTCAATTGCCCGGAACATTACTCTTTGTGGAAAGTAATTTATTATTACAAGAAAATGTAATTGTTTACAATTAACGATCTGCTTGTAACGCGTTACGTACAACTCTAATCGTAATAAAGTGCATTTTTTTCAATTTTGCAATTCATTCGCTACTTTTGTTAAGGTGTGACGTTCTTGGTAATCAAATTTTTTTCATAGTCGATTACTAGTACTCCGTTACGTTTATTTTTTTCAAGCAATGAGTTGTGACTAGTGGCAGAACTTCGCGAACCTGAATTCTGAGGTAAACACTGGTGTAGCACGAACTGCCTCGCTTTAGAGCGGCGCGCGCGACGATGTCGGCGAATGCAAGCCCGTGTGGACTGCATTCGACTAGCCCCGTATTCCGCACATTGCATTTGGCATTTCACCTCGACTGCACCAAGAAATGTCAGGTTTAGTGAGTTTGAGCTTTGCCCCCTCAGAGCTCGAACAACGGTGAAGCGCGGCGCTTTGCGTAGCTTTGACGCAGTGCACAAGGTTCTCGTGTGATGAAGCAACGCACTTCCCTGCTGCACTTGAACCGATATAGTCTGCGGTGTCTCTGCTGAAGTGTTCGCAAGGAAACGTAGACAAAAAATGCCGAAGAGAACTCGAAAAAGCAACTGCACGTGATATTAGCCACGTATGAACTGCAACAGAATGCAAGGAGCACCAGCTTGTTGCGGCTTGCAAATAATCTGCAAGCCGCAACAGGTGATCTTCTGTGTAATTGTTGTTTATTTTCATGAGCTGTAATTTTCATGAGCTGTAATGAGCTGTACGTTTAAAATAAGCTAACTGCAATCGGTAACTGTAACTGTAATGTGCACGAGAGTATCATGTGAAGCGTGTGGACCTCTTTCCCTAAAGCTGCAGTTACCACAAAGAGGTAAACGCTTTTGTTCGATGCGAAGTTCTTCACGAGGACATCGTTGTTTACGTAAGAAAAGGACAATTGAGACGCTAAAGGTCGGGATCCGAGCGTAGTTACGGCGCGTAAGTGCTGGCTCCGATATGTCCACGGAAGGCATCATCTTCGTCGTCTTGCGGAGGTGCGTCGACAGGGGCTCGTGACAGGCAATCGGCGTAAGAGTGCTTACGTCCGGACTTGTCAACGGTGGTGTCGTCGAACTCTCGTAGAAGCGGCCTAAATGGAGTGAGGTAGCCGGATGTATACTTGAAACTGTCAAGCTAACAAAGTGCCTGGTGATCGCTTCCAGTCTTGAATGGCCGTCCGTGCAGCTACGGGTGGAATTTAGAGGCCGCCCAGATGGAGGCGAGGCACTCCTTGCCGGTCGTCGAATAGTCAGCATCGGCCTTTGGCAAGGATTGACAAGCCAATCAATCAATCAATCAATCAATCAATCAATCAATCAATCAATCAATCAATCAATCAATCAATCAATCAATCAATCAATCAATCAATTCTCGAGCCCATCGTTTGTGTGGTCGCTAATCGATTTAGAGCAACATGATACTTCAGCCAGCCAAAGGACAAGGCTAGCTTTCGAAGGCTACAAGACAATGAACCATATTCACACCACTAATCAGGTGATAGAGAAATGCCCAGAATATAGGCAACCCTTATCTATGCCTTCACAGACTACGAGAAGGCAGTAGACTCAGCAGAGACATTATCAGTCAATCAGTCATTGTAAGATCGCGCCTCGTACACGACCTCGCTGGCTCTCCCCTTTGTACTTCCCGCGTGGCTCGCGCAGTGCAGCAACAAATGCGGAAGCAATTACCGGTATGGGGAGGACGCCACTTTGGAACGCAGCCGTCACGCCTCGCGCAGAGGGCGCGCGTGCGGCGTGGCCTTGCCGTCCCGAAAGGGGTGGTCTCCCTCCCACCGCGACTGATCAAAGGACTGATCCGCTGACTGATAGCGTTGTAGCCATGCGGGGAGGTAAACAAAGGTCTTTCGGTTGGACGCAGCACGAGAGGGTGGCCGCCTTGAGGCAGTTACGCACGTGCATGCACTTAAGATGAAAAGTGCGTTCTTGGGGAAAGGCGAGGGTGTTGCGTGGAGAGCGTTTTACGAATGTTTTCTTGATTTGTTTGTTTTATTTATTCGAGCCCTGGTTTCGAGGCTATGCCCAACCCACAGGGCCGTGGCTACTGCGAAATTAAGTAGCGATTGGTTGATCAAAGACTGGGGCGGGTCAAGAGAAATGACCGCCCCAGCGCCTTTGTTTATGTAAGAAATAAAAACGGAAGGAAAAGCCAGGAATGGCAGTCGCAACTGGGCTCCGTGCTTAGCACGTACGGAAAACCTCTAGGCTCTAACCGAGACCATCGGTCGATGAGTAAGATTGTCCGAAGTCGTATCTCTGTGTGAGATAATTCCCAACCAGGCTCCGTGCTTAGCACGTAAGGAAAACTTCTAGGCTCTAACCGAGACCGCCGGTCGATGAGTAAGATTTTCCCCGAAGTTGTATCTCTGGGTGAGATAGTATCTCTGTGTGAGATAAGTGCCTTCTAAGTTACAGTACTCGAACGTCTGTGTGACTTCACGCTTCTGCAACTGAGTTTGCCTTGTATATACTCTGTAAATATAGTTTCCCTTTCGTACCTTCTGCTTCTGGACTCCTGTGCTTCAAAACACCACCGAACAACTCACGTTTGGAGGAGGCTGAACTCCCCCGAAGAAAAGCAAACGAACCTGAAGAAGGAAGAGAATTTACTGGCGCAGTCACGACAGAATTCGGCAATCGTCGACCGTGAGCCGACACCACCGTCAAGCCAGCAGCGTCAGGCAACGACCGTCCGGGAACCCGGGAAGGAGCCGATCTTCAGGCCCAGCCAAGGGAACAAGGTAGTCCAGAGCGCCGACCCTGAGGCGTCCTTCATCCTGCATCTCGGGACGAGGCAGCGGCAACAGAGAGGCAACGGATCCTACTAGCGACACCAGCACGGGTGAGCGGGATTCCTTGCGTACCTCTGAGGTGGTTATGGCTCATGTGTAAACGGGCGTATGGTGTTGACAAGGAGCATGATGGCGAGCTCAGATCGCAGACAGGAAAATGCGAGTGCATTAAAGGGGATAGCTACAGAGGGCTATGATCAGCCAGGCGAAACGTCAGAGGGCGATGATCAGTTAGGCGAAACGTCGCAGCAGGACGCAGCGACATCAGAGCCGATAGCGGGAGAGCTACGAAAGGTAGCTGCAACGCCGGGTTCCGATGCATTGGCAATCCGCCGCATGGAACTGGATTTCGAGCTTGCGCTCGCTAAGCATAAGCTCGAAGTCGAATCTCGAGAGCGCATCGAATTGCAGAAGCTTGGGATAGCGATGACAGGTGGCCGGCAGACCCCCTTGATATCGGAATCAGGGGAACAACGGCGAACGGGCCTCGACCCAGTCTCCCAATGCGCCAAAGTCCTAAAGGGACTCAAGTTGCCGGGCGACGCGGACGTACCGCTTTGGTTTGACGAGGTGGAAAGAGTTTTCACGACGTACGATGTGCCGGAAAACAGCCGCGTACACTTGATCATGCCGACGCTGACCGAGCGTGTGCGGTATTTGCTTCGCGGTCTTAAGGACGACGAGTGCAGCGACTACGAGTCAGTGAAGGCGGCCGTATTAAGCGAGCTAAAGCTGACCCCCGTCGAGTACTTGGATCGGTTCGAACGCGCCGCAAAGCGTAAGGAGGAAACTTGGGCCCAATTCGCCTCTCGCGTGAAGACATACTTTCACTATTACCTTCGTTCGAGGGAGGCAGACACTAAGGAAGATGTGGTGGCTCTCGTCGTAGCCGATCGCATGAAAGCTAGCCTAAGCACCGAGGGTCTGGAGTATGTGCGCCTCCGCGAGGGGGAAAAGTGTGCGAAACCGGATGAGTTATCGCAGATGCTTCAGACTTTCGAGCAAGCGAAAGGAAAGGGGCGCGCGGTGCGACCAACGACCGCACACGCGGAGAAAGAAAGGTCCCCATGCCCACCTTCAAGCAGTGACATCAAACGGCAGGCACAGTGTTATGTGTGTCGCGCAGGGGGTCACCGCGCTAAAGACTGCCCCCGCGCTGCGCAGAACGCGCAGAGAAATGATAAGCGCGCCCGGGCTCAGAAAGTAGCCGTCGCCAGCGCGGACGCTCCCGAAACCGCTGGGTCGGCCTACTCCCACAGGACTCTGGTTGCAGAAATTAAATCCCCGAGATCGCCAGAAGAAGTGCGCAAATCGAAGCTGCAGCAGGTAGAGATCGAATGCGGCGGAGTACCGACAACGGCGATTATAGACACCGGTAGTGAAATAACGGTAGTCAGAGAAAGCCTTGTGCCAGACGCGTCTCATGAGCCTTCCGGGAAGATAAAGCTTGTCTCAGCTTTCGGGGAAACAGTAGAAGCGAAGCTAGTTACGCTCGCGATCAGTATGAGGCGGCGCCCCACGCTTGTAGCTCGTCCAGAGGCAGTACGTGTCGTGTGCGCAATTACGGGCAAGCTCGCGGAGGGAGTGGACTGCTTGCTCTCGCGAGAAGACTGGGAGCTGCTAGCAGAGTGCGAACACAGCAACGAAGCGGTCGCCCGGAGCGACGCACACGTTACAGCTGGCCCTACTACAGCATCTTTCACCGTTGTCAGGGAGACTTTAGAGCCGGTCTCAACGACAGGCGCGGCCCACGCGAACGATTCGCAGGCAGGCGAACCGGAGAACAAAGAGTTGGCCGTCACATCAGGCGAGCAACATGAAGAAGGTAGTGACGGGTGCCCCGCCGAAGTCCGGCGCTCAACGCGTGACGATGAAGACGAGGCCCCAGAGCAGCGCGAGAGCTTCCGTTCGGCACAGCTGTCAGATGAAAGCCTTAAGAAAGCTTGGGCTGATGCGAAAATAGGAAAAAGGGGCATGTTCATCGCGGATGGTCTGCTCTATCACTGGGATTCTGTCGCAGGAACCAAAGTCAAGCAGCTTGCGCTACCCGTGACGAGACGCGAAGAGGTTCTCTCTCTAGCCCACGAATTTCTTTGGGGAGGGCATTTGGGACCAAAAAAGACGAGGGCAAGAATCAAGTACAGTTTTTTTTGGCCCGGTTTAGAGGCAGATGTGGCGCAACTCTGCAAGACGTGTCACGCTTGTCAGGTACGGTCAGATAGGCGGCTCAGAGACAGAGTGCCTATCACGCCCCTCACTAGGCCAGACCATCCATTTCAGGTAGTAAACGTCGACATCATCGGGCCAATCGATACGCCCTCAGGTCGGGGTCATAGGTACGCTCTTTGTCTGGTTGATTTGTGCACGCGGTGGCCCGAAGTGGTCTGTCTGCGTTCACTCACCGCAAGAGCAACATGCGACGCCCTGCTGGCAATTTTTAGCCGCACCGGTATCCCGGAAGTGGTATGCTCAGACCAGGGAACTAACTTCACGTCGCAGCTAACTCGGGAGATGTTGGCGAAGTTAGGATGCGCGCCGCGCTTTTCAACTCCAGAACACCCGGAGAGCAACGGGACTGTAGAGAGATGGAATCGTGTCTTGAAAAACATGCTATTCCATGTAATACAGAAAGACCCTAAAAACTGGGATAGACTCGTGCCGTTCGTCCTCTGGGCGTACAGGGAAGTGCCCCATGACACTACAGGCGTTGCCCCATTCCGACTCCTTTACGGCAGGAACCCTACGGGGCCATTGGCCATTTTGCAGCGCACTTGGACGGGCGAGCAACCGCTCCCAGACACGCTAAGGGAGGAACCCGCGAAATACCTCAGACAGCTACGGGAGCAGCTGGAGATTGCCGCGGAGGTAGCGGGGCTGACGGCAAGCGCACGCCAAGGAAGCTACGCGCAGGCATACAATAGGCAGGCGCGAAACAAGGTCTTTAATGTCGGAGATCAAGTCCTTCTTTTCGACACCGACCGCGAGAGCAAACTGGCTCCGAAATGGCTGGGTCCCTACGTCATAACCGCGCGTGAAAGGCAGAATTCCTACCGACTCGAAACCGGAGCGCGAACCTCGCCACTGGTGCATGCGAATAGGCTTCGGCCTTACTACGCGCGGGTTAGCCACGTTGGCGTCGTTTTCGACGAGGACACAGATTTTGGAGAAAATGAATGCACACCACGCCCTGCGTCCGCGCGGTCAGGTGCATTCCCGATCGAGTGGGAGAAACTGGCACATTTGGACTCTCAGCAGCGCGCCGACGTCGCGAAACTGTTCGGCGGTTACTCGGACCTATTCAACGAGACACCGGGAGCCGCAGAAGTGGGATTGCACAAGATCGAGCTGCACGATGGGTATCAGCCAAAACGCGCCTTCCCATATCGCGTACCCGCGCTCCTTAGGGACGAGGTCGATCGCCAGGTAAACGAGTTGTTAGACTTGGGTCTAATATATCCAGTAGAAAGTGAGCATGCTCATCCGGTGGTGTGCGTTGGCAAAAAGGACGGCTCAGTGCGTATGTGTATCGACTACCGTGCGCTGAACGCGGCTACACGTACTGACGCCTTCCCGATGACACCCCCGCAGGAGTTAATTATGAGGGTCGGCAGCGCGAAGTTCATTACTCTCGTAGATTTGAGACGCGGTTATTGGCAGGTACCAGTGGCCCTCGAGAGTCAGCATTTGACTGCCTTCGTAACCCACGAAGGTCAGTACGCTTGGCGCGTCATGCCATTTGGGTTAAAAAATGCCGCTGCAACATTCCAGCGAATGATGAATACGCTGCTGTCGAGACACCAGAGCTACGCGGTGGCATATCTCGATGATATCGCCATTTTCTCCGCTTCGTGGCAGCAGCACCTGAAGCATTTAAGCATCGTGCTCGGCTTACTACGCGAAGCTAAACTGAAGGTAAGCCCCGAGAAGTGCCAGATCGCACAAGCTCAGATCAAGTACTTGGGTCACGTCGTGGGTGGCGGTACACACGGACCGGACCCCGAAAAGCTAGCCGCTGTTCGCGAGCTTGCGCCGCCTACTACGAAAAAGCAGCTGCGAAGCCTGCTTGGGCTATGCGGGTACTACCGCGAATACGTAGAGAACTACGCTGAGGTCGCTGCACCGCTCACATCCTTGACGAAGCGAGGCGTGCCAAACGCGATTCCTTGGACTCGGGAAGCGCAGGAAGCTTTTACTAAGCTTAAAACGTCGCTTTGCGAAGCTGCAGCGCTAAATACCCCTAATATGCTCAAGCCATACTGGCTGTTCACGGATGCGTCCGCGATCGCGGCCGGAGCTTGCCTGGCCCAGATGGGAGACTCGGGGAGAGAGGAGCCGGTCGCCTTCGCCAGCCACCGGTTCACTACAACCCAAACCCGCTGGTCAACAATCGAGCGCGAGGCATTTGCCATCATTTGGGCGCTCAAGAAATTCGACCATTGGTTGTTCGGAGCTCAGGTTAACGTGGTCTCCGACCACAATCCCTTATCCTATCTAACGACGAGCACGCCTCATGGGGCAAAACTGGCAAGGTGGGCGCTGGCCTTGCAGCGCTACAATGTCGTTGTGACACACAGGAAAGGCACCTGTAACGGCAACGCCGACGCGTTGTCTCGCGTCCCTAGCACGAGCTGGGGTAAGGAGCAATGAGCCATGGCCCCTCAGGCTACGTGAATGTTCCCGTTCACCCGCTGCAATTTGTGATGTGATCGGTGATCTGTGGCCAGAATTCTGTGCAAGGATGTTTGCATGCCCCTGACTCTCGTACTGTGACGGATATCGTGTATGCTCTGTGTATAGTCCATGAGTGTTTTTGTGCGGTATCGGTGAGTTGTATCTTTGTGACCCGAGAGCCGTTTTTCAGCATGTCAATTTCTTTCTATGCATATTGTGTTTGTAGACAGCCGCGATCTTTTGTTGATCTTGTCTAAACGAGCGGACTCCCAAGCTCGTTTATCCTCTCAGGGGGGACGTGTAAGATCGCGCCTCGTACACGACCTCGCTGGCTCTCCCCTTTGTACTTCCCGCGTGGCTCGCGCAGTGCAGCAACAAATGCGGAAGCAATTACCGGTATGGGGAGGACGCCACTTTGGAACGCAGCCGTCACGCCTCGCGCAGAGGGCGCGCGTGCGGCGTGGCCTTGCCGTCCCGAAAGGGGTGGTCTCCCTCCCACCGCGACTGATCAAAGGACTGATCCGCTGACTGATAGCGTTGTAGCCATGCGGGGAGGTAAACAAAGGTCTTTCGGTTGGACGCAGCACGAGAGGGTGGCCGCCTTGAGGCAGTTACGCACGTGCATGCACTTAAGATGAAAAGTGCGTTCTTGGGGAAAGGCGAGGGTGTTGCGTGGAGAGCGTTTTACGAATGTTTTCTTGATTTGTTTGTTTTATTTATTCGAGCCCTGGTTTCGAGGCTATGCCCAACCCACAGGGCCGTGGCTACTGCGAAATTAAGTAGCGATTGGTTGATCAAAGACTGGGGCGGGTCAAGAGAAATGACCGCCCCAGCGCCTTTGTTTATGTAAGAAATAAAAACGGAAGGAAAAGCCAGGAATGGCAGTCGCAACTGGGCTCCGTGCTTAGCACGTACGGAAAACCTCTAGGCTCTAACCGAGACCATCGGTCGATGAGTAAGATTGTCCGAAGTCGTATCTCTGTGTGAGATAATTCCCAACCAGGCTCCGTGCTTAGCACGTAAGGAAAACTTCTAGGCTCTAACCGAGACCGCCGGTCGATGAGTAAGATTTTCCCCGAAGTTGTATCTCTGGGTGAGATAGTATCTCTGTGTGAGATAAGTACCCTCTAAGTTACAGTACTTGAACGTCTGTGTGACTTCACGCTTCTGCAACTGAGTTTGCCTTGTATATACTCTGTAAATATAATTTCCCTTTCGTACCTTCTGCTTCTGGACTCCTGTGCTTCAAAACACCACCGAACAACTCACGTTTGGAGGAGGCTGAACTCCCCCGAAGAAAAGCAAACGAACCTGAAGAAAGAAAAAGAATTTACTGTCATTGAGGAACCAAAGCGCGAAAAGGGCATGGGTAAAGGTACTAGAAAATATACTATATAGCGGTTGCACAGCCACAATATTCCTTCACATGGAAAGTGGTAAGATAGTAATAACGAAGGCTGACTTGATCGCTCCGGTTTTATTCTCTGCTTGTTTGCACGAGGTATTCGAGAGCAGGACTGGGAAGCAGAGATATCAGGGCGAGTCGGTGTGACGCCATGTTGCAGATTTAAACAGCACTAGAGACAGGGACACGGAAAGGTAATAAATTCGCTGTAAAATGCAGTCCAAAAAAAAATCTCTGCCTCTCCCGTAAACGAGAGTAGAGTAAGCATGAAATGTTTACTGGCCTAATGTCATCTCGGTGGACACCCGAACCGCACCGTACAGGAAGGGAGGAACGCCACCACCCGTTCGGCGCGATGCCTTGCCCTTTGAACGCAGCGCTTCTCCCCCGGGCCCCTGTGCGCCTGCGCGGCTTTGCTTCGATGCTTGAAGCCCCTAAGTGATCACGTATGACAACGAAGTGTATCGTGGCATTTATGTGCTTTTTGCACGCGTTATTAGAAATCGGAAATTATAATTCCGTGCATTATCAAACGCACAGCGACTGATATCTTGATAAACATTGAGAAGGCACTGGCAGCAGTTATTTTTTGTGACTCCTTTGGAGACCAACCGACGCTTGCATGCCGGTCGCGTAGGAGGGCTTAGAGAGTCTCGTTAAATCTCGTTGTCTCGTACGGTGCCCGGATGCCGTTACGGTGCCCGTCGAGCCAGCGGATCATCGAGCTTTTCCTGTCCAGGCGGGCCCCGGATCCAGCGTCCCGGAGGTCCTTCCTGCCGTCCTGCTGCCCGGCGCCGCGCTCCTGCCGTGGTGACCCGGGCCCCGTCGCGATGGAGAGACCCTGCCCTGCAGTGCGCCCCACAAAGGCGCAATGCTTTTTGTTTACTGTGCCGGAACCTGTTCCGGCCGATCGCCTCATCGACCTGCTCGAGGAGGTGCTCGGAGTCGGAGGCTGACATATTTGCAGCACCTTGGTGGTTTACGTTTCCTGGCGGCCGTGGCTTCCATGGCGCAGGCAGCGAAAATGGTGGCGTTGGGCTCGCTGCTCATCGCCGGAAAGGAGGTGCCACTGGAGCAGATGGGGGTTCCAGTGGTGCACGTGACGGTTTTCCGTCTCCCCCCGTGCGTCAGCGACGAGGACCTCGCCGCGGCGTTCCAACCGTACGGGAAGGTGCGCGCCATCAGCGAGGTCGCCTTCCAGTCCAGGAACCGCATCGGGAACGGGACGCGCCTGGTGAAGCTCAAGATGACCCGGGCTCCGCCGAACTTCCTGACGGTGGCCGGTGTTCGAGCCATGATTGAATACCGAGGCATGAAACGCGTCTGTTCCCGGTGCGGCACCGAGGGCCACTTCGGCGCTACGTGTAAGGCGGTGCGCTGCGGCCGGTGCGGCGCGTACGGACACATCGGCGCCAACTGCAAGCCGGTATGCAAGAGGTGCGGAGGCGACCACCCGTCCTCCGACTGCGTCGTGCCGCGGTCCTACGCGGCGGCCGCGGCTGCTGCGGCAGCCAGACCTTCCCAGGAGCCTGGTGTGCAACCCGGGCCGAAGGCGACACCTGAGGGGGCTGGCGCCGGTTCGAGCGGCGCGGCACAGGAGGCGGCGGCGAGCCCTCTCGAGGGGGCTGACGTGCGGGACGACGCCGCGACCAAGCCCGATGACGACCAGGCGGGCACAGAGACGGCGGGCACCTCGTCCGGCCAATCCGCGACGGAGCTGTCCACGGGCAACTCCGACGTCGCGGAATCGACCTCGTCCGAGTCTGACGACTCGCAGGGCGAGTCCTCTTTTGTGGAACCTCCGAGTTTGGAGGTTTCGCTGCTTGACGCGCCCACGGCGGCGCAGCACGAGGGCAAGGGCACAGACACCACGTCGCCTGGCTCGCCCTCCCCCAGTGACGCCCTGCACACACCCGTGAAGGACGCCCCGAGCAGCGACGGCTCAAGCGAGTCGCGACCGAAGCCGCCGCACATCCCGGTCGCCCTGCCGCCGCAGGGCCCGTGCGCAGCTAAGTTGGTGCGGGGGGCGCGCAAGGCTCTCGAGCTCGACGACCCCAAGCGCCAGCTCTCCTCGTCGTCGGACGGCGGCGCGCCTGCTCTTCGGCCACCCAGGCGCCGAAGAAGAAACCGAGGACGGCAGACGACGACGGCGACGGCGTCCACATGGACGTCGAGGGAAACGAATAGTTTCCGCCATGGCGCCTCCTCGCCGGACTTCAGGCCCTGCTGGGCCTTTTCCTCCTCCCCTCCCTGCTCGGCGGCCGCCCGAGCGCCGTTATTTCGACGCTCTACGGCGCCGTTATCTTTTCGGCGCGCTGGCTCCGTCGGCGCGTTTGGCGAACGATGGACGGTGTTTGCGCGGTGGAGTGTGTTGGTGCGTGTGTGACTGTGTGTTGCTGCCGCAGCCGCGCGCATCGGCCGGACCTTTCCACCGCGCAACCATTAGCACCGCTTGGCATCGTCGTCCCGCCGCCGCGGGGCCGCCAGCCAGGACGCCAGCAGGGACCCGGGACGCCTCCCAAGCGCCTCGACGCCCCCCCAGCGCCGGTGTATCAACGCACTCGCAGACTCTATCCGCAGAACTGTACTGTGAGTCCGTCAGCGTTTTGTTTTCTTTACTTGTTTCGTTGTTTATTTTTGTTACATTGCTTCCTTTATTTTCATGATGGCTGTTTTTCGTTTCGCCTCCTTTAACGCCCAGGGTTTTCGCTCTCCCGATAAGCAACGGGAGGTGCTTCACCTTGCGCGTTCGTACCAAATTGATGTTTTGTTTTTGCAGGAGTGTAATTTTCGCACCCCTGCAGACGTTATTTCTTTCCGTTCACGCTTTCATGTCGATGCTTTCTTTTCCTTGACGGACTCACGGTCTTGCGGTGTGGGCGTTGTTTTCCTCACGCCGGCTTTCCGCGCAGGTGCGCATTGTACCTTTGGTTACGATGGTCGAGTAATGGTGGTGGACATTTTCCTCGACGGGCGGAGGACTCGCTTTGTAAACCTGTACGCGCCCGTCACGCGATCTCTGACACGCGAGTTTTTCCGCTCTCTTACATCCCACCTGCTTGAATCCGTGTCATATGTCCTGCTGGGGGATTTTAATTGCGTCCTAGACTCGTGGCGTGACATTCAGGGCCCCGGTCAAGGTGCGTCCAATTATTACGCCAAGGAGCTAGGCAAACTGGTTCGCCAGCTGCACCTTACGGACGCGTGCATGGGTCGAACTGCACGGGAACCTTTTCGTGGCCACACGTGCTAGGGGCCGTAGCGCCAGTCGAATCGACCGGGTGTACCTACCTCCAGCCCTCGTGCCGCAACTAGTATCCTGCGAGGTAGTGCCATTTCCACCAGGCGCCCGAGCACTCAGCGACCACTTACCTGTCGCGGTATCCTTGAGGTGCGCTTCGGGCCGAATTGCGACGTTCTCTACTTGGAGAATGGACATCTCACTCTTGGTGGACGACCAGAGCATTCGCGACATCCGTGCAGATTTGGTGGACTCTGTTGCCCTCTTTGAGTTCAGTCCCTTGATTTGGGACGCCCTGAAAACACGATGGCGAGAAGTTCTCATTCGGGCTGGCAGAGCAAAGCACGCGCGGAAGACTGCGGCGCTCAGCGACGTGCTACGCCGCATGCGTATCGTGAAGCAAGGGGGTGAGCTCACCTTTGCGATGCGAGAGTACCTGGACACTCTTCGCGTCCGGTACCACCGCATCCTGGAAGAGGGGTCCCAGGCCTCCTGTACCGCAGCGAATCTCCGCATGCCGTCGCAGGAACGCGCTGACCTCTTTCACGCGAACAGCTGCCGCCACAAGAGCGACCGACCGGCCCGTATTGGAAGCGTAACTATGCCAGATGGCACGATTTCCGAGCAGGTCCAAGACATCGAGCACGTCTTCCGTGATCACTTTGCCCATCTCTTTGCGTCGCAAGGCCTGTGCGAGTGGGATGGGTTTGACGCTGCTGTAGACGCCTTTTGCGCCGCCCTTCCCCACGCGCCCGACGACGCGGAATCGGCTCTTTGCGCTCGCGCCACGCGGGAGGAGGTCTTAAGCGACATGAATCGCGCCTCCGCACCCGGACCAGATGGTCTAGTCTCCGGGTTTTACTACACCTTCTTTGATGTGCTCGGGGACTTCCTCACGCATTTGGTGAACGCCTTCCTCGAGGAAGGAGCTAAGCCACCGTCTTTCGGTGCGGGCCGAATCGTGTTGATACCAAAGCAGGGAACAACGTCGTCATGCCCGGCGGCGTGGCGGCCGATAACCCTGCTCAATACTGACTACAAACTGGTCGCCTCGATTCTCGTCGCTCGCTTGCGTCTTCTTTTGCCAAACCTCGTTAGCCCCTTCCAGGCTTGCGCTGTTCCTGGCCGTTCGGTCTTAGCGTCGCTCACGCTCACGCGCGATGTGTTCGCATACGCACACGCGAAAGGGACTAGCGGGGTTTTTGTTTCCTTAGACCAAGCTAAGGCCTTTGATAGAGTAGAGCATCGCTACTTATACTCCGTTTTGCGGTGCTTTGGGCTGCCTGTCTGCTTCATTGAGCGCATCAAATCGTTGTACTCGGGCCTCACGGCCGAACTCTTGGTGAACGGGTCAGTCACCGCTCCTTTCCCCGTAACACGTGGCGTGCGCCAGGGATGCCCTCTTTCTCCAGCTCTGTTCGTCCTGTCTTTGGACCCCCTGCTGCGCAGCGTCGCCTCCAACGAACGCATCCGCGGCTTTTCATTGACAGGACAGGAAACAATCGTCGTCTCGGCCTATGCCGACGATATTTCTATCTTCGTCCGAGACACCCGGAGTTTTGAGGCCTTCCTGGCCGTATTTACTACTTACGCGGCGCTTTCTGGTGCCGAGCTCAACGCCAGCAAGAGCAGGGCGCTTCGTTTTGGGACCTTCAGCGATCCCCTCCCGGTGCCCATTCCTTTCGTGGACGGGGTCCGAGTGCTAGGAGTCCTTTTTGAGCAGAGCGGTGTGTCGTCCCGGACATGGGATGAAGTTGTTGCGCGCACGACGAGCGCGCTAAGGATGGCAGCGCAGTTCGGCCTCTCCATGGAGGCCAGGGTGAGCGTCATCAAGGGCCGCGCGTGCGCCTTTGCCCACTATGTGGCCCGCGTAGCAGTGATGCCGCGTCGTACGGCGGGTCGGCTCGCGTCCCTTGTGGGCGCCTTTGTCTGGGACGGTGGCACGGCGCAGGTCGCTCGACGCCTTTGCCAGCTGCCGCCTTCTAGAGGAGGACTCGGGCTGCCCTGTGAAGCCACCATGGCGCGTGCGCTCAGCGCCAAGCTCGTAACCACGCTGGTGGAGAGCGACGCATACCTTGGGCGTTCGCTCATGTTTTATTGGATGAGCACAGTGCGGCGCTTCTTCACCACTGAGCGCCATATAGGTCCACAGGCCGAGAGGCCTCTGCGCTTCTATAGAGCGGCTGCTGGTTTTAAGCAGTCTGTTTGTACTGACTTGCCAGGAGTCGACCTGACTGAGACGCCCGCGTCTCGGCTGAGCGAGATGATCGCGTGCGTGCGCCTTGGTGCCGACGACCAGCGGCGCACCGCGGTACGCAAGTGGCGCACGTGGTGCACAAGTCGTCTCCCTCCGCAGGTCCGCGACTTTGAGTGGAGGAGGAGATGAGAGTCCTCCCCACGCGCGAACGCCTCTTATCATGGGGCCTTGTGCCCAACGCCCAGTGCGCGCAATGTGGAGCGCGAGAGACAGCGCGACACACTTTCTTTGAGTGCCGTGTTGCCCGGATAATGTGGTGGCAGGTGTATCGGATGTTTTCAGTTCGTGCCGGGCCAGGCATCCGGCAACCACGGGATTATTTTGGCAAACTAGTGTTTATGTCCGCTATGTTCGTTTTGTGGCGTCGCCGCTGTCTGGCCGAAGCCCGGCGTCAACCGGCGACGGCTATGTACCCCGCGTTGCAGAGCCTGCGTCTCCTTATCTGGCAATACCTGTCTGAAAGGCTTGCAGCGGATGGGGAGGCGCGGTTTCTGCGACGGTGGCACACACGCTTCTTTGTCGTGCACGAAGGTCGGCTGGTTATGCCGGCGCTGCGGTATTAGCCGGGCCGACCCCCCCCCCCCCCCCCCCCCCCTCTCTTTACCGACTATGCTGGTTTGTTCGAGGATGGTGGTGTATAATTTTGAAAGGGCCAATCACCCTGAGAAAGATCCTTGCCCCCCCCCCCCGTGCTTCGTTGCTACGGGAGGCTCATTCTTCTTTGTCCAGTGTTCGTTCTATGCACTATAGGCTGTAATTTGTGATATGTACGGTGTGTTAAAATAAGGTCATGGTGTTTCTGGGTGGCCACCCACTTTGTATACATTTGTTTTGCCCTCAGTCATGAGTGTGTTTCCAATGTTTTGTTTGTTTGCACTGTTGAATAAACTTCCCTTTTATTTTAGAGCCCGGATGAGTGGATTTCAGTGCCCGGATGATGGCTCTCGGTCTCGGCGTGACGTCACCACACTGCCGACAACGGGGGCTAAAAGCATTTCATGCTTAAAACAAACACATGTCTGTTTAGGCCATAGGTCGGCAAACTCACTCATGAGTGCACTTATATCGCCTCACTCACACTCATGTGTGTGTGAGTGAGTGGTCGTGTGTGTGAGTGGAGATGACTTTTTGAGTTCGAGTGACTGGATGTGAGTGTGAGTACGAGTGAGTGGATGTGAGTGTGAGTGACGGTCGTGATCGAGTGTGAGTAAAAATGAGTGGTGAGTGGACATGAGTGACGAGTGGATGTGAGCCGATGTGAGTGGTTGTGAGCGGATGTGAGTGGACGTGAGTGGTGAGTTTGATGTGAGAGGTATGGGTGGACGCGACAGAGAATTTTGCCACTTGTGTTTCGCGATGATGGTATCCGCTTAGCTATTTGCATGTTGTTGACAGCTGAGCCAAGCAAACATTCGCCGCCGAACGCGCTGAAGACAGCATAAGAGATCATGCCGGTGTCTTTGGACGCCCAAAGCAGAGGCTTCGCTGGCGTGGGAACGGCAATCTTTCGTTGCTGTTTGCCTTACTAGTTCGACGTTGGCATGGGCTCAAGATCTTCGCTGGTGCTATAAGCCGCTACGGGTTTTGTCAAATATTTTGATAGAATTTCGCATTACAACTACCAGGCAGGTAGTTGTCACGTGTCTCGTGTCACGCCTCCTACACAGGTCGAGCTAATCTACGCATAGTTGTAATACTTGCTGCTAAAACCATGACTGCCCGCTTCTCAGCAATAACTAGTGTAACGTTTGATCTTGAGCACTGCAGTGGACACGTAGGTTTTTTTTCCTGTACCCTGGTGTGTGCATTCTAGAGCTGTGCTCTGGTCGTATTAATTTTTTTATTGGACCGGATCCGGAACCGGCCGAGCCTTTCATTTCTGACGCGAAGAACGTGACCTATTTGGCCCTGCTCTTAAACTGCACAAGCGCGGCTGAAGCCCGAAAACAATGAGAAAACCAAGTGCGGTTTTAGGTAACACCAGATGTTTTTGTTTCTATCATGTACTTGAAGAAGCCCTGCTTCGCAAATCAGGCATGGGGTTTTTATTGTATGCGTATCATCAGACATGATGATGCCTTGAAGCTGAAGGCATAGTCGAAGTGGTAATATTTGATATTTGATGTTATAATCTGCTCCAGAAACGCTTTTTTCGTGCCTATGACGACGAAACGTTGCGGCGATTTTCAGCAGTGCATATGAGGTGGCCCTCCAAATTGGCTGCACACTTTTCGATTGGTTGGACATACAATTCGAACTTATTCTTCTATACTCGGGAAAGGGATCTAAAATATACTGTCTGTCAGTAATGTTGCATTTTCGGTCCAGAAAAGACTACACAAGAAAAGCAGTACAAACGAACGAAAGGTAATTAAGATCAATCTACGGGCTAAATTTTTTTTTTTTTCACCCAAAAGTATCCCGCGATTGAGTGCTGCTGTTCAAACAGCCAGTACTGGGAAGGCAGCGAAGTAAAACCATCTGACGGACACCATAGCCAAAAATGTGACGAAAAGAGAACATGAGGGTGTGGGCGGTGGTAGAAAGGAGTTACGGGAGGTGCACAAAGGGCAACTTTTCCTATATAGGTCGAAGGGTTCCGGCGGTTGGACACTGAACTGCTCATCGAACAGGAAAGAGCTGAGGGTTAAGCTCCCCCACACTCTTCTCAAGAGTACAAAAGACCATTATTTATTTTTTTAGGGTCATGAAAAAGCTCCCGTCTGTATCATGTACGCGGAACGCAGGCTGCCTTGCCAAGTCAACAAATGCATACAAGCTTTCAGTGCACGTGCGTGTTTATGATTTTTGGGGCCAAATATTCGGCACTGGGCGAGCGAAATGGGCGTGTGAAATGAGATTCTGTTTTATTTTGGCGTTTTAAATATTGTAAGTTCAATAACTTTTGTTTGCGTGCTCCGATTTCAGCAATTCTATCCGCACTGATATCTCGATAGCTTGAGGAATAGTTTGAATCGGACACTGCGATTTCCTTTAAAAACTTCTGGATAGGGTTTTTGTGCAGTAACATCTGTTTCAGAAAGGGATGCACTGCAAAATGGCTCACTAGTCAGCTGCATACGTATGCTCCCACGAACGACGTTTCCTCGACCAACAATGCGGCGGAATACAGGAGAATAACAAGGTGCAGTGTTAGCGCACTCCCTATGCCTATGCAGATGCGCTCGTAGTCTCCGCACGCACAGTCCTCAAGCGTGGACACTACCCTGGTTTCTCAAACCTACCACAGACAAGTATTATGTGCATCGCAGACAAGATACTGCAATGCAGGCTTGTCAACATATCGGTCATGCATACCTTTTTTGGCTAGACGAAGCCAGTCCTGCTCTTAACTATGCCCCAAAGTAAATCCAAGATGCCGTTGCAGAGGGATTAAAAACGGCCACTCCCCTCTGGATCCTTCTTCTGCAGGGCAAATATACATTTTGGGCCCATTCCAGCCATTTTTCTTTGGACGAGGAACTCTCTCGAGGTTTTCAAGAACACTCTCAATTTCCCACGCCGCGAAAAGTATGCATAGTCGCCACTTGCTTCCAAGGTGTTCGTGCATACTCACGGACACGTCTATTGTTGTTACTTAGATGTGGTTCAAAAACGTGTCTAAGCATCTTAGCTGACGCAAAACAGGCACTTATCGTCTCATTAACAAGGGCGGAAACACACTTGCGAAACATTTGTTCGGGAAAGATGCGTGATAAGTGGCCACTTCCTTTGAGCATCGAAGCTGCGAAAATTGACCACAGAGACCGACAGAGCACAGGGTGACTCACCATCACATCTGTGCGAACCAGGCTGTGCTAGGGGTGAGTGAACGTTAATGCAATGAGTGGACATGAGCGTGAATGTGAGTGAGTGCGAGTGGTGACGAGAGTGAGTGTGTGGCCGCGAGTGAGTGGGTGTGGGTGCGAGTGGCCGTGAATGTGAGTGTGATTGCTCCACCCCTCATGGCGCCGAGGTATGGTTTAGGTGCACGTGTCGATGACTTGCAAGATGAATGCAGTTCGTCAAGTCCTTTCAGCGTGCGGAAGAGTAGGCTTAAGTCACATCTGCCAATGTATGAATATATGTTAACGGGATCACGAGAAGTTGTCAGATATGGGTAGGGGTTCCAACCTGGCCATGCGCAGCAAAGACTGTAAAAATTTCCACCCAATCCTTTCAGCCGCCGTCATTTTGGCAGTTCATGCCATTTTATTTATTTATTTATTTCGTGTACCCTCCGAGCCAGAGGCATTATAGAGGGGAGTGGTTACAAAAATTTAAGAAAAAAAATGTACAGTGCAGCAAACTAATTAGTAATACAAAAATGATTGCTCCTAGTTATACATTATTAGCTGTTGGGTTCTTGGTGTGCTGGTTAATAGTATATAATACACAAAATACAGCGCAGCAATACAGTGAAAAACAAACAAACAAAACGCTCGTACAAAAAACAACAAGAATATAGAATTAAAAAAAAAAGATGATGATGCTCCTACTTATACAAAGTTTTCTAATGCTGTTTTGAAGCGTTGGTTGTCAGTAATGGTAGCGGTAGATGCAGGAAGGTGATTCCACTTAGCAGCTGTGCGCGGAAGAAATGACTGAAACATGGCATTGGTTTTGCAAAATGGAATTCCGACTTTGTTATTGTGATCTAGCCTTGATGAAATGTATTGGGGAGGGGAGATCAGTTCGTGGCAAAGTGAAGGATGATAAAATATCTTGTGAAAAAGTGATAGTCTAAGGGCTTTACGGCGAGATGCTAAAGATGGCAGGCTGAGATTTAATTTCATTGCTGAGATGCTGGCAGTTAAGTTATAATTACATACAATAAAACGAGCAGAATTATTCTGGACCATTTCTAATGAGTGAATTAGGTTTTGTTGAAAGGGATCCCACACTGCTGCAGCATACTCTAGCTTTGAGCGGACCAGTGTCTTATATAGAAGTAGTTTTAGGGAAGAAGGTGCCTTAGAGAAATTACGTTTTAGATATCCCAGCATGCGATTAGCATTATTAATTACGTAAGATGTGTGAATGGACCAACTGAGGTTGCTAGTAATATGGATACCAAGATATTTGTAAGAAGAAACAGGATCTAGAGGGACATTATTAAGGTGATAGGAAGGTAGCTGGCCGGTTTTGATTAACCTAGAAATCGTCGAGGCAGTCTATATTTTACAACAAGGCGGCGAATGTTTCAGCTGCCCATCTATCGCGTTACCACGCCGCGAGGCGTGATTTCTCAATCAGGAAAGTTGTCAGCCGCTTTTGCGACCTGAGGATAATTGAAATCGTTTCTTGCGATTTCTTTTTGTTTCACGGCATGGTCATATATTCTCTGTTCGCTCCGATGAAGTTCTTTTGTGTGTAAAACAGCGCATGTGTTGTCTTTTATTTATTTATTTGTCCCCGTAATTCATGCTGTTTAAATCTGCACTGTGAATTGGGAAGAGTTAGGGTTCATAATCTCAGCGGAAGAATTGAAAAGCATGATTAAGGACCTAGAAAGGGGAAGCAGATCGGTGAACCCACGGAGGGGCCCGTGGTGATCGACGCAGCACCGCCACCACACTCTTACAGGTTCTACTTACAAAAGCTATTTACATAGGCAGGTGGAGCCGAGCCTGGTGCGCGAGCGGTACGATGCCGAGACTTTTCTTTTTGCATGAGCACTTCGTTGTTCCTTCAGAGCCCATGGGTAGCGCGTGACATTTTGAATAAATCAAAAGTAAGGCTCAGTAGTCTAGGAACGGCAGCAAAGTTCACAGCAGGCAGCGAAGCATTAAAAGTTCTTCCGGAAAACACCGACTAAGGGCAGGTAGTAACTGCTTGCCCGGACCACGGCAATGAAATCACCGGGTGAATGAGAATGATGTGGAGTGAATTTTCATGTACTCAAAGGTCATGAGTTGGAGCTCACCAGTATCACTCAAGAACAAAGTATTCAACAGCTGTGTCGTGCCAGTGCTTACCTAGAGAGTGGAAACTTGGACGCTAACGAAAGGGTTCAACTTAAATAGCGACAGCCCAGCGACCTATGGAAAGGAAAAGGATAGCTGTAACGTTAAGAGACACGGAGAGACAGAGTGGGTCAGGAAACAAACGGGAGGTAACGGTATCCTAATCGAAAATAAGAATATGTGCAGATATGCTGGCCATGTGGTGCGAAGGCCACATCACTCCATTATTACTCACGCTTGACCCCAAAAACATCATGCTGACCAAACGATAAAAATTTCTTGAAGCTATAGGCAGAATGGTGCAACAGATACTTGGGCCTGATATTTCGTACATCCCTCATGACATTATCGTCATCATGTATTGTCCTTTAAGGGCTCCTGTGGAGTATTACATAAGGGGGGAGCGAACAGAGAAAAGATACTGAAGTAAAGGTCTATAAAAAAACAACGAGGTAGCACAAAACCTAGTATAGAGCAGAGAACGCGTCAGTCATGAAACAGGGCTTATCACCACTGCCCTGATACAAAGAGCATCACAGTATTAGACGAATGGTTCCGGCAGCAGAGCGAGTACACAAAGGTTACAACAAAAATTTAAAACATCGAAAAAATTGAAAAAAAAAACTTAGAACATAAATCGAAAAAAAAACAGCCGTGAACGTGACTTAACAACATCGCTTTGAACTTGGTCGCATCAGGCTCATTAGCAAGTGGTTCGGGCAGCAAGTCCCACTCTTCAATTGCAGTGGGGAAGAAGGACTTATTAAAAGCGTTAGTTGAACCATAAAGTCGTTGGATGCGATTAGACTTAAACAGGCGATGCGATGTACGAATAGGAGGAGTTATAAGGGAGCCACGGAGATAAGGGAAATTGAAATATGACTTATAGAATAAACACAGGCGCGCAAATTTCCGTCTCAGAGCCAAAGAAGTGAGGCCGAGTGATGATTTAATTAAGCTTACGCTGGAATGAAAGCCGTAGGTTGACGATATGAAGCGTGCTGCAGGGTTCTGAACGGATTCAAGCATGTCGATTACATAGTTCTGATGATGACTCCAAATAGCGGACGCATATTCAAGCTTACTGCGGACAAATGTTTCATATGGCAATTTTCGAATGTTAGGAGAAGTGGAAAGTGACCTTCTAATAAACCCAAGTGTGCGTGAAGCATCGGCCGTGATTTTTGTGATATGATCTGCCCAAATTAATTTGCTACTGATATAGTAATTCCAAGGTAGCGATAAGATTAAACCCGCGAAAAATGTTCAGAAAATAAAGAGTAAGCGTAAGTCAAGTTATAGAGCATCCGTGAAATTTGCATATAATTGCACTTCCTAGTATTAAGTTGCATTTTCCACAGTAAGCCCCAGTTTTCAATGAGCTTCAGGCCAGTCTGGAGGGCAGCTTGATCGTGTTTAGTATTTATACGTCGGTAAATAATGCAGTCGTCAGCGAAGAGGCGGATTGTGGATGAGATGTCGGAGGGGAGGTCGTTAATGAAAATTAAGAAGAGTAGTGGACCCAACACGGACCCCTGTGGTACACCGGAAGTTACGCAAGTAGTATTAGAAGGAAGACTGCCAATTACGGTGAACTGAGAGCAAGCTGTAAGGGAATTATGAATCCAGTCTAGAACAAGTGGGTGAAGGTGAACGTTTGGACATAAGACGTTGATGAGGGACACGGTAGAAAGCTTCGGAAAAATCTAAATATCTAACGTCTGTTTGGAACGAATAATCCAGGTTTAAATGAAGGCCCATGGTAAATTCAAATAATTGTGATTCACATGAATAACCACAATGAAAGCCATGCTGATTTTTGAAAAAGAAGGAGTTGGAATTCAGGTGGGATGCGATGTGCGAGTAAATAATATACTAGAGAAATTTGCATGAGATGCAGGTTAATGACATAGGACTATAATTTGACGGGTCGCTCCGGTTGCCTGCCTTGAACACAGAAACGACTTTGTTCATTTTCCAGTCACTAGATATTGAGCCATTATCAAGAGATTGGTCAAACATAAGTTTCAGAAAATGAAAAGATACATTTTTGTAGCTTTTAATATCGTTACTGGAAGAGGGCAAAAATCATACCAATACACTAAAAGGGAGATATCACACTGTCTTCCAATTACAGACCAATGTATCTCAACCGCACTGCTTGAAAGATGCTCGAGCATATCATCCTTAACACCTAACAAACTTTCTTGATACTCATAACCTTTTATCGTCAAACCAACACAAATACCGTCATAGGCTATCAACCTTAGCACAGCTTACAGAGGTTGTGCATGATCTCGCACTTACCATCAATAACTGTAGCCAGACGGACATTATATTACTGGATCTTTCTTAAGGATTTGATCGCGGCTGCCACAAAAAATTATTAGCAAAATTACAACATTCCAAACGGGAAGGTGAAATGTTAATTCTAGCATTATTGATTCTAATATTAAACTTTTTGCCGATTACCACATTGCGTACAAAACAATTAACAGCTATGAAAATTATATTTCACGCAGAAATTCACTGAACAAGCTAATCGAATTGTGCAGAATATGGCAAATGAAAATAAACATGACAAAATCAGTTTGGATGACGAGAAAAAAGTGACCTTGTGGCTTTCCGTACTTTGTTGACGGCAGAATACTGACGAAAGTTCACCAGCATGAGTACTTAGGCATCACACTAACTTCTGACCCCAGATGGTACGCGCACATTGCTAACATAACTTCGAAGGCATTACGCAAACTGTTTTTTTCACCTAAGGTGTCGGCGCCTCGCATCCATGTCGACTAAGCTTCTCGCATATACTGCTTTCGTTCAACTGGATTTAGAGTACGCTAATGCAGTTTGGTTCTCCCATTCAGTGACTAGTGTATCGAAACTGGAAAATGTACAGTGTAAAGCACTGCGGTTTATACACAACAAATGTAAGCGTACTGATTCACGAACTAACCTCGAGGCTGTTTCGAGTTTCGGCACTATCATTCAGAGCGCAACAAGCATGACTCAGGTTCTTATTTCTCTTGATTCACAACTACTACAAGATATATTTAACAAAATACATATCTTTTAACAGGCACGTTCGCCGAGGCATAAACACGCGCGCGCTATAAACGAATACTGATACCATAACGACACGTCATGTATTCTTACTTTCCACTCGCAATCAGAGAATGGAATCGCCTTGATCCCTCAAATATTACTGCAGACATATTTTCTCAGTTCACGTCACGGATAGAATACAGATCAATTAACCAATAACACCGTCTTTTTTACATGTTCAACCGCCTCTCAACAGTTCAATAGATTGTTAATTAACCGCGAAGGAAGTTTTTGTCTTTTTTTTTCACTTTTTCTCCCATGCTCCCGTTTGCTGTTATTTTCCAGAATTTTTTTTTCGAAATGTTGCACCTGACTCCTAGACATGTAATTTTTTTTAAATGCATGTGTATATACCTGTTTTCGCAACCCAAGCCATTTTTACGTTAATGTTTGTGTTTTATTTTTACTTGGCTTGTTCCTTTACGTTCATCGTTGTTTTTCTCTCACGCAACTCACGAGTGCACTGCTTGAATTTATCATGTTCCTCTTGTTGTTTGCCCACCTGCTATGGTCACAGATGAGACTGGCAGTATAAAAATAATAAATAAATAAATAATTAATTAATGAATAGCTAAATTAATAAATAACCGATGGTCCCTCAAGATAATGGAGCGGAAAACTAGTGAAGGCAAGCATAGCAGGGGGCGTCAGAGGGTCACGTGAGAGGATGATGGGGAGATAAGGTAGCCCACTGGCACAGGAGAGGGTTAATTAAAGGGAGGGTTTTGTCTTCCAAGAGGCGTAGTTAGGTTGTTGATTTTGATAGGGAACCACTTGGGACGGAAATTAGCGTTGTTTTTGGCCTCAGTTTTGGCGTCAACGCCACCCATGTGTCAACGCGACCTAAAATAGGAGTAATAACATTTTAAGCTTTAAAAATACTCAGAAGGTACAAAATGAACAAGGAAAGGGAGAGAAGCCTCACTTTGCTACACCCTAGCGGTCTGAGGTTTCTCCCCCTTACCTTGTTCATGTGGTATCTCCTGAATTTTGAGGCGAAAGCCTTCAATGCCTCATCGTTGTCGACAGAAGGTTGTCAGCAGAGGTGTCACGCTTTTTCTAGTCACACCTGAACAAAAATATTTGTGCATGATGGGATTGAACCACCATCCTTCCGTTCCGCAGCCGAGCGTGCTAATGGCTACGCTACTTCCTGCCAACGCATATGTAGTTCTCCTTGTCTAGGACGCTGGAGAGTGTTTGCAGAAAGGCGTCGAATCAGACGGATGCCTCCCAAACGCCCTCCAGTGTCTCCAGCATTTAAGATTCACAAACAATTGTGTACCTAATTAACATCTTAACCGCACATCAGTGACACACGCAGCAACACCGGGCTAAAGGCTTTCGCCTCACCGCACTTTTGGTCTGCAAAGTGCCCCCCTGAAATTTTTTTAAAGCTCGAGATGCTTTTAGGTGTCGGTCTCGGCAGTTTCAACCGAGGTATCTCTGAAGTTTGAAAATGAAGACCTTCTGATGGTTGGTCCAGGTATTTGTAGATCGGTTAATGAAAAACTACAGATCAATGCCGACAGTCACGCCCCAGAAATAATTCTGCGCTGTCGCTTCTCGTGTTTTGTCGGTGCTCTGAGGAGACAGAGAGGATTTCGCAACAGTCGTGCGCGAGACCGTCTGCTCTTCTCAACATCCGGCTGCTGTGCGGGCACTTTATTTTGGGAGTGGGTCGGGTGACAGTGGCCCTGCTGAACGGGCGACACCGAGAAGGGGCTTGTCCACGAGGATCTCCCGCCGCGGATGCGAGCGCAACACATTCAGGGGTGCTTTTTTTCATTGTTTATTCAATAGTTTATTTATTTCAATACCCTCAATGCCCATAAGAAATTGCAGAGATGGCAAGAAATTGCAGAAAATAAAAAAAAGTTAGGTGTCTAATCCGTGCTACGCCCAGATTACCCCACTGCAGGTATGCATGCGCGCAGTTCACTGTTGAAGGATGTTTATAAGGATTTTATGCACTCGACTCGACACACGAAAGCTTTCAGACTCTCAAAACTTCTTTTCTGTCGCATCTATTTATGTCAGCTTCCTTCTGCCCAGTGGTGGCAGTAGCCAGTTTGAGGTAGTCATTGTGACGCGGTGTTGACGGAGGGACTAAGATCCGGGATAAAGACCGGTGAAAATGTAGCGGTTAAATACGTTCGTGCATCAAAAATGGCGGTTTTAGAGCGGTCATGGCTTCACAGGGCGAAGATCAGCCAGACCAAGGGGACGACCGCCAGCCCAGCGAAATATCATCGATCAGTGGGGACAAATCAACGGCCGTGGACTGTGACAAGTTAGTGGCTCGTATGCCCGACGTGGATGACGAGGGCTTCAAACTGGTCAGCCATCGGACGCAAAGGACGGTCGGGATCCCGGCGATAGTTTCGCCCACATAAGAAGGGGTTGATTTAAGAGAGCGAAACCCCATCATGCTCTTCGCGGCCATTCAATCACTGCTAGGATCAGCTCCGATACGCAGCCGATGCACCGCTCAAGGGGCTCTTCATTTGATATCTCAATTGAAGTGCAGGTTGCCATTCTTCAGAAGGGCTATCAGATTGGTGACATAGGAATTATAGTCAGATTGTCCCATTCCTACACGAAGAAAACTTTTGTTATTAAGGGTGTGCCAAAGCGGTACTCAGAAAGCGACCTTCATGATTACTTGAAACCGCAAGGTGTTCGTCACGTGAGACGACTGATGCGTCTCAGGGAGAAGAATTGGCAGTGAAACCTACCATCTCATTTGTTCTGACATTCGATACCAACACAGAGCGCCGAGGAAAAATTGACCTAGGATTCACAAAACATGCAGTCGCCGAGTTCACTGAAACTCCTCTCTGTGGTTTTAGATGCCAGCGGTTTGGGCATGTGGCCAAAGTTTGCAACAAAGACCAATGCTGCAAGCGGTGCGGTATCGACCATGACTTGCAAGCTTGCAAAACATAATTTGCTTGTACCAGCTGTGGTGGTGACCATCCAGCAAGTTTAGGTTGTTGCCCCTTACAAGTGAGCACCATACGCCGTTGGATGTCCTTTATTACTGGACTCAAAACCCAGCCGACTGAAAAGCCTGTGCCCGGAAGTGACGAGTTCCTTGCGTTGGAGTCGGATGTTCGATTAGCGTCAACAAGCAGTGTCCCTGAGAGATGTGATTCCAGCAAGACGTCAAGGTCCCCTGCATGCGGGTTGTTCGAGAAACTTCAGCAAAAAGTGTCCATGTTCCGGAACGACGAGATCACAACCAGACTCGATGGCAGGGAGCACTTTTCTATACCTTACATGCGGCGAGAAAATCAGCTACAGTGGCCAAGAGTATGTCCCAGTACACATTCTTTGCCGGGTTTTGAGTCAGTGCGTGGCGCAAAATAGGCGCGCAAAAATGAAGGTACTATCACAGAAGGGTATATGCTTGGGCTTGTTCTTGCGCTTGGGCTGGTTCATGCATTGCACCCATCCTCAGCGATTTGTTTTTAGCCCGTTTGTACAGGCCTTTGCTGATATTGTAAAAGATACCAATGTAATCAAGATTTTTTAGGTACGTTGACGACTTTCTGATTGTACTTAACAGTAATGAGAGTTCTTTTATGGATGACGTTCTTAATGTTCTCACTCTTTTTCGTAACCATTTTAGTCCTCTTGAGCTAACGCCCCGCCGCGGTGGCTCAGTGGTCACGGCGCTCGGCTGCTGACCCGAAATACGCGGGTTCGATCCCGGCTGCGGCGGCTGAATTTCGATGAAGGCGAAATTCTAGAGGCGTGTGTAATGTTCGATGTCAGTGCATGTTAAAGAACCCCAGGTGGTCTAAATTTCCGAAGCCCTTCACTACGGCATCCCTCATAGCCTTAGTCGCTTTGGGACGTTAAACCCCAACAAACCAAACCAATTTTGAACTAACGTTTGAACTACATGAAAACGGGGTTATCCAATTTCTTGACATCAGCATCGCAATTCATCATGACCGGAAGTGCTGGATGTTCAAACTTCGTGGCCAAAAACCATTGTTACCTTTTCATTCACCCCATTCTAAGCTCGTAAAAGATCTATTGCTAGCCTTTCATTTTTTAATTGTTTGAAGAAGTCTTGCCCGCACCTCATACAAGAAAGTTTTTCTCAGCAGTGTAAGAGGCTTGAGAATGCTGGATACCCTTCCCATGTAGTGTCTGTGGCGGAACGTGTTTTGAAGAAAGTCTGCAATAAAAAAGGCCAGGATAACCAAGAAGCCATGAGTAAGAAAGAAAAAGTTGCCGCCATTCTTTATTTTCATAAGCTTTCCCATAATCTAAAAAAAAATAGCGCAACGTTCGGGAGCCAGAGTGGTTTTTTACGGCGCTTAAGAAGTTGAGTCATCTGTGTACGAAACATTTCAAAAAAACCAAAAAATGGTTTTGGTTTTACGAAGAAACATAGGAAAAAGTTTGTCAATTGTATTGAAAATGTCATTTATCAGATTCCTCTTTCCTGTGGCAAGCAGTATGTAGGGCAAACCGGCAGATGCCTGAATGATAGGCTTCGAGAGCATGGGCGTGACGTAGATGATATGCGTGGAAAAGGATTGTCAGCCCACTGCCGTGTGTGTCACTGCATACCGCTTCTTGAAAAATGCATGGTTTTAAAAGTGCAAAATAAACACGAGAAATCATAGAAGCTGAATGGACATCACTTTTGAAAGATGATTGTGTTAGTACCCCCTCTCTTTCATTGCTGGCAAAAGAGCTCGCATATCTGGCCGATACGCTTTGCTAGCGCATGGTTTGACGGCGTGGTGCTCTTGATGTCGATATAAAACCACCTTTCCTTTCTGAAATAAACCAGTGTTGGAAGTTAGCGCCGTGTGTTGTCTGTCTTTCTGTGTCCTCGTCTCTTTGCGCTATGTTTTTACCTTTCAAGTCTATCACGATTGAAAGAAACGCGAATAGAGCGGAGCAAGGCGCTCCGCTCTATTCGCGTTTCTTTTGAACAAGCTTTTACTTCGGTGGTAGGAAAAAGATGCTAGAGTCGCCCGTGATGCATTCTAGGACGACTCTGACGCCTTTTTCTTGCCACCCAAGCAAAAACGCGATCAAAGGAAATTCGAACAGCGGAACGCGTAGGCGCCACGTTGTTCGCATTTCTTTCAATCGTGATAGTATGTCTGATCTTTTGCGCGTTTTCTTTAAGGCCCTGCGTTAACCTGTTACAGCTTCCTACAGCTGCTGCTTTCCTTTGAGTCCATGACTACCGGCTTCGCAGCGAACTTTATTACGGTCTAATATGGCTAGTGTTCAACCTCACAGAACTTTACTGGATCTCAAAACCACAGAAAAGTGCCGTTTATAATTCAATGGAATTGCTGTGGGATTCTAAATCGATTAGCAAGGCGGAAATTTGGGCGATTTGGTAAGTTTACACATACGTTTATATGCAAGGAGTGCAAATGCGTACCTGATTATAAGAACACGCACATCCTGTTCCGACACAGCGTTAAAGTCACATGCGAGATAATGGAGGCCTTTAATATTCACCAGAATGGCACTTTGTGTATCAGCGGCCCTTCCATTGCTTTATCTGAGAGGGAATTGAGGTATCTAAACTCCCACGTGCCTTCCAGATAACTTCTGTGTTCTTGACAAGTGTTTTATTATTTGTATACATACACCTTTCGTCCTTCAATCAAAACTAGTTGATAGTCAGCGCTTGTTTGTGTCACTCTTTCGTCTTTCCCGTTCTTGTTGCGCTGTGAACAAAATCTAAATCTTTTAGCTCGACTGAAGCTATTCTTCAAAGAAAATCGAGCTCCAGTATTAGCCCTCTCGGAAGCTGGCCTGCAAAGCGGTTCACTGGATATGTCGCCGATGAAAACTGCAGCATAGTCTTTTCCATCAGGAAGTGCTGTGCTTTACATACGCAGGGAGACTCCGCATGCTTCTTTGAACGTCACCAATCTTTGCACGGATGTCAATGAGGTAGCAGTTTTAACGATACAGCTCGGCTTTCGAACTCTTTCTGCTGCATCCGTGTACATGTCTCCACGGAGGAAGGTAGCGTTGGATTTGTTTCTTCAGCAGCTTTGTGATCGCTGCCCCGCTCCCCAAATTATCTGCGCTGACTTCAACGCCCTTCATTCAGTCTGGGGTGACAGGAACACGGATTCCCGCAGACGCAAACTAATCGACGTCATTGAAAGTCTGGACCTGTACTATCGCGCTCAATATGAGTTGCAACGCGCGGTCATCGACCGGGGCTCGTTCCGTGGTGTGCCTCCTCCAAACAGTCGCTCGGAATTCTGGGAGAAACTTTTTCCTGAGCGGGGCTGTTGTTGTTTCCTGGAACAGCAGTTTCTCCCAGAATTCTGAGCGACTGTTTGGAAGAGGCACACCACGGAACGAGCCACGGTCGATGACCGCGCGTTGCAACTCATATTGAGCGCGATAGTACGTTGCCACTGACGGAAGCCCCACTTTCTTTCAGCCTCCAGCCTCAGCAACAGCCTGTATTCACCTGACTGTATTCACCTGACATCCGGGTGAAGTGGTCAACAGCGCCTGGCCGCATGGGAAGTGACCATTACCCGATTTTTGTGCTCGCTGTCGACTTCCGTATCCGTGGCTCTAGAATCTGCCATGTCAAAGTACAGAGAGCACCTAGCGTGTGTATCCGGTGATGTGATTGACAGAATGATTTCTAGTAAGATGGGAGCAACTTCGGCGATCAAGTTAAGTGACGATATTCCGGCCCCGGATTTAAAATTTAAGGACCTTCGCGCAGCGCGCAGAAGGGCGGAGCGACAACACATGCGGAAAAACGACGACAGAGCCTTGAAGACTGCCTTCAATAGGCTGAATTCTTTATTTGATGACAAAAGAATAAGCTCTGCAAGTCGCAGTGGGCCTCCCCCTCGTCTAGCTTGACTGTATTCGCACCGATGATGATAATATGGCGATTCATTGGCAGTCTCGCTGGAAAATCTCGCCCTTGGAAGCCTTTCGAAGCTCTTGCATCACGCAAGCAGAAACCTCTTGCGTGCTTGACAGAGGAATTTGCAGATGCGTTTGTACGCGAAAACCCTGGAATTGACCTCTGTCCTCCACCTGCTTCCTGCACGTCTGATATGGACGCCTCGTTCGCGCTTAGAGAGCTCCAGACAGCGCTCAGCGGCCTGCGGCGCAGGTGTACCTCAGGTCCCGATGTCATCACCAATCAAATGCTGCGGAACCTGTCTATGGAACACAGGAAGGCGATCCTAAACTACTCCAATCGGGTTTGGGAGGCTGGCGACTTTCCACTGTCCTTGATGGTAGCTTGTGGTGTCCCAGTGCTGAAGCCTGGCAAAGAGGTGGCAGACCTGGCTTCGTATCGTGCTGTGTCACTGACATCCTGTATGGCTAAGCTGATGAAGAAGGTGGCAAGTGAACGGTTATCGTAATGGCTAGAGAACTGCAAAGCACTACCAACATGTATGACTGGTTTCCGCCAAGGTCTGCGTGCGGAAGATAGCGTCTTGGTCTTGGGAAGCGACATTGAACATCAAGAGTGCTTTCGACCTTTCCACACAAGCTATTTTCCTTGACGTCTCAAAGGCTCACTATAGCATCCTTCCGAGCTCAATACTGAATAGTTTGCAAGACAGAGGCATACTGGGCCGTCTGCTAAGATTCATTTACTCCTTTGTTTGTGATCGTGCAATATGAGTATGGTTAGGTAGTACCATAAACACCGAAAGGGCTGTATCGTGAGGTGTTTCTTTCCCCCACGCTTTTGAACGTTGTAACGGCTGGTCTCCCCGATTTACTGCAGAAGAATTGCACTCGTGCGCGTATGTCCATATATGCAGACGACATTAGTCTCTGGTTTACCGGCTACCAACAAAAGCGATTAGCCTGGATAGCTCGACAGGCCCTATTTTCGGTAAGATTACCTTCAAGGTCTCTCCACCTTTTCCTCATTAAAAAAATTCCTTTCTCTCTCTCTCTACCTTCAAGGTGTGGGGTTGCCTCTGTCATTGGAAAAATCCGGCTTCGTCCTGTTTCCAAGTATAGGAAAACATTATGCTCGGTTGACGAAAGACCATGACAACTCTTGCATTCGTCAATTCAGTCACATGCGCTTTTTAGGGCGTCATTACTGACTCCCGTCTACAGTGGCTACGGGTTGTGGACTCGATTGTCTGGGGTCTACCTTCGCGCCTGAATGTGATCCATACAGTCGCAAATGAGCATTGGGGAAACAACCCTTTCTCAATGGTCAGACTTCACGAAGCACTGGTGATTTAGTCGCATAATATACCAAGTGCCTTTAATTTCCCCCTCGATATCAAAGCTTGACCGTCTTGAAATTTAGCAGAGAAAGGGCTTAAGAAGAGCCCTTTTTGTTCCGCAGTCGGCAGTGAACAATGCAGTTCTTCATGAGTCACTCTCGAAACCTTTTAGCCTCATCGCGTCACAAAGGTTACTAATGCAACTTGGCGCATCGGAGAGACGGCAGCTGGGCAAGCCCTTCAGCTGCGGCTACGAAAGAGATCTGAATCCCGAGCCTACTTGGCATTTAATACTGTTCGTTCCCCAGGCCTTGATGTTCGAAGACAAACGAAGAGGTGTAAACCAACCTGGCCATTTGCGAGCCTCGACTGTGTGTTCTGTATTCCTAACCTGCGCGCTAAGCGCAGTTCCGCTTTGGCGGCAACGCGTTCCCTCGTACTCGAACATTCAGAAACAAGAGTACGTCCGCCATCTTCAAATTTTCACTGATGGTTCTCTGGACAAGGCCAGAGGAGTTAATGCAGCAGCTTTTCACATTCCTTGTTAGAATACTGGCTGGTCTGTGCGCTTTATTGAAGTCATGCACTCCACAACAGCCGAAAGCGTTGAAAACAAGGCGGCTTTACGCAAGCTAGGCTCAACCTGTTGTGATCCTGATGAGTTCGAAATCTGTCCTTAAAAGGTTAGAGCAAGGGTTTCCACTGATGCCTTCTCTCTTAACTGTCTACGCATGGTGCATAACCTGCACAGCAAAGGATTCTCTATACGATTCCAGTGGGTGCTCTCGCATATAGGCATCATAGGCAACGATGTGGCGGAAATCCATGGCCATACAAGTGTTCTCAGCTAATCCTTCAAGAAAGGTTCCCCAAGGTGCCAAGAGTCTCTTCAAAGAAACGGTGCTTGGTCATTTCAGAACCCTGTGGAGTTCACCCAACAAGCAATTTGTGGCCAAGGGTAGATGGGTAAATACGGCTACCCGACGCTCTGTTGCAGAGTGTAGCGGAATAGTTTTCAAGAAAGACAGAGAGCCCTAGCATTGGTTCATGTCAGCAGGAACATTAATGCAAGAAAGACAAAAAGTTTGAGATTGTTCCGTACCAGTACGACGTCTCACATAACCTGAAGAGAATTTGCTCTAAGTATGCCGCAGAACTGGTCTTTTCTGCACAGGATTATTCTGTTGTGCACAGGACTGTAACCGTAGGAACGCGGAAAGAGAAATGATGGAAGCGTCGCTTTTCATGGTTTGGGTGATAAGTATGTGAGCGAAACCTCTCTGACAGAGCTTCAAAAATAGGCGCTGTTTGTGTGCGAGTAAGTTTCGTGGTTCTGGCACGCAGTGTACAATTATGTCAGCCAATATACAGTCGGGGACAAAATTTTGCGGGACGTCGGAGTGGCGTTTTCAAGCTTCCTCTGCGCCACTATACTCCGTTTCATACATCAGGTGCAACGCTGCCAAAGCTAGCGCTCCTTTTTGCGCAACCTGCATCCGTTACACAAAATAGTGCGTTGCTTGTGGCGAGCGGAAAATAACAAATGCTTTGCTGGCAGGCTTCGTGAATAATACTTTTGTCATCAGCGTGACAAAAAACGCTGCTATTGCGAGCAAATCGATCGAGATCTGTGATTTTGTATTTTGCGCTTGTCGCATTTTTCCATTTCGCTTTTTCGCTGTCTCCGCAACCCTGGCCGTGTTTACTCTTTCCGTACGGCTCCCTTTCACTTTTGAAAAAATGCCGTCCTGCTCAGCGGCAGCGGCCACCTCTCCTGTACGCAATTTCGCGAAGGTTCGTGCATCCAAGCTGTCAAGGCACTCCCGTACCAGGATCTGTTTTCCGGAGAAGTCTGTTCGGGAAGTACTGAGTGCTGTGAACGAGGACACCGGAGTATCTCCCCGTACCGTTGCCAAAATCAAGGCGGAGCGTCTGTGTTGGCCTTGGGCGTCTCCGAAGAAAAGACCTCGCGACGTGAAGATTTCAAGCTCGCGAACAGTCAAGAATGAGAGCTTCACAGTCCATGCCATCTGTCAGAAAGTGCACAGTATGTACGCGAAGAGGGAAGTCCCAACACTAGACAGTGTGCTAAAGGCTGTCAGTGAGGACGACGACCTGCCGAACTTGAAGAAAACGACGTTGTGGAGGTTGATGAAGGACATCGGATTCACATTTGAAAAAAGAAAACGGAACCTTGCGCTGATCGAGCGAAGTGACATCATTGCCTGGCGTCGCAGGTACCTGCGGGCGATCAATGCATTCCGAGAACAGGGCATGTACGAATCTTTCTTGCTTATTTTCTTACGCAGCACGTTTAGACTGGCTTCACATAGAGCTGTTAGCGTTGCAACCTCGTAGTCGTAACAGTGATTACTGCTTGAGAATGACACATTTAAAGGATATCGTCTTAACCACGTTGCTGTTGCGGACCATTTGCGCAGAGGTGACGTTTCACGGCCAGTTTTGCGCTACGGTTGGGTGGGGCACGTGTCTGCATGGGTCAGATTTAATCGCTAAACCCAAATTGGTGCGGCAAGAAAAAACAACAAAACTGCCAAAAATGTCGTAGCACCGCAATGGGCAGTGCCATCTCGTCGTGCACCGTTAGGAACGAATAAACACCCACCGTACACTGCCCGTTGCTCCAGTGGTGCGAGCTACTGGCGCTACTGCTGCGAACGTTGGGAATTTTGTTCGTAGTCGCCACAAGTGAAGAGATTTCAAATGTTACCGAATTAGCCAAGTAACCCATGCAAGCATACAGTGAATATAAACTGGCTACCAAATGCCGCCTGGGCGCGAAATATAATCCCGAACAAGGGAGCAATAAAGCCGAGATAATTCTTTTTCTCGATTCTTTGAGCGGCTATTTGTGAGACAGTGGTCAGCAGTGCGTTTGTTGCAGTGCGTTGCCTGCTTACATGCTGCAGTATGTTTGTTTACTTAATAGCATTAACTCGTTCACTCGGTTGTTACGCATTTACAGGTGCATCATCTACCTAGATGAAACCTGGGTCAACGCAGGGCACACAAAAGAATACGTCTGGTAGGACAAAACTGTGAAGTCATCTCAGGATGCTTTCCTGAAAAGTTTAACAACGGGATTGGCTGCGCCTTCGGGCAAGGGAGCCACTGGCTGTTTCCAGAATAAACCATTTTTCGCAGGCAGGGTCAACAATCTTCATTGTCCTGTCTCATTTATAGAATATTTTTTCCTAGCGTTGTACAACTTTTTCTGCATTCTTAGTTGACGCTCCCACAGCTTGGAACTCTTTTTGCCTGGCTGCAGAAAATCCTGCCTGAGCAGGTTCTGCTCTTCTAGGTGAGCAGCGAAATAGAGACCAGCTGACTTATCTCTGTATTGCCTTCATATACATTTGTGCACGACAACAAATCTGTAACTCTTGAGGCAGTACTATTTTCTGTCACTGTGTGAATCAACACTATGTTCTAAATTTAACACAACACAGGAAACAGGCCATATCGAGGTGGTGTGTGTAAAAATATTTTGACCCATCAGTTTAAATATACTGCTCTTTTTCCGCATATAATAGCCAAGTTATAGAGCTATCTTCAATGACAAAGGAAAACGCGCTTTGCTTAAAAACGAAAGATACCTTAACAAAAACAAAAGAATTGCAGATATGCACAAGAATGTTACGCAGACACAGTCAGAAAATAGGCGATTAAGAAGTCTAGATTATGTTTTCTGCGCTCCTGTATTCGAAATTCTAAACCAGCATTCTGAATTAACAAACATCTTGCTTCTCAAATTTGCGATCAGTAAAAAATAACTGCTCTCGCCAAGTCCTTCGGGCTACTCTACAGCACAGGGCCAATGTCGGTCCCAGACTCTTTTGGCGAAGACTGGATCAGACGCTAACCGGTTGCTCAGAACAATTCATAACATGCCAGATACTTTGAGAGAGGCCTACAAAAGAGTGGGTTCCTCGGCAACAGCGAAATCAAAAGTTGCAGACGGCCACTTGTTAATCGGGCCATGGCGGAGCACTCAACACTGTGCTGATTAATTAAACCCGACGAATGAACGTCATCTTTCGCTCAAATCTCTAGTTTGCATCTAAAAAGTATAGTCACATTGCTGCAGAATCGGGTAGAAAACCGCCACTGCTGACCAAAAGCCGGTGCGAGCTCATTGACAACGAATTTCAGACAGCTCACATTAACGCGGTATGCATCAAATGAACAGATGCAAGCAGTTTTTTTGAAAACATGGCATAATATTCAAGCGATTGTGAACAAAACAAGATTTCTCTATCAAGCCACGCGAAATGCATCTTGCGATGAAAAAAAAGAAAAAGATATGCGAAAAAAAAGTTTCACCACGCGGGATTTGAACCCATGCACCCCTCATGCGGCCTGTCGACACTCCGGGGCGACGTGTTAGACCACACGGCTACAGAACTTTTTTTTTTTTTCTTTATTGCATGAATGAATACATAACTAAAATATCGTAGTTGTCATGCCCCTTGGCAGACAACCGTGTCTAATGGACTTTCATTAACACAAGTTGGTCCATCAGACTCAATACATCATCAGCGTAATCTTGTTGCTTCAAGACTTCTCTTAATTTATACACATGTTCCACAAAATAATCACATACCGATCGTGCATCCAAGTCACAGTGTCGAACAGCCATTCTACTCCTCCAAATGCTGTGAAGGCCCAATAACATAATCTGGTCGTATTGTGCAACATCACTTTCAGTAGTCAAGTACCGAATTCCGCGCGGTGTCAATGGCAAGTCCTTTTTTAGGGTTCTTTGCAAAACATCCCAGTAGAACACCGCATCCCAGCAATCCAGGAACACATGTTCTACCGTCTCCGGTTTTCTACACAGGAGACAGTTCGAGCCCCAAGGAACAAAAAGGCCCTTTTCCTCTAGCCATGTTTTTACTGGAAGGGTTCCGGTGTGCAGTTTGAAAAAGAAAGTTTTGACGCCAGGTGCAACAGTCATCTTTTTAACTCGCCTGAGAACGTCTTTCCCAGGGCCTTCACAGTATAAGGTTCTGTACAGTGGCGCTGGAAACAACTGTTCAATGAGATCCTTGTATAATCGCTTCGGCGTTACATTCGCTAAATACTCTAGAGAGAACCGCACTTTCAAAAACCTGAACGACCAGACAACCTCTCGCAGGAAGCGAGACACTGTGTACCGCCGAGCACTGCACGAAGAGACAATGAATTCTGGATGTGCACTGGATAACATGGTTTGTATGAATGTTCTCAGAAAGGCGTCATTTTGGTCACGCAGGAAACAAAACCTTAAAACAACCTGCCGCACATAGAGATGCATCAGAGACAGTCCCCCGACCTTTACTCTCCGGAAGAGATTATCTCTGCGAATGCGTTCCCAATTAGACGCCCAAATGAAAACCGCAAAAACCCGATGAAACCTTTGGATATTGGTTCGTGCACAATATAATACTTGAAGTAAATACATGATCTTTGCCACAAGAAAGGTGTTACATACAGTTGCACGCGCGAAAATAGAAAGATTACGGCCCATCCATCCTTTGGTCCGGTCCCGCATTTCTTCCGCTTTTTCATTCCAGTAATTGGTATTTTCCCCATATCTGTCCAGCGGGACTCCCAAATAAACCCCGGGAGTTGTAGCCCATCGAACCCCGCAGAACGATTCTGGTTCTAAGTCCCATTGTCCATGCCAGACTCCGAGGCATTTATCTAGATTAACAGCACTACCAGTTTGCCTGCAAAACCTTTCGGTTACTTGTAACGCTTCTACAATACTTTTGCGATCTTCACAAAAGAGGGCAACATCATCTGCATATGCCAGTATTCGCACCTCACACGCTCCCAACCTAAAACCTCGGATGTGCTCGCTCGCAGTTATCATCCTACAAAAAGGCTCCAAATAAATTGCAAAAAGTAGAGGGGACAGTGGACATCCTTGTCGAACAGAAGCCCTCACATCAACTCTTTCAGATAATATTTTGTTTACCATAAGTCGTGTTGAGCAACATGCATAAGCCATTTTTACCCCATTGAGAACAACCGAACCAATACCAATATGTTCCAACAAACAATAGAGTATTTCATGAGACACCCGATCAAATGCTTTTTCAAAGTCAATTTGAACCATAGCCACTTTCTTATTTAAAGCATCGCAGCACTCGAGCACGCTGCGTGCTACATGAATATTTTTAAATATGCTTCTTGTTTTTATGCCACACGTTTGGTGAGGCCCTACAATATCCTTTATGACGTATTGCAATCGCTTAGCTAACACTTTCATCAGGATTTTATAATCAACGTTTGTTAACGTGATCGGTCTATAGCTTGTTACTTTTACCAGCTTGGCAGGCTACAGAACAGCGCGGAGATATACAACTCTCTTTATTATGTTTTGCGGACTACTTCCGTAGCCTTGACAGCGTTGCACATGATGTATGGAACGGAGTATAGGCGGCGCAGTGGCCGCGCCGAGGCGGTGATGGCCGATGATTAGGCGCATGCGCGTCCTACGTTCGTTCCCTTGCCTGTCTGATAGCTCGTTTCGCGTGAGTAGCTGGTTTTTCTGAGCTTGGCCGCGGGTGGCCGCTTTTCGCCGCCTGCGCTCGTCAGCCGCCATATGACCGCCCTACTCGGCGCGCTGCCCAGCGACAGCGATCCATCATCGAAATAAGGCCCAAAACAACTACAACAATCTGGAACAGTGTGGAAGCAGTCGCTCATGATTGCGATCATTCAATGCATGGATGGATGGATGGATGGATAGGAGCGCCCCCTTTGAAACGGGGTGGTGGCAATTGCCACCATGCTCAGCTTTTCTTTATTTATTATTTTTTTGTTTACTGTGTTGGCAATTCTCATTAAGATTCTCCATCACCTTTGCCTACGGTTTCCTACAATTCTAACCTTATTCCACATCTCTGCTTTTCAGCCACCAATCCTCCAATCGCTTTTTGCTGACTTCCACTGCAGATTTATTTACATGACCATTGTTATCTTTAAACCCTAGGGCCTCAGAAAGAGTGACTGTGCCTGCATCAACATCCGGATGGATACCATCACATTTGATTATGAGGTGTTCAATTGTTTCCACAGATCCACCACACACTGCACATGTGTCATCTTCTTCGTTAAATTTATTTTTGTAGCTGCGCGTTCTAAGACAGTCACGTTATTGTGCTGCCACCTGGCGTACAACAGTGGAACCTGACTGGTAGGGCACTGCATGCGCCGTAGAGAGAGACCCACACCGTATAGCTTAGTGCGGAGTTGTGGCTGCGGAATATGTTTTATTTGCCTTGCTTCCAGTAGTTATGCCGAGGATGGCGTGTCCTGGGAAGCACCTGGTACCTGGCGCATTTCGAGGGCTTAATGATGGCTGCGTACAAAGTCCGAGACAAAGGCGAGGCAGGCGCGCGTTGAAAGCGGCAAAGAGGACTCGCCCGATTGGCTTTGTTGCTTGGAAAAACGAAGACCAAGTCTGGGTGCCGTCGTGCCTATCAAGAAAAGTTCCGGTTTGGTTTAGCTTTGGTTAAACGTGGTGTGTAAGCGAAAGCTTCACTGCATGGCTACGCTAAGCGGGCAGCTTGTGGCTGAAGTAATGATGAGACTCATAATCGGCTTGTAGAGAATTTTTTTTTATTGCTCATTTTTTTGCTTGGTTATCCCTAGTAAAACAGTTCTGCGGTCTGCAGCCCGCTATTGTCGTTTTGCCAGTCGTCCTTCACTCTCATCTTCAGCTTCGGCTGCATGCATGTTCTTTGTGGCTTCATGCTGTCGTTTCAAACTTGCAGCTCGGCGAGCGACCACAGCCAGGTGCTTGTCTTCTTCCATCGGTGCGTCGGAATGCACGGCGAGGCTGCTTTCCTCGCCTACATACTATATACAGAAGTCGACCACGTGCTATGACGCCATCACCGCGTCATAGTGTGACGTCACAATGACGCCACACCATCAAACGACAACACACCAAGACTGTGGTTTGACGTCTAACTGGCTTGAAGGTGAAATCTGAACGAACGCTGATGGCTGCTCAAGGTAACGTAGTGAGTCTTTCACTTCAAAAGGTTTCTTCACAGAGTACGCACGTATTTGATCTGAGTATCTCGTCCGTAGCTGTCCCAAAGTGGTCCCGCACAGCCTTGGCGTGATGGCTCCAAAAGGCTGCCGTGAACTACCAGCCGGCGAACAGCTTTGATCCATGCTTTGCGCTACCTCAGTCACTCGGGCAGTCTAACCGCAGTTAAGCTTAACGGCGGTTATCGCGAATCAGCGGCCGCTTGGGTGCAACGAACGAAGTGACGCCTCCCTCAATCCGTCCGCTCGAAGCCAACATCTGTACGGCCGATCCCTGGCGCCAGCGCCAGCAAACCGTGTTTAATTTCTTGTTCAGAAAGTGGGATGCAGGAGTACCAAAATTAATCCTACTTGAGAATCGCGATCGCGCATCGAGTTGCTGGTGGGAGTAATAACTGCGGTACAAGCTAGTTTCTGCGCTCAGCCACGTAGCAGTTACCGCCGGTGCAGCGCGGCTGACCCGAATGCTTGGAGCCTTGCGCTCCAGCTCCGTGGCAAGGCGTGTCGTTGAAATGGATCATATATCTTTCTTTTAATAAGAGACAATAGGGCTGCCAGTCACTTAGTGCCATGAGAAGACCATTTACAACATCGTTGGTCAATTTCAAAGCTCAGTGAGCTGTGGCTTCAATGCGAAACATATTAGGCCTAGCGAACCTCGGAGTAAACACTGCCTGAGCGCCGTCGTCCGCCACGCGCGTGGGGGCACCATTGCGGTAAGCTCGCAGTATACAGCGCTGCGAACGTTGCGAACTGGTCGCCTGTTTTAACGATGCGACAGGGACCGACCTTCTTCAACCTCACGTCGAATTTGTACCTTGAACACCGCGGAACAGTGTTGCAGTACGCCGCTTCTGCGCCGTCGGACGGCATTCGGAAGATGCATAAAGCGCCGTCGGACGGCACTCTACGCTGCCTGTTCTAATGTGTTGCTCTTGAAACAGGGTTTTGTGCGAAAGATGCGCGTTGTTAACACGGGCCAGCACATGCGCTTTTCGCAGTAGGAGGCTGACGGGCGTCCACAGACGCTGCCATTTTCTTGGTTGACGACGCAACTCGAGGTAGCCAAGCTCGGTTCGTTATAACCGTGGTTAGCGGCGTAACAGCGCTTTGATTGTTCCTCTATGTGAGCAGGAGTAATCACAATTAATGAGAACCGCGGTCATCTGAACCGCGGTTAGGCGCGCCCGTGTAACATGGGACGGCCTCGTGCATTAAGCGCTCGGAAACTGGAAAAAGTCGAGGCTGCTTTCGTTCACGCACCAATTCCAGCCGTACGCAATGGAAGTCGTCGGCATTATCAGATGTGTTGCATGCAATGATTATCATGACTGCAGCCGGCTGAGGCAGCCAGCTTGTTCACCTTTCGTGTGTTGCGCGACACCGCCACCAGGGGGTGGGCGCATGCGCAGTCGCGTCGCGAAAAAGGGGGATTCGCGTCACAAACAAAATGATAAAGCTGACTGCCTGCGGCTTTGAGTGTGACAAACACTAGATTCGTGGCAATATTGAACGGTTGGTTTTAGGTGTTTTTATGATGAAGCAAGCTGTTGGGCGAGTTGATGATCCTCCATAGTTACAGCGCCAGAGACAGGACAAGAGAGGACGACGGAACAGCGCTGAGTTCTGCCGTCCTCTCTTGTCCTTTCTCTCACGCTGTAAACATGGAAGTATTTATATGATTATTTTTCTAAGAAGCTTAAAGGGGCTATAAAAACACTGCTTGTAGAGATGTCGGCTAAACTTCAGGTGAATTCTTCATGTCACACAGATGCAAAAAGATTTGGAGGATTCGGTGCATAGAAACGGGAGTTATTCAATGAAAAAATTTCAAAATACAAGCAAAATGCTGCCCTCACCTCGATTTTGGCGGGGCTTCTCATTCCCATTTCACTTTCCCAATGGGGCCATCGGGATGCACCGATCACAACAGCCTATCTGAATACATCACGGAAGTTTGCGCACCATGGTTGCTTGCTCGCTGTAACTTGTTTTTGTAAGATGAATTTCATCATGCACCAACTCGCCCCTCAGGCCATTCTTCTGTACGCAGTAAGCGCGCTGATTGGTCATGGCGAGCAAGGCGTGCTCTGTTGACGGGGATGTGGCGCCATCTGGTGCCCTCAGGGGGGATATGCGCATGCGCAGTGGTCGCTCGCGGTACGCCGCAAGTGGTAGCTGCAGCAGGGCGCGCTATGCTAAAAGGTATCTATTTTAGCTCAGCGGTTTTACTTTAGCGGTACGCCACTGCGTACCGTGCCCTGCCCCTGCGCACGCACTGACTGGGCCCGGCGCTGCAGGCGGGCGCGCTGCTGACGGGAACGTGGTGCCAGATCAACGGCGTTTCCTCCACAAGCTGTCGTTGTGCTGTGATAAATGTGAAAGGAATGGCTTTTTTCTTTGCGGCGTTCTTTGGGGCCGAAACGAACGCTTCTACAATGCAATGACTCGATCAGATAGATTCCGCCAAGCCGTATTCAGATACATAGAGAGCGGCCATAAGTACTGTCTGCTACGTCATGCATGTGTAGAGAGAGGTGCAGTGCATATTCAGAGCCCCTGGCGGTGTTTTTTTTTACTTGCTTTGCGGTGCTTTTAGTTAAGACAAACCTGTTTGTTTTCTTGATGTAATATAGTAAAGCATAAATGTGACAAAATGTATCTGCATTTATTAACACATTCATTTATTAACACACTGTTTACTGTCTGTCCAATCATCAAGCTCCCACACGATATCCACTGCTAAAAATCACCGCTGTGCGTTGACACCATGAGCGCCATGATATTGTTTTTTGCAGACTAAATACAATATTAAAACCACAATATGTTCGGTACGGCCGTTGCGAATGAAACAGTATAACTCACCGTATGCAACCAACAGGCAAGATGATATGTTGAAATTGGTTTGCACTGCCCCTTTAAGGTGTGCGTTTCACGTTTCACGTTTCATATGTTTCACGTTTTGAATGTCTTTTTTTTTGTGGAATTACGCAGTCGTATATAAAGTAAGCGAAATGAAAAAAAATTAGAGTAAACCTTTCGCAGGGATCCGCAAAATCCTGTACGACAGGAGAAGACGTCCAGTCTGCATTGTTTATTGCTGCACAAACTAATCAAGCCAATAGGCGCCATTTGTAATGAATATTTTGATTATAAGTATCAAATGCGGATGCTGGTGTAATCTATGTTTCAATTACAGCAGCATAGCTGCTTTAAAACTTTGGAATGGAACAATTCTTGTTTTACGGCTTCTTTTTTTAATTTATTGCAACGTACACTTCGTCTTTCAGCGTAAAGTAGTGATATACAGATACAGACCGGATTCCGGAAAGAAGTCCAGCAATGTCCTCTGGTTGGGCCCCGAGATACAATCTTCTACATCCAGCCGTCGAGTTGGGTGCGGTGCACATCGGAGCAGGTGTTTCTGCTGAAGGCCGTGCTGAGAAGGGCAAGTCCAGTGCAGGTGCCCGGTGTCCACTTAGGAGATTGGAGCCGGACAGTAGGGGCAGGAGTCCCCGAAAGAGGCATGAAAGTGTTCCGGCCATGACCACGTGACTGCGGAAGGGAGGGTGGCATGGAGGCGTAACATTCTAAGCAAAACCTCTTCCCAGCGCGCAAGACCAGCAGGGAGGACGGTACCATGTTGTGGGTGAAATTCTCGCGTGGAACGCCGTAGGTTTTCTTTTTCCAAGAGCAATCTTCTCGTTGGAGAGGTAAGGCACGATTAAAGAGAACGAGGAGGTGTTCGGTTGTGACTAGCTCCATCCAGCCGCAGTAAAAAAAAAACCATTGGAACCAGTTGGAATTCCAAATTGTTCCAAATAGACTTAACTTGTTCCACTTGGAATCTTTGTTCTAATTCGACAGTCCAACTGGACCTGCAGATGGTTCCAATTGGAATTTTCATTCCAATTGGGGAGTCAAATTGGACCCATCAGGATTCCAATTGACTCCAGTTGGAATCCTAATTCCCACAGAATAGTCCAAATGGCCTCCCAACTGGTTCTACATATCCATATGGACTCCCACTTGCATTAGGCATTAGTCTCCAAGATTTCGGCTGCCCACCAAGTTGCCTGCATCAACTGAAGTGGTCATTTGATCATCTTAGTTTAACCTGCTGCATTTCATCCTTATTTGCACCTAATAACCCTGCAGCCATTGAATTTGGAAGTTATGAATTCAGTTTAATTTGTTTTTGTCAATTTGCTGGGGGAGCACTTTTTCTTAAAAGCATATTTTAAACACAGTAATTACTTCAAGTAACTCCAAGACCCTTCTGCATATTCTATGAGCTAAGAAACCCTAAATGGTACCTTAAACCAGTCATATTGCTATTTACTTTTACAACCGCAGACCCATCACAGCAACTTTGATCAAAACAATGGACCCTTTTCATCACAAAGCTGTACACAGTTGACCCCAGGCATTTTACCTATTTTTAAACGCACTCTTTACCAAATTTGTAAAGCAACAATGACACACAACCACAGTAATTGCTTTAAGGGCATGCACATATTCAAAAACTTTATTTTTCCATTTCCACATGACACAGTGGTGCGGAAAACAGGAATTTACTTAATGATTCTTGACCTCAATACAAAGCAAAGCCGCATTTAAAATATACAATGTCGGACATCAGAGCACTTTCGGGAGAAAACGAAACATGGCACGCAATATAAATATTACACATTTGGTTCAATATTAGAGAACACAGTTACACAACTTGAGTACAACTTTACAGTAAAAACGACAAAGCACAAAAACTGGAACAAGCACACTATTGAAGATTTTCAAAGATGCAAAGCATTCAGCAAAAAAAAAGCCTACAACGGTGTAAAAGTTACAGCTGTTTTGTATAAACATTGCATATTTAGTTTTCATGGCGACACCAGGGACAAATTCAATTAGAGTAACAAGAGAGGGAGGAACATCCTAAAGTATGGCTTCCACAGAAAATCCGGATTTTCACAAATTATTCTTTGCCATAGAAAGTCTAAGAAATGTGCGATTTAACATCTCCCCTCCACACACGGTCTTCTCAAGAATACCTCCTAAATCCACCCTGATGATATTAGCTTAAAGTGAGAGTGAAAATTTCAGAAGATCGGATACAGGTGAACAGCACAGTGATGAAATGGCGTGACGGGTCAAAATAGTCTCAGGTATGCACTTACAACACAAGCTGCATTTAAAGCAATCACTTTGAATGCTTGCAAAAGAAAATATTTACTCCAGACAGATATATAGTCTAAGAAACACATGAAGGCAGTTTCATAAATGTCTTCATATGAAGTTGAAATCGTTTAAATACTGAGATCTAGCCAATGCAGCCAATAGAGGTTTTCAAGGATAAAAGCCAAAAACTGTGACGGACAGTGGCTGAGGCGCTGTTCTGCAGCTTGGACACTAGTTTTGAGGTTAATTTGGACTGGTGGCCACATTCACAGTGGCAAAATTAAAAAAATACTTACATGCTGTACAATGTTACCTCAGATTAATGTTTCCCAGATTCAAATTAACCAAAACCCGTAGTAGCTAAACGTTTAGAGTGCTCGACTAGTGATCCCAAGGATGGAAGTGCCAATAGCCACGTTTCAATGGAGGCAGACATCAAGGTGCATGTGTGCATATTGTGCAACTCTAATTCATGTTAAAGAACGTCAGGTGGTCAAAATTATCCCGAGCCCTCCACTAAAGTGTCCCTCATAGCCTGAATGAAGTCTTGAGCACTACACTGTGGCCTTGTCGTAGCCCAGGTACAGTTTCAGGCGAAACCTAAGCAAAAGGTAATCGTCTAAAGGGTGTAGGAATAGGTGAAAGAAATACACTTCCTATGTTCATGAAGATGCAAATATTGTTGAATAAAGAAAATGGCGCAACTTCACGTTTCTTAGAGAATGAAACAACTTTAAACAAGTGCCTCACCTCAACAGTGCTGTACTTCAACACCCTACATTTCAGTGGCTGCACAACTGCAAATGTCTGACTACTGCTGACAAAGCGCGCAATTATTGCGAAAGCCCCATCCGGCAGCCGTATCACTGAGTTATTTTTTTAATTTTTATTCCTGGCATAGCCTTCACCAGTAAATATACGGCCACTGTGGCAAAAACGAGGATACTCAATACTGTCTTCTGCCACAAGCTCCTTTTTGTTATGCTGCTTGAAGGGACATAGGCCTACCTCGACCAAAGAAGCGCAACCCCCCCCCCCCCCAGAGATGGGCGCACTTTTCTGGGTTGGTGCTCTGTCTAGTGAAGCACAGTACTGGATGGCGCCTTGATGAGTAGTACTTTTAATGCACTTCTCAACCACTCCCTCTCTCTGCAACGCACGGCATACCTGGCGGGGAATGCCATTGGCAGCCTTCACAGCCTCATTGAAGGTGCTATTTCCCGCCTCAAAAGGCAAAAGCAGAGAGCCCACAAAGGACCCCAGTGTCTCACACTCTTTCCAATATGAAGAAGTTGATGCACGTTATAAGTCATGCACTCTTTTCCATAGAGGAACAGAGTGTGGGCATAGAAGTCCAAAAGAAGGCTCTCTGCGATAGTAAGGTCAGGAAATGACACCTTGGGTTCCAGCATGATGTGTACAGCCTCCACCACACATGCCCAGTGCTGCAAGTACTGACTGTTCAAAATGCCCTTCAGCACAGGAACACTGTAGAACAAGAGCCAATTTTCATATTCCTTTGCCTCCCACCATCTTCTCTCCTTGGTAGGTCTAGGTGTGCGTTTCGCATCTCAGGGAGGTGCAATGGTCGTAAGGCGTTTGTCAATTGCAGACTGAGAGCGACTCAAATAGAATAGAGAACCTGGCGATTCGAGCCACAAGTCCAGAAGCCACAAGTCCAAAAGCCACAAGTCCAAAAGCCACAAGTCCAAAAGCCACAAGTCCAAAAGCCACAAGTCCAGCACGCACTGTATATAGTTTGGAACAAAGCTTCAGGCTATATTAAACTGCTGCATGTTGATGAGTGGGGAGAAAGATTTTACACCATTAACAGGTCCCTCCTCTTCTATTACCCTTTCCATATCTGACATCATCTGCTCCCCACTCTTCTCGGTACTGTATTTATCTTAAACTGGGTATTTTGTTACTCTCTCAACCCTCTCGCCTTTCTGTAGACTCCAATTGCAGCCGTGGTATCCATTAAACTGATTTACATCCTGCATGGGGGCTCTGGCCACAAAATCAACAGCACAGCAAATGCAGAAGGCTTTGAAGTTTTGTTTTTTGCCTTTGTAGTTAAGGTCAAATCCTTCTTGCGATAATTTGTTCATGACCTCCACAAAGGCACCCTAAAAGATGTTCATGTTGGGTATGTCTTTTCCAATCCAGAGATCTGCCAACACCAAATTTTTCATCCTTTCTGTCGGTGGCAGCTCATTAATCATAAGTTGGATAGGCCAAATCGATGTGCCACTCGACTTGAATACAGGAAAGCCATCTGCATTCAGTGTAAAGCTGATTCTGTGGCCAGCTCGACTCGTAGCATGAACAAAGTTGCGATATATACTGCCATCATAAATGTCAGCCAAGGTACTATTCAACTTCAGAAGCTTTGTCAAATCAAGGTGGATTTTTCTAAAATTTGCATAATTGTCATGGAAGATTTAAAAGGACAAAAAGGGTTCATCTGCCATGGCAGATGATCCTCATGGCCGACCACATTCGGAGCAGTCCAGGGATACTCCTGGCACAGCTTCACCCCCGTAAATTGTGCACTGTGGGCAAAAATGATGAAATGTCATGCCTGTCCCACTGCCTTCAAAAATCTTCTTTAACATGTGCTTTGAATGAGGAAGAACAGGGTGTTCAAAAAAGCATTGACCTTGTGATTAAGACTGAGAAATGCACCAAATGTCAGCCTCGAGTTTAGTGCATATCTGAGGACCATTGAGAGTATGTCACCTTCCGTCACAGCCAACTTTGTTGACACAGTATCTCTGAGGAGTCCGCCAAGTGCAGCATCATTTGAGCTGGGGCTCGTGCTGTCACTGTAGGCATGGTGTTCCTGCACACATAAAGAAAGTATCTTACTTATTTGAACATACCGCAGTCTCAGTGAGACCAGGCAGATGGGCCGGTTTGTACAAATATTTTCTGCAACATAATGCAACACAAAAAAGTTCTCACGCATTTAAAATAACAAGGGTAATGCCAAAATGATATCTAGTGCAGAACCTGCTTGAGTTTTATGTCGCGATTTTTTTTTTATGAAGGCGGGGGCCCTGAAGTAGAAAAAGCTACCCAAAAACAGCTTCATAGGATGAAGCCCTTACTTTGCAATAAAATAAGCAGTAGTCACAACAAAATAGCATTATCATCGGCACAAGCAAAAATAGACAGTACGGTGGAGTACTAGAACATTCGAAGTCATAAATAAACATTAAACATAAATGCAACCATTCATTTCGCAGCATACAGGCGGGAAAGTTAAGAAAGGCCTATCAGAGGAACGGTACGAAAAAATGGCAGGATACAGCTTTTTTTTTCAAATAAAGGCTTCAGCAGTGAATACTTGTCACACAGTATAGTGGAACCTTACCAGGTTATCATCGTCATCTGCATCCGGCTCGCAAATGGAACCGGAGTGTAAGGCTGAACTAAGTGCGCCTCCCGGCGAGGCGCGTTCACAGTCATTGGAAGCGAATGGCTGTTGGCTGCTTTCCTCTTCATCCGTTGTGACGGTTTCTTGGATATTACCACGTATCATTGTAGTGTCCGCGCTCAAGGCCGCAGGAAAGGGGTGTTATCATTTTTGTTCGTGACGCGAGAAGCGACCGGACTAATCTCGATTCATCACAGCCATGAAGAGCTGCGTCTACGTTTTTCCAGATTACTGTAGGTGATCTTCACCTGATATATCAAAGTTTCCTTGTCGGCTTTAAATTGAGCGATGCCGCGAGCGGCGGCCATTCGCAGTTCGATGACTGACGAGCACGTTTGTTGCTTACGCCGCCGCCGAGTGATTCAGTTCTTTTGCGGGCGCAAGTCAGCCCAAAGAAAGAGCTTCGTTTCCAAGACTGGTTGGTGTCTTCCTGACCGCTGGACTGCCGTCTCAAGGACGAGGATAGCTACGCCGCTTTTTCGCGGCTTTTTAACGAGTACAGCAAGATATCCGGGGCTCTCTTGAACAGGGGAAAAAGCTAGGCGCTAAGGTTTGGCACCTTAGCGCCTAGCTTAGAGGTCCCCACCTTAGAGGTCCCCCCGACAGTCGTGTACTATGGGACCTCCTTCTGTACTGATTTTATTGTATTTGTATTACTATGTGCGTATTAAATAAACTTGAAACTTCACACCGAACCTTGCGGGCGAGGTGGAGTGGGTGCAGGGAGTGAAAGTCCTGGGAGTAGTATTCCTCGCCAGCGGGGAAGTAGCCCGCGAAACCTGGACTAACCTCCGCACGAACGCCGAGAAACGCCTCTCGGTAGCGTCAACTTTCCGCCTTTCAATAGCAGAGCGCTGCTATTTAGTTAAGTCCACAATCCTAGCCGCATGTTTTTTTGTCGCCCGCGTCGCAAACCCGCCGCGTACGTTTGCACGCAGGCTAACCACGGCCCGTTTCTCTTTCGTTTGGGCGGGCAAAACCGAGCTGGTGTCACGGCTGTTCATTCGCCTGCCATCGTACATGGGTGGGTTCAGTGTACCCTGCATCCACACCATGTGTAATGTGCTCGCCTTGAGAGGTGTACGCGATCTTGTGCGCAACCCAGACTATCCCGGGAGAACACTCCTCGCATACTTCCTGGGTACAGCGCGTAACGTGTTTTTTTCGCAACACGCGGTCGGCCCTACAGCCGAGCAGCCACCGGCATTTTTCGTTAACATGCGCCTCACACTGGCGTCGTTGACTGCCAGCGTGCCCGATCTGGATGTTGATGAAACCCCGGCCTCCAGGATCTCTGAGGCACTAACGGTCGCTCAGCAGACCCGCGAACAACTCCAGAAAACGAGACGGGCACGCTGGCGCCATCTAACGTCAGCTGCGCTTCCTGCAGATATCAGGGACTTCGGCTGGTTGCGAGGCTGGCGGGTCCTGCCCACAAGAGACCGCCTTGCGGCGTGGGGCGTGGCGCCCTCCGTCCAATGCCCGCAATGCGGTCTCTTAGAAACATTAAAGCACGCAATGTTCGACTGTGTAGTGGCGCGCACCTTTTGGATTTTAGTGTCACGCATGTTTGTAACCCGCCTGCAAGCGCGCACTAGTTCTTCCGAAGTGTTTAAAAATATGCTGCTGTGTGTCGGCATGTTAGTTTTGTGGCGGCAGCCTGGAGTGGCTTCCTTCAATGGTCGTCCGCAAAGAGCAATGTTTCCAATGTTGCAGCGCCTCCGCACACGCCTCTTTGAGCAAGCATGCGTGGACGCAGTGTCAATGAGCGAGGCTTAGTTCTTGCGCAAATGGTCGACATACTTCATCGTCTTGAGCGGCGGTCGAGTGTCGGCCTCATTACTGCCCTACTGACATGTTCAGTGCTGCGTCACTGCGCATGTGCTTGAAAGATCAGATCTTTGAGTTCAGCAGTTTTGCTTTGTATTTTTGTTGACATTAGAAAAAATAAAGTTCTCTTTCCACGCCGCCGCCGAGTGATTCAGTTCTTTTGCGGGCGCAAGTCAGCCCAAATAAAGAGCTTCGTTTGCAAGTCTTATTGCTGTCTTCCTGACCGCTGGACTGCCGTCACTACAACGAGACAATATCCTCTGGTGGTGATGGAGCTCACTGCCTCCATTGTCTGCCGCAGAAAGTTCCTGTGTAGCAACGTTTAAAGTATCAGTCAGCGGCGTTCGGGAGCGCGAGTGGTGGGCTCATGCAGTAAATACGCTCGTAGCACTTACGCCTTGTTCTTGTGGACGGCTTTTGCGCCAGTAGTGCGTCGACTTCGGCAGCTCGAACTTTGCGCCAAAGTTTAGCTATTTTTTGTAACTGCCTCGCTTCTGCCGCTTTTGTAGACGCGCCATCACGATTCCGGAGCAAAGACTCTACGTGTGGCTTTGCAATGTTTAAATTCGTGCCAGCACTCTCGCAAAAGTTTTAATGAAGCTAAAGTGCCAATAAATGCCAGGGTCTAAGAAAATAGCGCGCAGACCAGCAACCAAACACACTGTAGCACCGCCGCTGCCGGCTTGGCCAGCTCCTGTTGCCGACAGGTTGCAAAGTTGCCTCGGCTATGGGGCTATGACTACAACTCGGTTTGGCTAGTTTGGCTGCATTCACAAAAAAGTCAGTCCAGCAATCAAACGCACTGAAGCCTGAGGGTTGAGTAATGTGTTCTGAATCTTTGAGATAGATATACTTTTTGTAAAATTAGGATTACGAATACGCGACGGCGCAATACTTTGGCACTTGGTACCAGTTGCCTCGCCATCGCTACTGGCAAATTAGACTTAAAGAAAGCGTGGAGGAGACAAAGAAAAACAAGCGAATTTTATGCTAGGTGGCGCAAGCTGCAGCCCGATAAAACGGTAGTCAGAATAATCCATCCATCCGGCTATCTATAGCGGGCTGTGCGGCTGCGAGACCTGCGAGACATAGCGACCAAACTGAGCAGTGGCGCCACTGAGCAGTCAATCTTTTGTGTCAGCCTCGTGAGCACTCGCAATTCGCTGCTGGCACCATGGGCACGCATGCCTACGTTCGGTACGAGGACGACAAGCATTGTGCCATTGTCCCGATCGAATACGTACGAGGGTTAAAGTGTAGGGCTGATGATGACTACTCGCCAACATTCTATTTCGTGAAGTGGACTGAACAGGATGGAACTTCAGATTATTATCGAGCCTGCATATTGCTGCTTGAAGGTAAGTTCGAACTGCTATTATTCTGCGCCTGCGGCAGCGACCACTCTTCGCGCATTGCAGAGTAACTGATCACGGACAGTGGTTGCTTAATTACTGCAACACACTCCATTCTAAGAAGGTTGTTTGATCGCTCAACGCGAGTCGCTGATATCACGATATGAACGCATGATATTCTAAGAAGGTTGCTTGATCGGTAAACGCGAGTCCTAGCTATCGCGGTATGAACGCATGAGGCGTAAATCGTTAAAATTTCACAGAACTCATTTCACAGAACACAGCTGTTAAGGCATATTTCTTTCTGCGGTGGGCCACAAATTAAACTGAGCGAAAATCTTCCCTGTCAGTGGGAGAACACGTGTGTTGTAGATAGTCGACCGCATGGGCAGCAGTGGCCTGTAAACTTAAGATTAAGGAGAGGCTTTTGTTGCGGCGATGACATTATATTTGTCGTGGCTGCTATCTGGTTGTCAAAAATAAGGACTTGGTAATTAGCGCATTTTTTGCTAGTGAAGGTAACGCGTGCTCGTTTATCATTCCTTTATCCACAATTTCTTTTGGAATATTCCAGGCCTAGATGCACTCGACAAATAAAAAAATATCAAGCTTGATCATCAGAGGCAACTCCGCGAACGCACTTTTAAAATATTTTGTAAGTTTATAACCACAGTTATAACCATACTAAGTTTACAACAAGGTCACCGCTTCAAAAGCAAAAGTTAGAGCGATTTTATTTATTTATATTGTCAAGTTGTAGTGACGGCAGTCCTGCGGCAAGGGAGACACCAACAAGACTTGCAAACGAAGCTCTTTATTTGGGCTGACTTGCGCCCGCAAAAGAACCGAATCACTCGGCGGTGGCGTAAGCAACAAACGTGCTCGTCAGTCGTCGAACTACGAATACCCGCTGCTCGCGGCATCGTTCAATTTAAAGCCGGCTAGGAAACTTCGAGATAACAGGTCGAGGTCATCTAGAGTTATCTGGAAACACGTAGATGCAGCTCTTAATGGCTGTGATCAATCGAGATTAATCCGGTCGCTTCTCGCGTCACGAACAAAAATGATAACACCCCTTTCCTGCGGCCTCGAGCGCGAACGAACGGACACTACAAGGTGGGCTCTGCGGCTGTGCCACTGCACGGGCCGCTAATCCGCTTACCTTCGCTATGCAGGTCCTTGCTCAAGTCGTCACTTTTGCTCTCCTGCCGATATTGACGATCGGGACACCCGGCTACGCAGCTGACAACCGGACACCACATCAACAAGATGAACTGTGTACCTTGCAACTGGTCGCCATCAACGTTACGGAACCCCTGGCAGCGCCACCTCTCGTATGCCGGACCAACGAGGCTGCATCGGCGTCACCATCGTCACCGACAGCATCATACACGTCATCTATAAAAGAGCGACACCCACCTTCGGCACACTGTGGGCTCTGCGGCTGTGCCACTGCACGGGCCGCTAATCCGCTTACCTTCGCTATGCAGGTGGGTGATTCCCTTTTCGCTAAGAAAACTAGCAACTATGGCCTGGTACAGCTGCCGAGCCCGCAGTGTTGCCTTGAACTTGCTGTTGAATGTGTAAATGTCGTTCGCGCTCTGCTACTACTGTCGGGCGACGTTGAAACGAATCCGGGACCACTTAATCTTGATGATATTATGACTGAATTACAAAAGCTGTCTTCCGGACAGTTACAACTTATCACTGAAGTGCAGGGCCTTAGAAGTCAACTGGTAGCAACTGATAAATCAATATCTGCCCTAAGCAAACGGATTGCTGACCTCGAAACCCAATGCGAGTGCCTTACCACCCTTCGAGCCGAAGTGCAAACACTTCAAGCAAACGCTGATAGAACGACAGAGCAGCTTTTTTTATTTGAACACGCGTCTGGACGATCTCGAGAATCGCTCGAGAAGAGACAACCTGGTATTCTACGGCCTTCCGGACCCAAATGAAAAAGAGTCTTATGACCAATCAGAAAAAACAATCATTCAACACTTCTAGTGAAGCAGCGCAACGGCACAAGGCCAAGGGAAGAAGAGGACAAACACAGCGCTGTGTTTGTCCTCTTCTTCCCTTGGCCTTGTGCCGTTGCGCTGCTTCACTAGATATGTTAGACCAACTCGCCCACCAGTTCATGTTGTACATTCAACACTGCCTTGACACCCTCAACCTAGTGATAGAACCTAAAGAAATAGAGCGCGCACACCGCCTCGGCCGCCACACCAATGACCGCAAAAGGCCAATAATAGTGAAGCTGTCATCATTAAAAACAAAAGAGATCATACTCTCGAAAGGCACTAAGCTTAAAGACACTGGTTTCAGCATTGGCGAAGATTTTTCTCTACCCGTTCGAAACGCACGAAAACAGCTTGTGGCCTTTGCTAGGACCAAGTCTGCACCATTTTCCCTCCGTTACAAAACGCTGCACATAGGGCCGAAACGGTATATCTTTGACCAAGCTACGCAGACATTCAAAGAAATCTCATAGGAATCTTTTCGCCGTCGGAAAGCGCGCAAGCAGCCGCCGACTAACTGTCGAGTTAATCTTTCCTTTTCTATAATCTACACTAATGCACGCAGTTTCCTTCCAAAGCGCGAGGCCTTGTCTAATCTCCTTTTATCTTCTGGCAGCAACATATTAATCCTAACGGAAACGTGGCTATCAAGCGAAGTCAGTGATAATGAAGTTTTAGATGACTTACCGAATTTTACCGTTTATCGTAAAGATCGTCAGGGCAAACGCGGAGGAGGTGTTCTTATTGCTATTAACAACCAAATTTCGTGTTCCCTTGTTAACATAACTTCAGATCTAGAAATATTATGGATAAAATGCAGCGCTTCACCGGAAACCGTTCTGCTTGGCGTGTGCTACAGGGCCCCTAACACCAACCCGTTATTCGCTCCTAAACTAAACGATTCTCTAGACCAAATTACAACGAAATACCCCACTGCACAAGTTGTTCTCTTTGGAGACTTTAACTTCCCGAGTATAAATTGGCAAAATGTAGGCCCACTAACAGCAGGTAACTCTGAAGCTAGAGATTTTGTAAATGTTTGTTTAAATTTTAACTTGAGGCAAATGGTGCTCGAACCGACTCGCGTTACGCACGAATCTTCAAACATCCTAGATTTAATACTCACCAACGACCCTGAAAGCTTATCATCAATTACATACCTGCGCGAAGTCAGTGATCATAAGGTTATTCATGCCACGTTCAAGTTTTCCCGCACCTCCCGCCAAACGTTCACGAAAACCATCCGCTTATACGATAAAGGAAACTACGAAGCAATCAATAGCAAACTAGAAGCTTTTCTGCCTTGTTTTCAATCAGTATTCCATCACCGGACTCTCATTGATAACTGGTCAGTCTTCAAAAACAAGATAAACGAACTTGCACACAAATTCATTCCCTGTATCAGCTTTCGTGCAAACCGCCAAAAACCGTGGTTCTCACACGATCTTAAAAGATTAGAAAGGAAAAAAAAACGACTTTATAATACTGCGAAATGGAATCGAAGTGCCGATGCATGGGAACGCTACTATACAGCTGAAGAAACATATTATGCTGCAGTTCGATCCGCCAAACGTGCCTTTTTTTCAAAAAGATCTGCCAACAATCCTAACCAATAACCCCAAGAGGTTTTGGGAAATAATAAACCCCCAAGCAACATGCAACACACCCATTACAAACGCCGCGGGTGAGGAAGCCACTGATGATGAAGGTGCTGAAATATTTAACCGTGCTTTTGCGACCGTCTTCACAGACGAAACAAACTCATCACTACCCACTCCGCCTACTGTAACACTACCAACAATGCCACCCCTTGACATCACAGTGCAAGGCATAACTAACCATATTGACAGAATAAAACTTTCATCAGCTGCTGGAGTGGACGAAATCAACTCCAAAATACTGAAAAACATCAAACACATTTCAGCTATATACCTTTCATTATTGTATTCGCAATCGCTTTCAGCAGGAATGCTACCGGATGACTGGAAGGTTGGGAGGGTCATTCCGGTCCACAAATCAGGTCTAAAGGCCTCTCCACTGAATCACCGCCCCATCTCCTTAACCAGTGTGCCTTGCAAAATCATGGAACATGTCATCTATTCCCATGTCATAAACTTCCTCGATTCTAACAACTTTTTTCATCCAGCTCAGCACAGGTTTCGTAGGGGACTCTCCTGCGAGACCCAATTGGCAATCTTCACTTTCGATCTGCATGCTAATCTCGACCGTAACCTACAGACCGATGCATTATTTTTAGATTTCGCGAAGGCTTTTGACAAGGTACCACACCAACGCCTATTACTTAAACTATCCTTTTTAAATTTGCGCCCTAATATTCTAGACTAGATTAAAGAATTCCTAGCTAACCGTTCTCAGTTTGTTTCTATTAACAATCACAACTCAAGCACTCTCCCTATAACATCCGGCGTTCCGCAGGGATCTGTGCTCGGCCCGCTTTTATTCTTAATATATATTAACGATCTAGCGCCACAAGTACCGTGTAACATCCGCATATTCGCCGACGACTGTGTAATTTATCGTACAGTTACTAACATTTCTGATCAAGTGGCTCTTCAAAATGACCTCAACCGCGTCCATGAATGGTGTGACCTCTGGCTAATGACACTAAACGCTAAAAAATGCAAACTCGTCTCATTTCACCGCCAACGCAACCCCCTTATTTTCCCCTATACAGCTGCCAACTCATCTATAGAAAGCGTCCAATCGTTCAAGTACCTCGGTGTAACACTCTGTAGCGATCTTTCTTGGCGAACACACATTACCACAATCATATCATCTGCTAACAGATCTCTAGGATTCCTAAAACGTCATCTTCGTCATGCACCGCAACACGTGAAACTTCTAGCTTACAAAATTCTTATTAGACCTAAACTCGAGTACGCCAGTCCCATCTGGAATCCACACCAAATATACCTAACAAATGCCCTCGAATCTGTTCAAAACCGCGCCATTCGCTTCGTTCATTCTGCATATTCATATACAATCAGCGTTTCATCTCTAAAGAATAATTCCGGTCTCGAAAGCCTTGAAACTCGCCGTCGCGTCGCCTGCATGTGTTTGCTCCACAAATTTTTCCATAGCACTCTGAATCAAACACCTTACATTTCTCATCCGACCCGCATATCTCACCGCACTGCACACCCGTTTCAGATCGCCCGGCCTCCATCGCGCACTGCGACTTTTTCAGGTTCCTTTTTTCCCCGCACCATTGTGGACTGGAATACCCTTCCCGCTGATGTTGCCGCCATCACGTGCCTATCTTCATTCTTATCCGCTGTAACCACTTGTATCATAGTGCAATGAAATGTATTTATTATTGTTGAATATATTAACCCACCCCTTATGTAATACCCCCTGAAGGGGGTCTTTAAGGTGAATAAAGTGAAGTGAAGTGAAGATACGTGGAAATATTGTGATGTCAGTGGATCACAAAAAAAGTAAGCATATATACTCTTTTTTTAGTTTTTTGGAATTCCAGGTCTTAATTTTTAGCATCGCAACAACATGTATTTGATGTGTCTACAACTAACAGCCTCCATTTCTGCTCTGCTCTTGAAGTACATTTTCTGGGGTGCATTTTGGCTTGTTAGAGCGTCTAGAAGCTTTATACATTTTTACCTGCAATTTACTGATCTGTGTCGCAATGTTTCAGACTCTGAAGCAGACTTACAAAGTAAAGTGAGACAGCGTCGCGTTCGCTTCAGGTTGACTCCAGCGACAGTGAGGAATAAGAACGCGAGGTGGTATGTATGCTCCTCAGTGCACAGAAACTGCCGGGCTCCTGAGAGTCTGTGAGGCTGAGAAATATATTTGTATTTCCTTTATTTATAGGAACCTAAGGAGCAAAAAGACACCAACAAAGAAAACCTTTTAAAAGCTCTTGCGACAAAAAAAAAAAAATAAATTGGCAGAGGCTGAGCTTGGTTAAGCCCGGAAATTGCGAAAGCAACTTCATCCGTTTCTTTAGCGCGCATCCGCCGTGTCTACCGCCGCTCTGCGACGACGGTTGGTTGGTTGCGACTGAGAGAAGGATGAAAAGGAAAGTGCACGGGCCTGCCTACTGGCTCCAGCCGAGCCACCACCGCTTACACGTGCAGATAGAAGAGAGTTGAAAGATATGAGGAAAGATGAACACCACTCATTAAACTTGGCCCTGCACTTGTAGATGCACCCGCATCAAGCGATGTTGACCGGCGTGCTCGCCAGGCTGCAGCATACGCATGTTGTTTAGCTAGCCGTTCTTCCCGTTCTTCGGCGCGGCGCCGTCGCTTGGATGCAGCAGATCGTTCCAGCCTCGCCTTGTACACATCATCCGACATAGCGCACTGAGAGGAGCGCAGCTGCAGCTCCCCCCCCCCCCCCGTTTTATCCCGCTCTAGCGAGCGCCCTCTCTCGGCAGCGGCGCAGCCGGCGTGTAATGCTGTACCTCCACCATCGATGGCGCGAGCTGGGGCGAGCTGGGGCCCCGGCTCTCGGTCTGTCGTGACGTTACGCGGTAACGTGGTAGAGCGGCGCAGCTGGCGTGAAAGGTTGTACCTCCGCCATTGATGGCGCCAGCTGGGGCCCCGTCTCTCGGTCTGTCGTGACGTCACACGGTCACGTGACGCGCCGCTGTGTAAGGAGGCGCTACGACCATCGATGGCAGAAAAGTGCAAGCAGTATTGCTTTCGCAATAAAAAAAAAGTTAATACCACAGAGATTTCAAAAAACAGAGCAAAATGCTCTGGCGGCTGCATTGGCAGAATTCAGTAGCCTGAAACAACGCTTGCTAGAGTAAGACTTGGAGATCAGGAAACTAAGAGACCTGAATGAGGGACTCCAGGATAGAGTTATAGGAAGAATGGTCGAGCTCGGTATGATGGCTTTCTCATTTCTTAATACTAGTTTTTGCCTGGTGGTGGCATTCAAAGTGGTGTGTATTCGAACGAGACTTAAAAGACAGATTATTCATAATGTCATATACTGCAGTCTTTCAGTATTGCTGCCACATGGTAGCTTATAATCTGTATCTTATATTTTTTTCTGTAGAGCTTATATTTAAGGCCTTTTATTTCCTGGTGAAAGCCTGACCGGATTCCGAGAAAAATCCGGCTAAATCATAGTTCTACCCAAACCTACACACAAGATGTACTTTGCCGGTGCATAAATCTCAATGAAACACTTGAAAATTAGCTTTATATTTTGTCGTTCTTTCAGTAGGTAAATTGAAGAAGTATCTTTACAGAAGTGAGAGTGCTAAAACAGAGATATTTGTAAAATGTGTGCCAGGAAAAAATTTAACAAAAATCCAAGTTATGTTCATTCACCAAATTCATTGTCAAATATGAACTATGCCTAGTTTGAGCTGGCAGATTTTCTTGTGATGCAAAACTCAAAAACAAGGGGCCGTTCTTACGTTTATATTTTGTAATGGAGACATTTACACGTTTTCGAAGTTTTATATTAAGCTTGTTGGCATGTGTGCATCATTGATATTAAGGTGTATTCCTATGTTCTTTAGAATCTTCCTTTAATGCCCAAGCCCCAAAAACTCTGTCTTCAGTGCCTGAGGACAAGGTGGACAAGGTGCCTTTACCCCTGCCATAGAGACCACTGCTACAACCTCAAATGCAGCCTTTCATCTCCCCTGAAAAGCGCGAAACAATAGGAATGTGCATTTGTAGTGCTGTAAACATTAATGCAGATAGCTGCTTCTTATATCTTGAACGTGCTGTAATTTCATTTTGTATTATGCATGCCAAATCAAAGTGCTATCGAATAATAGTATGCTTTACATGCTCTTGCAGCCATTGCTAACTACTGATGATTTGTCAGTGGTACATGAAAGTTACCTACGCAAACATTTTAAGTTTCTGCTCAGTATGTTACCCTTTGGAGATCCCTGGCATACTAGTTTTTTATTTCACACTTTGCCAATACATGATGATGATAAAAACACTGCACGAGGTGGGCGCTTTGGCTTAAATGGGCTCAGGGCAAGTCGGAAGGATGGGAGATACATATATACTCCTTTTTAAGCAAGTCGCAAGATACAGGCAAGGCGAATGAGCATGTTTAGAATGCACAATATGTTTTTTTTTTATCTGTGCAGCTGGAAATTGGGCGTGGGATCCAAGTATCAAACACTGCCTGGATCAGAATCAAGCAGCTGCCTAAGGAGAGCATATTTGTCAAAGAGCTGCTGGTAGCGATCTGGGGTGCGGCAGCACTACGATACCGTTCCCTTCAGGGTAATAACATATAAAAATGTTTTCCGTCATAATTTTTGAATAGATGAAGCTTTTACAAAGTTATTTATTTTTTCGCCACTGCATTCTGTTACGCCTCTTTTCACAGGCAGACATTCCCCAAAGTTTCCAGACCGCCCAAGAAAGAGTGCACTGAGCCTTGCGAAATTAGTAGTGATGCGTAGTGAGTACAGACTGCTGTTAGGACAGTTCTTGATGTTTTGTTTGCTATGGTTGTGTCAGTGATTTGACCACAAACTTGTAAAGCTTTCTCTGGCATTGTTTTAAATCCAATTCTTCTCCAAATGAAAGTGTGTGCTATGTAAGTGCTAATAGAAAAGGCGATGGATTGTATGGAATTGCAAGGGTTGCAATTTTCTGTGTATAAAGCTGCACCCATATTGACATAATTGTGTGTAGTGTTGTTTTTGACTTGTTTCTTTCCCGCTTTCTTAAAGTGTAGTTGGTAACGTAAGTCTAGATATCAAAAGAATCAAATGTAGAATCAGTACCAGAATGTAGGAAGAAACCCACGCGATACCTGAGAATGATACTTGCAGTGCTCTACATGCTGACTTCATGCAACTTCATGAGACATGCAACTTCACAGCACAAGATATGCAATGAACCTGTTCTTAAAGGGCCTAAAATGTGTTTTTGTGTGAAGGGAAAAGGGTGATATTTTGGGTTCCCCCGCTTTTAGCCAAGCTGCAAGCAGCCGTGCATGCGACTGAGTAAAATTTGCTACCTCACGAGATGACACTTTTCTATGCACTCATGTTAATCATTTTGCCTTCTTTTGTAGAGGAAGGATTTATCATGAGGTAACACAGAAGTTGCTAGCTTCCTTTCTTTATCAATATCTGATAGTGAGGATGCGAGAAGCCTCTTGTTAACGGTCGAGACTTTGACTAGGAGGTGGATATCAAGCATAGCAAAAATGGGTGTACGAGATAGGACAAGAAAGAGACTACACACACTGTAGCGTAATCGTACCATTAGTTGCCTTTTGGCTGTGCTCTGGTTGTGTGTTCTTGCATGCCGCTTCTGTTTGGATGTTAGGTTGGCGTATTCATTGAGCACAAGTACTTCTCACCAAATCGCATTCTCCGTTTCATCCAAAAAGGTGGACAAAATTTGACAGCAAACTGGACAAATGCCCGTGGTAGATTATGCATAGCACTTTTCAAGATGAACTACCCAATGTTTAACGCTGAAACTCATTCCGATTTAGAGGACTGCTGAAGCTGTCTGAATTTAGGAATTTTGTTCGGGTTCCGCATGGATTTATCTTTGTGACCCTATCACACTTCCCTTGTTAGACTTCCACTTCACTGCATATAGAGCCTGATACTGGGCACTGTATATTCTGTGCAACATTGATGACAATAAATTATGTTTTTCCAGCAGCATTCCTCTGTAATGTTGGCACTGTGGTAGTCTATAACAAATGGGGCTTGTGTGCTTTGAGTAAGCTATCCTTGGGAGCATTTGACCGTTGGTTCCCTCACAGTTTAATATGCATTTGCACCAAAATATTACAAACTAATGCACATTGAAGGCGGTTTTCCGGTTGTCCAGGCTCATTATTTCAAGACACAATATAAGGACAGCGTGGTGACGCCACTTAATTTAAAATGCGGTTGAAAAAGTTAGAATGAGTGCTTGTGTTCACGGGAGGCGTGAATGTAATGTTAAGTGCAAAGGATAAGCTGCAAGCGCAAGCATATTGGAAATATGCAACCATGTCTACTTCTGTTTGCATCATAGTTTGGAAGCCTACTTAAAACAGTACAGGCAAGATGGGAAGCTTGCATTTCCAAACTTAGCGAATGTCCTCTGATTTATTTTTGTAAATAATGTACTGCTCCTCTTGACGTCAACAGAATGCTACAGGGAGCGGCTACAAAACAACGGTGTTCCTGCTCACATGCTCTCCGTGGCTGGGAAGCAGCTAAACCACATTGTAGTCGAAAAACCGGGTGACATTGAAAAGCTGGCAAGGAGGTACATATGTTTATTTTTTAAATAATTTTGGAATTTCCACATATGCATTTAAATGAGTCGGTGTAGCTGTTCTGAACGATGATTTTGGATCAAGTGGCAGGTTTCTTACTGTGTAATGTAAATTTTTCATTATTGATATTTATGAGCGCTTACACGTTCCCTCATTTAAACTGTACAACTAAAACTTGGATACAAAAACTTTTTTCACGTTGTTTCGTCATAATTTGGCTTGGGTGGTTTCATTTTGCAGGTAGGAGAAAAAAGAAGAAATGTAGAGCAGATGGAGAAACAGCAAAATGTGAATACAAAGACCATGGAGTGTCTGCTTTTTTTTTGCATCTGCCATGAACAAGATTTGTTTGAAAGGAATTTTTGTGTTGTGTCCATTTATTTCAGGATTTGTTGGATTCAGCTAGTCAGGCCAAGTGGAAACAAATTGAATCAGTGGGCGAGATCAATCAAATGTGGTAGATTGGACCTCCTGGTCACAGTCTGTCCAACTAATAAGTGCGATTGGTCTGTCTCACTGAATCCATTGTACCGAATGGGCCTGACCTTGTATATTCAGTTGATCTGGCCCACTGCACCCATTGCACCCAATGGGTATGACCTGATGAAACCAATTGGTCTGTCCCATGGAACCCATTGTTCACAATGGGCCTGACCTTTGGATTCAACTGTTTGCTCCCTCTAAACCCATTGTATAGAATGGGAATTACCGGTTGTATCCAGCTGATGAGTTGCGCTGAATCTATTGTATCCAATAGGCATGACCTGTTGGATCCATTTGGTTTCTCCCTCTGAAACCTTTTCAATCAATGGGTCTGTCCTGTTGGATCCAACAGGTTCGTCCTTTTGAACCCTTTGTAATCAATGGGTTTGTCTGTTGGATCCAGTTGGTTTGTCCCTCTGAATCCTTTGCAATCCTAGTAAAACACGTTGTTGGGCTAGTTGGTGCATAACGTTGACGGAAACAACACCAGCCAAAAAAAATATACAGACGAACACAGGAAAACGAGAAGTTAGGAAAGAGACTGGACTACGAACTGTTTATTCGACGGAAAGGGGCTCAAATATATACAGGGCACTCGTTCACATGATCATCACTCAATCGCCATCTTATCAATCAAACATCAAGGCAAAGAAAAAACCTGAGATTACAAAGCCCTTATGCACCTGCTATCATCAAAGATTGTCACAACGCACCGTGCCTAATCCCAGCGACAAAATCTTAGCAAAAGCAGTATCACAAACATCATAGCAAAACCAGAGTCAAGATTTTATAGCGAAAGCAGAGTCGAAAAACAATAAAAAGTAATATGTGGGTTTCTACGTGGACACAGGCCACAACCTACCGCGGGTTCGAGCTTCGCGCGAGCCAAGGGCCCCGATCAGCCGTCACCACACACACACTGGGACACCGATGCGGTGCACTCAACCTCCGCTGGGAGGAGGGCGATTCGCCGCAAAGAAATAGGCCTCCAAGTTCACAAAGGAGACGTTTATTCACGTCGTCCTTCAGCAGTACACACACACTCAATAGTCACCCCGTCCCGGGGGCGCGCGAGGAGCAAGGCTCCGCTGCGCGCACGAAGCGACTCGAGCAATGCGCGCCGCTAGCACGCCGCTGCAGGAAAATGTCCCCGCGGCAGTGCTGTGATCTCCCTCTCGTGTCGACCGTTGGGCCGGTTGCGAGAGAGAGTGGGCACTCAACGCAAGGTACGCCAGTCGGAGGTCGCTGGACCCCGGTGGACAGGCTCGAGCCGCTGCAGGTCAGAGGACACGTGCGGGCGAGCTCGAGTATATGCACTGGTCCGAGCGGCAAAGGCCGGCAGGAACAAACAGTAACGTACGCACCTTACGCTGTCTCGGAGGGATCTCTCATTCTGGGCCCCGCTCGGACGGTCGCGCGGTGCGCGGCCGCCCCAAAGCGGGTCCCGTATTCCCGCCAAAAGGCGCCAATGGCAAAGGCCCTTGGGGAGCCGGGGCGGAGCTGTGGCTAAATGACAGTGATTAGTCACCCAGCCGCCTCTCCACCGCCTGAGGCGGGAGCAAGGGAAAGAGGAGAAACAACGCGGGAGGCCGGCACAGCCGCGCAAAGGCGACGGCGGAAAGCCAGGATTCCCACAAATAAAACTATAAAAAACAACAACATAAAACAATAAACAACAAAGAACCCTGCAGCCCCTAAACAACAACAAACAGAAAAGAACAGGCGGCACAAAACTTCACTCCGACCGTAGCTGCTACTTATCGAGTGCTGATTAAAGAAACGATTCCTTCGTAGTGCAACAGAAGAGTCACTGCAGCAAGCATCCCCTTTATTTGCAATATTGCACGTTGTAGTGACGGCAGTCCAGCGGTCAGGAAGACACCAGAAATACTTGCAAACGAAGCTCTTTATTAGGGCTGACTTGCGCCCGCAAAAGAACTGAATCACTCGGCGGCGGCGTAAGCAACAAGCGTGCTCGTCGGTCGTCGAACTACGAATGTCCGTCGCTCGCGGCATCGCTCAATTTAAAGGCGGCAAGGAAACTTCCAGATAACAGGACAAGATCATCTACAGTAATCTAGAAAAACCTAGATGCAGCCTTTCATGGCTGCGATCAATCGAGATTAGTCGCGTCACGAACAAAAGTGATAACAACCCTTTCCTGCAGCCTTGAGCGTGAACGAACAAACACTACAATGATACGTGGCAATACCCCCCTTCCAAAGAAGCATCGTCTCGATGCTTTGAAATGAAAATAAACACGGAGAATGAAAATTTCGAGTCCTTTAGCGTTCATAATGTGGCTTCAGGCGTACGACATGTACGACTTCCGGGCGTGTGCGGCGTCGCTGAGATGCTGTCGTGCCGTCGGGGATGACTTCATAGTCGAGGTCACCGATGCGACGTACAACCCTGTACGGGCCAAAGTAGCGTCGCAGCAACTTTTCACTCAATCCACGGCGGCGAACTGGCGTCGGTATCCAAACACGATCACCTGGCTTGTAATGCGTGTCTCGTCGGCGCAGATTGTAGCGTCGGGCGTCGGTGTGCTGCTAGTCTTGAATGCGAAGCCGCGCAAGTCTTCGGGCTTCCTCGGCGCGATGAAGGTAGGCGGCGACGTCGAGGTTGTCTTCGTCGGAAACGTGCGGGAGCATTGCGTCGAGTGTTGTCGTGGGCTTCCTGCCGTATACCAGCTGGAATGGGGTAAACCTGGTTGTCTCCTGGACGGCAGTATTATAGGCGAAGATCACGTAGGGCAGAATGGAGTCCCACGTCTTGTGTTCGGCGTCGATGTACATGGAGAGCATGTCTGCGATGTTCTTGTTCAGACGCTCTGTGAGTCCGTTGGTTTGTGGATGATAGGCAGTTGTCCTTCGATGGCTTGTCTGGCTGTAGTTTAAAATGGCTTGCGTCAGCTCCGCTGTAAATGCCGTTCCTCTGTCTGTAATGAGCACTTCGGGGGCGCCGTGTCGCAGGAGAATTTGTTCGACAAAAAATTTTGCGACTTCTGTTGCGGTACCACTAGGCAACGCTTTCGCTTCGGCTTAGCGGGTCATGTAGTCGGTGGCCACAATGATCCACTTGTTACCTGATGACGAAGTCGGAAAGGGGCCGAGGAGGTCCATCCCCATTTGCTGAAAGGGCTTAGTTGGCGGTGGTATGGGGTTCAGGAGTCCGGCTGGTCTAGTCGGAGGCGTTTTGCGTCGCTGACACTCACGGCACGTTTTCACGTAATGGGAAACGTCGGTAGCTAGCCGCGGCCAATAGTGCTTCTCCTGGATGCGGTGCAACGTGCGAGCAATCCCGAGATGCCCCGCAGTCGGTTCATCATGACATGCCTGCATAATTTCTTGCCTGAGATTTTTGGGCACGGCAAGAAGATGCACTGTCCTGTTGGTCGCGAAGTTCTTCTTCAGGAGGACATTACTGTGAAAGACGAAGGACGACAGTTGGCGCTTGAACCCTCGGGGAGGCGATGCTGTCTTGACTTGCAGGTAATCAACTAGGCTTTGCAACTCAGGATCCGAGCGCTGCTGCTGCGCGAAACTGCTGGCGCTTACCGGTCCTAAGAAAGCGTCGCCGTCTTCCTCTTCCGGTGCTGCGTCGACGGGGGCTCGCGACAAGCAGTCTGCGTCGGAATGCTTGCGGCCAGATTTGTAGACTACAGTTATGTCGAATTCTTGAAGGCGCAGGCTCCAACGAGCAAGGCAGCCGGAGGGATCTTTCAAATTGGCTAGCCAGCACAGAGCACGGTGATCGCTCACAACCTTGAATAGTCGTCCGTACAGGTAGGGGCGAAATTTCGACGTGGCCCAAATAATGGCGAGACATTCTTTCTCGGTGGTCGAATAGTTGGCCTCGGCTTTCGACAGTGAACGGCTAGCGTACGCGATAACTTTCTCCTGTCTTCCATTTTTCTGAACGAGGACCGCTCCTAAGCCCACACTGCTTGCATCGGTATGGATTTCAGTTTCGGCGTTTTCATCAAAGTGCCCGAGCACAGGAGGGGACTGTAAGCGGCGCTTCAGCTCTTTGAAAGCTTCCTCTTGCGACCTTTCCCATTTAAAAGGCACGTCAGCCTTGGTAAGTTGGGTCAAAGGTTCAGCGATGCGCGAAAAGTCCTTGACGAATCGCCGGTAATAGGCGCACAATCCAAGGAATCTGCGTATAGCTTTCTTGTCGTAAGGCTGTGGAAACTCTGCGATCGCAGCCGTCTTCTGAGGGTCTGGGCGAACTCCATCCTTGCTTACGACGTGACCAAGGAACAGCAGCTCCTCGTAGGCAAAGTGACACTTCTCTGGTTTCAGTGCTAGTCCTGACGACTTGATTGTTTCCAGCACTATCTGAAGCCTTCTGAGATGGTCTTCAAAGCCTGAGGAGAAGACAACAACGTCATCTGAGTAGACTAGACAAATTTGCCACTTCAAGCCTGCGAGCACCGTATCCATTACTCGCTGGAACGTCGCTGGGGCAGAGCAGAGGCCGAATGGCATCACCTTGAACTCGAAGAGTCCGTCTGGTGTGATGAACGCAGTCTTCTCGCGATCTCTTTCGTCGACTTCAATTTGCCAGTAGCCGCTCTTCAGGTCCATCGATGAGAAGTATTTAGCGTTGCATAGCCGATCCAATGTGTCGTCGATGCGGGGGAGGGGGTAGACATCCTTCTTCGTAATGCTGTTCAGGCGGCGGTAATCGACGCAGAAGCGAAGGGTGCCGTCTTTCTTTTTCACTAGGATAACTGGTGCTGCCCAGGGGCTTCTTGATGGCTGGATGACGCCGTCACGTAGCATTTCCTCTATTTGCTTGCGGATAGCTTGGCGTTCTATCGGCGACACGCGGTAGGGGCTCTGCCGCAGTGGTCGGGCGTGTTCGTCTGTTACAATGCGGTGCTTGGCAAGCCGGGTTTGTCGCACATTCGATGCTGATGAAAAGCAATCGCTGTACCTTTGAAGGAGACTGCGTATTTGGTCTTGTCTGCTCCGGGGTAATGCCGGGTTGATGTTGAACGTGGGTTGATGGCCTTGGTCAGATGGTTCTGCGGGTTGGTCGGGGAGGGCAAATATGTCTCTGATGTCTGGCAGCTCGTCGAGAAAGGCAGTCGTCGTACCTTTGTTCAGATGCCAGTATTCTTCGGTGAAGTTGGTTAGCAGCACCTGGGCTTGGCCATTTCGGATTTCAGCGACTCCCCTTGCGACGCCCAATCCTCGATCCAGGAGTAACTGGGTGTTCCCCTCGATGACGCCTTCGGCATTTTCGATGTCTCCAGTACCTATGCAGACTAGGACACTTGATCGGGGCGGCACGCTCAATGCTTCGTCGAGGACGTTTAAGGCAACGTTATGAGTCGCGCTCGTCGCAACAGGTATGGCTTTGTTCGTGGAAAGCTTGATCGACTTAGATCGAAGGTCGATGATCGCTCGATGTTCATTCAGGAAGTCCATTCCCAAAATCACGTCTCGCGAGCATTGTTGTAGGATTAGGAAGGTTGTCGCATAGGTTCTCCCATTTACAGTAACTCTCGCGGTGCAGCGTCCTGACGGCGTGATCAGGTTACCACCGGCGGTGCGGATCAGCGGGCCATCCCAAGTTGTTGTTACCTTCCTGAGCCGGACAGCGAGTGGGCCACTCATGACAGAGTAGTCAGCTCCGGTGTCGACCAAGGCAGTAACCGCGTGACCGTCGACCGTAACTTCAAGGTCACTTGTTCGCGTTCTCGTATTGTACGTTGTCTTCGGTGTCCGATCTCGGCTTCGTCGAGTAGTGAGGCTGCGGTGGGCGTACTCCGACGTTACTTCACTGGGCAGCGGTAAAAGTTTCAAGTCTGGCCGCGTCGTCGTCGTCGTTGTCGGTGCTGTCGTCGGTGTTGTCGGTGGTGTTGTCATCGGTGTTGTCGTCGTAGTTGAGGCATGGACTTGGGTTTTCGTCGATGGAGGATCTTTGTACTTGCGCTCGGAAGCAACCTCACCTCCAGAGGCTGCTTTATTCAGTTTAACCTTCGGGGGCTGGGGGAGCGTCCACGCACTGCGTAGCCTCGGCTAGGAGATATAAAGCGCGGAGACGAAGGCGACGGGGAACGTGATAGGCGGCTGGGCGGTGAGAATTCTTCCCGACGCAAAAACTCCTCGATTTCGGCTGGTCGCTGGCCGGGTCGGGGTCGTGGAGCGTCGTAAGAGAACCCTCGGATGCCCAGTCTTCTGTATGGGCAGTGCCGGAGGACGTGACCGGCTTCGCCACAGTGGAAGCATAGTGGGCGGCGCTGGTCGGGAGTTCTCCACTCGTCGCATTTCCTTGGCTGTGTGCGAAGCTCGGAGTAAGGGCGGGTTGGGGCGAATGGGCGGCGGTCCAACGCAGCTGGCTGAGGGCGATAGGGGCTTGGGTCCCGTCGTCGAGGTGCAGGACGGCGCACAGCTGCGGCGTAAGTCATGGCTGGGGGCTGCAGAGGCTGCAGAGGCTGCATGGGTGTCGGCGTCACACCCAATGCCTGTTGAACCTCGTCCCGAATGACGTCAGTGAGCGATGAAGGTTGCGGCTGCGTTCCCGTTGGCAGCAATCGTCGGAGCTCCTCTCGCACAACTTGACGTATAACCTCCCGCAGGTCATTGCTGTTAGCGGTGTCCAGGCAGCTTGCTGAGAAAACGCGCTGCTGGCGGTCATACTGGCGGGCTCGGGCATCAAGAGTTTTTTCCATCGTGGATGCCTCTTCTACAAATTCCGCGACAGTTTTTGGCGGGTTGCGGACGAGGCCGGCAAAGAGCTGCTCTGTAACTCCTCGCATGAGCAGCTTTACTTTTTCTGCTTCCTTCATGTTTGCGTCGGTACGCCGGAAGAGACGCTTCATTTCCTCAGTGTACACAACAACGGTCTCGTTTGGGTGTTGTATGCGAGACTGTAGCAGCTGCTGGGCTCTCTTCTTTCGCACGACGTTCGTGAAGGTCTTTAGAAGCTGCTCCTTGAAGGTTTCCCAGTTTGTGAGGTTAGCTTCCTCATTCTCAAACCAGACTTTTGCTGGTCCCTCCAAGGCGAAGAACACGTACCTAAGTTTCGTGGCATCGTCCCAGTTGTTGAAGATAGCCACACGGTCGAACTGCTCAAGCCATTCTTCGGGGTCGGCGCCAGGCGAAGCGTCGAAGGTTGGTGGCACCCGGGGTTGGTGAAGAATGATTGGAGTCGTCGTCTGGGGCAAGCTCATGGTAATCGTTGCGGCTGGCTTCCGCTTCCGGGTAGGGTCCGGCAGATTCCCGAACTCTGGTGCGTCCCCTTGCAGGTGTCGGCTAGCGCGGTGGACTGGACTCAGGTCCTGCGGTTGAAGACTCAGAGGGCTGGCGTCGCGGCTTGTAGGGGGTGTCCGGTACATGGAAGGCTACCCAGCACCTCCACCAGATGTCACTTTTTAGTGACGGCAGTCCAGCGGTCAGGAAGACACCAGAAATACTTGCAAACGAAGCTCTTTATTAGGGCTGACTTGCGCCCGCAAAAAGAACTGAATCACTCGGTGGCGGCGTAAGCAACAAGCGTGCTCGTCAATCGTCGATCTACGAATGTCCGCCGCTCGCGGCATCGCTCAATTTAAAGGCGGCAAGGAAACTTCCAGATAACAGGACAAGATCATCTACAGTAATCTAGAAAAACCTAGATGCAGCCTTTCATGGCTGCGATCAATCGAGATTAGTCTGGTCGCTTCTCGCGTCACGAACAAAAGTGATAACAGCCCTTTCCTGCAGCCTTGAGCGAGAACGAACAAACACTACAATGATACCTGGCAATATGGAAGGCCTCGAGTACCTCACGTGCAACCTTATCGCCACTCCTGCTTAGAATACTGATACCACCAAGCCCTGGCTCACATTTGCACTTTTTGCTGTGCAGGGCCAAAGAGATGCACCGTCGGATGTCAAACTACAAGCGTATAAATCAATAGTAAGGCCAACTCTGGAATACGCAAGCATAATTCGGGATCCGAATCGGAAATATCTTGTAGAGAAAGCAGAACATGTTAAAGATTGGCGGTAAGGTTTATAATTTCGCTTTACCGAAGAACGCAGTCCTTATCGAAACTACTTTTACAAGCCCAGTTACCAAAATTAACTATTCGCAGAAAAGTGCTAGGCTTAAGTTTTTGTTGCGGAAGCAACACTACGCTAGGTGTGAGCGATTTCGTGGAGCCGCAGAGAGCCCCAAGTGCGCATGCGCGAGGAGCGAGTGACGTCACATGGCGGACATCTGGAGAGCAGCGCGCAGCCTACATCTCTCATCACCCCACGTACCTATAAACACGATTCAGACGTCCACTTACCCAGGGAGCCATTATGCGCACTTCCTTTCCTTAGAATGATCGGAATGTACAACGTGGTCAACGCCAACGCCAATGAAAGCAATGAACGCCGACGGCCTATGGCTTCAGCGCTGCGTTTCTGGCACAACGTTATCAATGGCAACGCATGCAGAGCACATCTGTCACTACCGCCACTTAGCATAAAGCATGGTTCAGGTGTCCACTGTTCCAAGAGGGCAGTTATGCGCCTTTCCTTTGCTTTGGGTCAGTGGACGCCTGAATCGCTTTTATATGTTCGTGCGGCAATGAGGGAGAGAAATAAATAAATTAATTAAAAAAATATCAGAGAACTGCACTGAAAACATGACTGGCGATTGTCCTTGGAGAATGTTTATGAATCCAGTATAGGAAACGGAAGTTTTGTCGTTTATTATTAAATTAAGAAATATTAGCTCTAGTATATCTTTGCTACTCAAATCCGACCGATAAATTTAATTGCTGACATTATTGCTGTCCCCCGTGCCCATGATTTTATTCTTTGCCTGACAGTGGAATATATCCAGCAAAGGTTCACTGGGGAAAATTTGCGTTCCCCTGAGAAAATCTGACAAAAACATTTCCGCATATTGCCGACCAGTTTCTATATTACCGATTTTCTCTAAAATTCTTCAAAACTCCATTTATCCATGTCTAGTTTTATGCACAGAAAAAAGCAACATCTCAACAAAATCTCAGCATGGTTTCAGAAAAATCTGTTCCACCGAGTTTGCTCTGCTTTGTCAAAAAGAATTAATTCCACAAAAAGTTGAATACAAACGATGCGCAATCTACACGCTGACTCCCTTTTTACCCTCATAGAGGTGTATGCGTGTTTAGAGTGTGCACTGTTTTTTTTTTCTATGGGATTTAGAAAGGCATTTGATTCCTTTAACTGAATTATTTTACTAAAACATTAAAGTTTTATGGGCCGCCGTGGTGGCTCAGTGGCTATGGCGCTCGGCTGCTGGCCCGAGAGACGCGGGTTCGATCCCGGCCGCGGCGGTTGAATTTCTTTGGAGGAGAAATTCTAGAGGCCCGTGTACTGTGCGATGTCAGTGCACGTTAAAGAACCCCAGGTGGTAGAAATCTCCGGAGCCCTCCACTACGGCGTCTCTCATAGCCTTAGCCGCTTTGGGACGTTAAACCCCATAAACCATAAAGTTTTATGGTGTCATGTGTGTTTCCTTGACATTACTTGAATTTTACCTTACCAGTCGCATACAGTATGCATCAGTAAATAATAACCCCACCTTACTAAAACCTCCTTTGTTTGGTGTTCCAATGGGCAGTATTTCGGGACTATATCTATTTAATACTTTGAAGCACGGCATTGCTAACATTGGTGATAGTACGAAGCTCATAATTTAGGAAGATTCCACTAGCCTACTTACTGAGGGCAATGATTTTGAAAGGCTTATTATTCACGCTAAAGTATTTAAAGTAAACGACGATTGGTGATGTGCAGTGACTTGGTTAATAATGCATAGAAAATCGAAGCGACTGCTGGCCTCTTGAAATTCTTATAGCATTTTAAATTCTAGGCGCTATTTTTTGTAGAGCGTATCCTACGGGACTCTCACAAAATCATGCTGAAACAGCCTTAGCTGCCATTGTAGGATTAATATACAGGAATCGAGACTTATTTCCTGCTAGTACAGTACCGCTAATTTATCAGTAACTGTTCTTATTGCATATAAAATAGTTTCCTAGTAACAAGCGATACAACAACAATAATACCCTTATGTAATACCCCGAAAGGGGCCTTTAAGGTAAATAAATGAAATGAAAAAAAAAATAAACCTTAAAAGCTTAGTGATAAAAAATGTAATTATGATTATTACAAATGCGCAACCAGACTGCTCAGCAGATATCCTGCTGAGGAGATTGATAGTAATTAGCATGAAAAAATGGGAGAGACACTTTAGCTCTGCCTTAAAAGGTATGCCGCAATAGCCTAGCTGGCTAACTCTCATAAATGCAGGAGTACACCCTCTACTTCACATTCATAGATCCCGGCAAGTCCTCCTACCCGTCCTGCCGCCGTGGTGCAGCGGTTAAGCGATGCGTCACTGCCCTGCGATGGCAGGTGCTCCAAGTGGTGGGCCTTGTGGGGCCCAGGTTGCTTCTCCCGAGCGACGAATCAATATTTACCTGCCACCTGCCACGGCGGGCAGGCTGTGAAGACTCGGCAAGGTCACGTGGCCTAAGTGGTCCACCTGCCTTCCTAGGTTGCGGTCTGGGGACCGCCTGCCAGTGTCATGTTCGTGATTTTCCGCTCACTACGTCGACGCAGGATTTTTTGGACAGCGGGGCCTTTCACGCTCTCGCGCTAAAACTTGTGCCCAGGTATTCCGAAACCTGGATTTAGAACAGTTGGGGATAAAAGTTAGTGAAGAATGCCTTAGTAATCTGCGATTCGTTGATGACATTGCCTAAGTCACTTAGGTTATGAACTGAAAATCATGATCAGTGACACAGGCAAAGAAGAACGGTGGGTTTAGGAATTAATGCAATCTTCAACAGTCTCTGAAGGGAGCAACAGTTTAATATTGGTAGCGAGGCGCTGGAAGAAGTAAGGGATTACGTGTACGTAGGGCAGGTAGTTACCGTAGATTCGGATCACAAGAATACGTAAAATAACTAGAAGAATGAGAATGGGGTGGAGTGCTTTTGGCAGAGTCTTTAAGATCATTAATGGCAATTTACCAATATCTCACAAGAGAAAGGTATAAAAGAGCTGTAACTTACCGTTACTCTCATGTTGGGCAAAAAGGATGAGGCAAATGCTGAATTGCGCACAACGCAGGAGCTATGAAAAGTAAGGTGAAAGGCGCAGCGGTGAGGGACAGGAAGAGATATCGGCAGAGTGCGTCAGGGAACAGGCGCAGGCTAATAAAATTCTGGCCGAAATGAAAAAGAAGAAGCGGGCTTGGGCAGGGTATGTAATGCAAAGTCACAATTACCGCTGGTCCTTAAGGGTAACGGAGTGGATTTCAAGAGAAGGCAAGCGTAGTATGGTGCGTCAAAGTTAGGTGGGCGTACGAAATTGATGTCTGCGGTGGAAAGGTGGCCACAGCTGGCACAGGACATGGTTAATTGCAGGGATTTGGGAGAGTTCTTTGAACTGAAGTAGGGGTAGTCATGAGAAGAAACAAAACATTAAACTCCCAATTAATCTGGAGAACTGGCAAAGAAATACATTTTAGAAGAAAACATATGACTAGGCGAGCACTGGGTAGTGCACCGCATCCGAATAATGCTTTCTGGATGTATCGATCTATGCACATATACATTACGCAACGTTTTGCTGATGCCGACGTAAACACAGTGAGTGGAACCTTGAGCGGAACCTTGAGCGCCCGTCCTATCATGTCTATCTGTGTATTCGTCTGAAAAGTTAGCGCTGTTTGATTTTGAAGAAAAGAAAATGCATCCCCAGCTAGCCCCGCAACGTGTTTTACTAAGCGAACCTTGTCAATGCGTTCTTCAGTAGCTTTTTCCCAACGTTTTGCAACAACAATGAAGCTATCTGTATCAATCACCATCATGGTGTTGGCCCTCTTTGATGAACTGAAAAAAGCGACTCCATAGGCCGGGGACTGCACGCGCGCGCAATAGCCGGGCGTCTTGCTTCCAGTGCACGCTAGCCGACGGGCAAAAGCGCGCGAACAGCTCGGCCCATGGCCTCCGGCCGGGCGAGTGGTGCCCCTCCACACGCGCGTGGCGCCGGGGACATCCGCGTGGCGGCGCCGCGACTGGGCGGCGTGGGCCCCCTAGCGGCGGAGTGGGGAGGCGTCGCGCCGCGGGCGGCCGCTTCGAAGACGTCGCGTCGGCCCGCGGTCGGCCTGGTCGGTCGTCCTCCACCTCTGGGCGCCGGCGGAGCGGGGGGCGGAATGCCGGCCGCGCCATGCAGGCGCTCACGGACATGGAGCTCGCCCGGCTCGAGCAAGGCGGGCCCCGGCACGGCGGCAGCCTGCTGTCGCTGCACACCAGCCTGCCATCGAGGACGTCGCTGCTGGGCAAGCCCCTGAAGGTGGGCACCCACCCCAGGGACGCGAAGTACCGCAAGAAGCAGACCTTCATGTACAATTTCCTCGAGCGGCCACGTGGATACAGGGCAGCTGCGTACCACATCTTCCTGTGAGTAGCAGCACGCTTCCCTCACTGGCCCGCTCTGTGGCCGAGCTACGCTGCGGTCTAGCGCACAACACCGATCGACACATGGTTGCTACGCGTACGGTGCCGCGTATGAATGACACAAAGTTGCAGAATGGGCCTAGAGGCACGCACGTACGCCATCAGCAAACGGACTTCAAATGTTGTCCTCGCAAGCGGCTGGTTATGAATAGCCGCGTCAAGACCGCAAGGTATCGAATGGTTTTGCCTTAGCCCATGGCGCAGGGCTACCGCGTTCACTGCTGCCGGGAACGCGAGTGCGTCGCTTTTGACGTATGCTCGGAATCGAACGCGGCTCGTCATTGGGCGCGAAGTGAAATGCGCTGCCCTTTGCACGAAAGCCCAACTTTCGATGTGCTGTGCTGTCACGAGAATATGCAGTCCGTGTAGTCGGGTTAGGCTTCCCGAAGGTCGTCGGCACTCTGACCGCGAGGACGGTGAGAGATCGGTCATTTCTGCACTTCGCGTACATCGAGGAAGGTCCGAATCAGGAATGCCCGACAGTAATCCCGTGATTGAATAGTGCCATACACTGAGACCTTTCATTCATGGTGCAGAGAAGGAAGGTGGACGAGCTGAAGTTAGGCCTGCAAATTTTCGTTGTAATATTTTTTCTTGTATTATGGATAGTGGTTAAAAAGAAACTAGATTAAGTGCGATCTCTTAAAGCGTACGATTGTAACATATGTTAGAACTCGTATACTCCCGCATATATCCTTTTCTTGGGCACTAAGCCGGCGAGCGCCAACCACCATGTTGTCATGCGCTTCGTGGTCCTTCTTCATTTCTGCTTTTGCAACTATATCGAGGGCGACAAACTTGAACGCGAAGGGTCAATGACATAAAATGTTAGCAGCACAGTGGCAACCTACCTTCAGTTATTCCTGGAGGCCTAGTTCTCAGTTCTGTGAGATTCGCGTCTGGTCAGATATGCAAGCTAGGAGAGTGCGTTGTTGGGCGATTCGGTCAGTCACTATCAACAAATACTGGGCGTGCAAACAAGCACGACAAGGGTACACAACAAGCGCAGACTCGCGACTGAGTTTTATTCAAAAGAAGACCCATCTTTCATAACTTCAGACCTTGCTATCAAGGACTATGCGCAGTCCAATAACCTGCATTCTTCTTGATACAAGTTGACCGATGGGTCGCTTATGTAATCATCCCCTTTCTTATGAAAAACGTCCCGGCAAGCTCACGTGCCACCTGGTCTCGTCTTCTCAAAACTTTTCATTTTGCCAGCAAAGGCAGGCACAGCATATTGCGTGTAGCACCCGGGCATGTTCCGCAGTGCAGGGTCAAAATTTTTTCGTAAGAATGAAAGGGGATGATTGTGTAAGTGGCCCATCGATCATTGCATGAAAAAGAAGCCAGGTTATTGTACTGCGCATAGGCCATGATATGACGGTTCGAAGTTATAAAAGATGCGTCTTCTTTGGAATAAAAATAAGTCGCGAGTCTGCGCTTGCTGTGTACGCTTCTTGTCCTTGTTTGTGTGTGCGCTACTATCATCTGCTGCTAACACCAAGCTAACGTGACCCGCTGCAATAATCGACGATTCCGGACCTCGTGCCACAGAATTTAGGCACATATAATGCGCTTATTTTACACGAGAACGGTTTCTGGCGTTCGCAGTCACCCTTATCATCTTTTTATATTGACAAGCACATTCCACTTGGTGTCGAGAGCGCTCACTCTGCATGGCGGGAAAGTAAATATGTTCTCTTTGTGCAGCGCGACTTCAGAAACTTGCACGCAAGCAAGTCTACTTTTTATCGCCAACTCGCGGCGCGCATAATTCAGCCGGATGTAGTAAAATTCGTCACAGTACGCAAAGGTGTCTTTATTGTGCGCTTCGGGGTGTACTTTCAGAGCAGCCGAGAAGCTACCAGTACCAATATTTATACTCACTGCAACAGATACATTAAGAATAATGGCAGTGGAGATTAATATGGTAAGAAGTTCCACCACTTATTTCTTCAGGTGTGCTGACGCGCTCAACCGGTTAACTTATATACTCTATCTTTACATCTCTTCGTGCGAATAACAGTTAGAGAATAAAGCTCGTGCAATAATAGAATGATAACCAGTACTCTATGGTAATCACTTCTTGAGTGCTCAGTAGTGCAGTGTACACCAACACCAACGACGTCGCAAAGGAGTACAGTACTACTGTTGAGAGTTTCCTGTCCTACAGTGCAGGAAAAGACGCCGGTATTTCGGTCGCGCATCCCAACAGGTACCGACGTGTTCGTTGTCAAGCACTACAAGGAAAGCCTCCTATCGCCACACGAAAATGCACGTATCTTCCTACCCACGCTTCTTCACAAAAAGCCCTGTAGTATGTTCTTAAGTAGTTACATTGCTACCAGTCGCTAACTTTATCACAAATTTTATCATGGGCAGCTGTTCTTTGGAATAAATTTTTATTCATTACATTTATTTAGACGTAGCATTGACAGCTATATAATAAGCGACCGCCATGGGCAGTCGGAACAGTTGCTACTATAATGAATAGAGAATTTCTTAACTACTCAAGGAAAATGCACAGTATCGCGAAGTGTCCTTCTGAGCGTCACTACTGACGTGAAATTACGATTAGAGGGGTTCTGTGATAGTAAGTCGCGTCATAAACGGAAATAATTGACCCAGTGAGCTGCCCAGGCAGCTTCTCGCTCATTACACCTAAAAAGGACGAGCGATTTAAAGTAAGCGTTATTCTACCGCCGCTTGAATTCGTCGCATGGTGTACCGCGGCTTCAGTCTCTGTCCATTACTTCTTCGAAGCAATTCTCGCCGTATTCCCTCAGCTTCACAGCGACGCCGCCAAGCGCCGACTTAGAGGGACGGTTCGGGGATCACCCTGTAGGCGGCGGCAGACAGAGAAGCATAAAATAAAGCCGAACAGATGGATTTTACATCCTGCCGTCCGCTGCGTGTGTGGCCCGTGATGTGCGCACCTGGACGCGTCATGAATAAGTGAGATAAACGGGCAGGTACATTTTTCAGGTTTTTTTTCTTCTCTTGAGCCCGAAGAGCCGGTCTATGCAATATGGTGCTAGTATTCGTCCAGTACAACTACACTTTCGGCCAGTGGCACGAAAGTTGGGAGCGTTTTTAATTCATACACCTTGAGTTCCCGAAGTCTGGGTGGCTTCATCGACCCGGAAATTTACGCTGTAGCTAAGGCATCGTGCTGGCACCGACGACGCAGGCCACGCGGGCAGATGTGGCAACGACGGCTTCGCGCGGACCACACCAATGTAGTACCGGCCGTGAACAGTGGTACTGGGGTTTTTGAAAATGGCGTGGAGGCCACTCGGAACTCAGTACACATAGTTGCGTTTAAAAATAAGCGTCACCTACGGGGTTGTTATGGAGGCTAATGAAATGGCTTAGCTCGTATGCCGCCGGATGAGTTCGCTGTCGCTACTTATAAACTAGCTTACTGAATTCACTGGTCAACTGCCAACGGGCGCGGGTAGTATCCTCACCGTTCGTATCGCATCTACCGTACTGACATGTCTTGTCTGCTGTTTCTTTTGACTCGCTGCGCTTTGTAGCTGGTGCATCTCTTTTTAACCTGTTCGCCTGTTCTCGCGCAACAAGATTATTTTCTTGTGCTTCCCCGTGGACAGCTTCAAGAGATTGATTATGGGCCGGAAGATTAATATCTAGCTAACAACCGGAGTCCAGGGCAGAACTTCGCCACCTCCCAATCGTCTCGTGTTTTTCTTGCATCTCGCCAGGGACAATTACGTTGCTCTACCGAATTTATTAATTTCACTATTCCATCTGTTTCTCGACAACCCCTTCACCACCTTCACACATCTAATCCAACTGTGTCTCATTTGTATTGCTAATGCCTCTTACTGTCTAGTAAAACACAGATCGTCAGCTATGCACATTAGATCCCTTGTCCACGTCCGCTTCAAATGCGTCTCGCAAGAAACAACGCTACACGCTTTGATCTGTGGATTCTGTCACTTTTATCTTTCGTCCACGTCCACTTGGAAATCATCAGCATGTAGGCTGCTTTTATGGGGAGTTGTTTATTGATAAAAACGCGTACATGAGTTATTAACTTACGTATTACTTCTTTTCTTGTTTTTTCATGTTGTTATAATCAGTAAAAGGGTCATTCTGATGAAAGTCAAGATGAGTTTTTAGCAGCAATGCTGTCTTCACAAGTGCAATACTTCTTTTGCATTATTTCTCGACGAAGATTCTCTGACGTGCGATGAAAAGATTCCAGCGACCCTGAAGTGCTCCGCCTGTTGTCACCCATGCGCCGCTTCTTCCTCCTCTTCGTCAGTCTGGAGTGACGGTTGCTTGGGCCACTTGTTGAGGACTCTTGAAATCAAGTGATCGCGTCACGACAAGTCGAACATGAAAATAATACAGACGACGAAGACGGGCACTTTGCCTCTAAGTTCATTATATGACTCAATCTTCATACACATCAAATATGTTGCGTAGCAGTTAATTACTGTCACTCAAAAACGCCATCTCATTATCTGCAAGAAGAGGTACAGCATGCTGAAACCTTTCGGGTAAATATGTATCGTCGCTAATTTTGAACTTCCCCTGCAAAATTTGAAAACGCAATTTGTTCGTGCGCATTTGCTTTTGTCTTTGTATTTCTAGTAATTTTAATTCACATTGTTGTGGCATTATTGTGATTGAGTCGGTAAGGCAATTTTTAGAGGATATGCTGTGGGCTGAAATCCTGTGTGCTAATTTTCTCTTATGTTTTCAATATTTTTTTTTATCTGGGTATAATACATAACGTGTCCTCAATTTCGCCGTATATATGTCTGGTAAATAATAAATACAACATTTTACCTCTCGTGAGGCAGGTGTCTGTCTCAGAAAGTGGAGTTTCTGGTGAGGTTTTCAGCAGATAATTTCAGTAAGGGTGCACCAAATGAGGTTATGCGTCGTCACACCCACATACCTGAAACTCGGCGCATTTACGAAGGCGCCGTTACCAACGTTATATTGATCCTCAATAGCACTGATTTTCTATTATAAGCATGAACAGAGATTTCTTTTCGTTCATGTCCACAGCCAACTTCAGACATTAATAGTTAGTGACTGAAGACAGCTGTTCAGCTTAATCAGGCCTCCCGGGTCAGCTACAAGACAACAAATTAAACGATCAGCAAAATGTTCCTCTTCACAGGGTGTTTAACAATGTCATGAATGTCATTCATTTGCAGTAAAAACAAAACGGGATCTGAAATGGAGCCCAGTTGTCCCCCACACAAAACATCACGCGTCTCGAACGCACTGTCATCTAGCGACAATTTGACAGCGATTTTACTGATAGGCCTCGGTCCATATATACACTACCTACTATATACAGTTCTGAAAGCAATTCACGATGAGAGACCTTTTCAAAAGCATTCGCAAAGTCAACTCAGACATCAGACTAGCGAGTAATCGGCAATTTGAACTAACTGTGTAATTGAACTAACAATTTGAACGGCGCAACATGTGAATGGTTTTATTTAAGGAAAGATAATTCATTTATTTTCGAAAAAAAGGATATTGTGCTGTGATGCTTTATATTTCGAGGCCTTACAGCGTATAGTAGTGAGGGACACAGGCTTATAACAACTTGCGAGCAAGAGTTGGGCCAGTTGGTTATGACCTATTAGGAGAAAACATCACTAGAAACATCACGAGCACAGCTATTTTGCGTGTTTATTTCTTGATATTTAGTAATATCTGACTACCGTCTTTAATAACTGGAATAACAACCTCACTGCGACATCCTTGAGCTAATGAATGCTTCCGCAGAAGTTTTTAAGGTGAAATTTGAAAATGACATTCATTCAGCATGGCGTTGAAGGAATTCTGTCGGCATTTGATTGGGGCCGCAAGATTTGTGTGGGTCCAACGTAATCTGCTAGTGAAATTTCGCCGATGACGCGGCGCTCTTCCATTCCACACGTCTAGGTATTTATACTGAGCAGACATTTTTGTTACCACACATATCCCTCTGGAAGACGAGAACAGAAAACTGGGCAAGTTGGAACGGATTCATCTTAAAGCAGCGCGATACACAGGACGAGAGAAAGAAACAAGAGATTGCGCTCGTGTTGTCTCTTGTTTCTTTCTCTCGTCCTGTGTATCGCGCTGCTTTACGATGAATCCCTCTGAAAGACTCACTAGAGAAATAAAACAGAGATAGGGAGTTTCTATCTTTTCTCTCATTACTTCATCTCCCCCGCATCCGTCCGTCTGCCTCTCATGTTTAGGATATTTCCTATATTTTTGGGGGGAACAGTTAGCAAATATTTTTGTTGAAGCGCGTTTTTTTTTTACATCCAGTAACGGATTTATAAGTTTCTATACGACAATCGAAACTTGTGCCAACATTTTTTCTTTTATTGTGTAACCTCTTTATGTGGCGCTTTATGTGAGTAATAGTTACGTTGCTTTGTTTTCTTTGAAAGATTTGGATTACAATATTCTATGCGATATCTCATCGTGCCTTAAAACTACTGCCACAATTCAAAAGTTTTACGGTCCTATGCTATCTGAAGATCATTAGACTTTGTTCCTTAAACCTCGAATACAGATGAGTCGTCTGCTTTACTGTGACCTTTAACGAGTACTAATCATGCGTTTCCTTTTGATTTGACATAAACGCAATGGTAAGATGCGCCATCTCCGACTGATGCAGGGTAGTCCGTCACTTAACCGGGTATCAAAACCCAAGTGCGGCAATGGCTGCGACTTAAGCGTGACCAACAACTATTTCTTTCCTTTACTATTTCCGCGTGGTTATGCGAAAGCTTTCAGCGAAAAACAGCGCTAACACGACACAGAGGAGAGAGGGTGTGGCGACACGACACCCGAGTCCCCATTGTCCTCTGTCTCGTGCAAGCGCTGTTTCTTGCCACAAGATAATGCACTAACCAGCACCACTTTTCACCTTGTAACTCGAAGTTCATTATCTTAAAAGCGCTGTTTATTTCCGCATTTCTGGTTTATACCTAAAGGTGCGCTGAAGAGGTATCTGAACTCGTATTTTTGTCGCCGGAACTCTATCTACACATTCTTAGAAACTCCGAATTATTGCCCTGTGAGGCCTATTTCCCTAATTTAAATCCAAACAAACGTGCCGGCTCCCGCCTTTTTTTGAACTCACTGCTGACAGTAGCAGGAGTCAACGAACCTATCAACCAGTCCTGGCGGCTTGCCGATCTGCCATCGGCGGAGTGATACGTAGTGATCGGCGAAAGCAAAAAGTCCACGCGTATTTTATTTCCGTGGGCCTAATTTGCAGCTATGTAGTCTCTGACTAGGTTATTTATTCACGGAAACCTAAAAAACAAAAAGCGAAATCAAAGCAGCCACGCGCCTGCCTGAAAGGCACTCGTAGTTTGGCTCCTTCCACCGTCTGCGGGGAATTCAAAACAAAAAGGCGGGAGCCGGACGTATAATCCGATTTAAATTAGGAAAATAGGCCGCCCGGGGCAATAAGTCGAAGTTTCTAAGAATGCTCGGAACGCGTAGATTGAGTTCCCGCGGCAAAAAGACGAGTTCGGATTCCTCTTCAGTGCACCTTTAATTTCGTGGTTGTTATGTATGTATGGTTTTCATTCACATGAGCATTCAGAAATACATTTAATTTATGCGAAAACTGCGGTGCAGTGGCAGGTGGTCTATAAACAGCGCCCATTAGGCGTACAATATTTGCACAGGCAATCCTTGATCACAACATTTCAGGAAGACTGCAGTCAGCAGAGACAGCTGAGAGATCGCTTTTCACAACTGTAGCGACGCCATCGCCTGTGGAATTTATTTCTCCTTCCTGCAACCTAAAAAGAAATCAGTGCTCTCAGTAATGGCGCCATGAAAATGAGCCTTCGTTGTGAGCAGTACACGAAGGCTTCAAGTTTGGTTTGTTATTTGTTTATTTATTTATTTCATGTTTCATTTGCATATCAAATATATTTTTTCTTATTTCGTACTTCTGAAAGTTATATGTGTTATATAAAACTAAATTAAATGGGCAGCGTTTTAGAAGCACGCACAAAGCGACCGATTGCTTTTTAAAATTTTTACGTATGGTCTGTTTCAATTCTGCTAATAACGCTCATGAACATGAGTGGGACAGTCAACGATTTCTGTTAGGACATTATTGGTTTAGGTTACTCAAACGAAATTCTTTCCCAAGGAAGAACGGGTAATCCGTCCATTATTGGAAACGTAATGGCAAAGGCCGGCGCTATAAAGGGCCGAAGGGAAACCATCCATTTGCAATATTGGGCCAATTATCCGTGCTGGTTGGGTTACAACTGGCTACGAAGCCAACTGTGTCAGCTCCCCTGTGCTGTAGGTTGAGTCCTAGAATTGAAGCTTTTGTCAGAAATATGATCTGAGTGCAAGAAGTTGGAGACCGGGGAGGCGGGAGATGTGCCCTCTGGAAAAATATTAAGGGGGCGACCGTCCCCTTTCTACCTCCTCCCCTCCCTCTTTCAGGGTACCTTGTAAACTTGTAAACAGCATTCGACAGGCGCTGGATGTGGTTTAGAAGACTGTCGCGCGCATTGTGCGAGCTAGACTTGTTGAGAGCAGTGGAGAAACATAATTGCACATTTCTCTTTTTACTGGCTGTGGAGCACTGGCTGGAGGGAGAATAACGGCTGACTGCTACGCAATTCGTTTGTCCAGCACAGATGTCCTGTGGGAGCCGGCAGCCTTCCGTCCAAAAATCTGATAAAATCATTTTTCCGCTACCCCGCGTGTCATTAACAAGGGTTCGAGCCCATTTGGAAAGACCGAATACATATCGATGATGATAATCGACAAGTCAGTGCCTGCCAGCTGCGGTGCAAGCACCCCCGAGCTTGCACCATGTAGCCTGCCAAAATGTTCAAGGATCTGGACCTCCGCCTGGGCGAAGTGGCAGCTCCGCCATGTATTCACGCGCTGCCCGTTAACCACGATAGCGCCTGTTTCAAGCGCCACCCGGACCTGCGTCCCGCATCGCCCATACGGGGTGGCCAGGCAGCTCAATGACGAAGTTCCGAGTTTGAACAGAGAACACTACATACTTCACCCGGAGAGAGCTCCTTCCATGTTTGTGCTGAGTTAAAATCGACGATACGGTTCTTCTGGCTATGTTATCTTAATGTAAGCGAAATACGCATATATTGCTGAGAAAATCAGGCTCAGAAAGGAATTTTTTTTCGCAACTCGGTTGAAACTCGTACCTTCAAGGCCGAGAGAACTGTGATAAACGACGGAAACTGATTGGCGGTCAACAACTGCCGAAAGTGTCCGTGAAAACGAAATGGTTTGACTTCCACGTAACGGGGTTGCGATAATGGCTGGTGTTGACGACACCGGTTTTTCATAATTTCACCTTTTCTTTCATATAGAATCTCCATTATGAGTGAAAAGGACATCATTTGTAATCAGAACACGTTTCGTTACCCTCCGTGCTTTTGCCCCACCAGTGCTCACCTATGGGGCACAAACTTGGAGTCTTACGAAGGGAATTACTCTTAAACTGAGGACAACGCAGCGATCTATAAAGAGGAAAATGATGGGTGGGATGGAAGAGACCGGAAGCGGGCGGAGTGGGTTAGAGAACAAACACAAGTTAACGACATCCTAGACGAAATCAAGACGTAGGCACGCGCAGCGCATGTATGGCGAAGGCAGGATAACCGCTGGTCCTCAAGGGTAACGGAGTGGATTCCAAGAGAAGGCAAGCGTAGCAGGGGGCGGCAGAAAGTTAGGTGGGCGGATGAGATCCGGAAGTTTGCGGGCGTAAAGTGGCCACAGCTGGCAAAGAACAGGGTCAATTGGAGAGACATGGGAGGGACCGTAGTCCTGCAGTGGATGGTAGTTAGGCTGATGATGAATCTATCGATACAAGCCGACTTGGTCGCTATTGTCCCTTTAATAGGTTGTGAAGGGCTGAATCCGTGCTGACTGGGATGGATACTTCGCTCTCGCATACTGTTGAGCGTGCGGGGGCTCCAGGGCCGCGTGCAAGGGATGAAACGAATTTGCCAGCTAGTATGCAGGGACATGCACTGTGGTGGAAATTTTTCAGAGGTTGCATTCTTGCTTAACAGGGTGGTCTTGGTGGGCTGTGCATGGCTGGGTCTAGCCACGGTTGAAAGAACTGCAGAAAGAGTAATGAGAAAATACAGGATTGGTTGGACCTTATCCGGTTGGTGCAGAACTTGTGTGGTGTAGACTCGGGAGTCGACGGAGAGACTTGTATTACGTCCCCTGTTATGTGCTTCCGTCTGTTCTCAAGCTGGCCCCACGCAGGCTAATGAGAAGGTGAAGCGACCTTGCTGTTTGCTATACATTCTTTTAGCTTCGCGGCGGCACTGTGGAGGCATACTTCCTTTCTGCACTTCTGAAACACGTTGACCGAAAACTTAAAATATCTCGGGGCGCGTTACATCTATGCACAATTTTGGACTGCTGCTGGATCGTTTACTTGACAGACGCAAGGCTCGCAGAGCGTCGCGCTCGCATCGCGGCATCTGTGAACTTTCTTTTCTGACATGGAACAGAGGGGCAAAGTGTACGGGCGAGGTGCGCGAAAAAGGAGGCTTTAAATGCCCACTTACTACTTGTAATGCCATGAAAGGTTATGCGCAAAAAAAGACGACACGAAGACAGAAAGCTCGTCCTGTCGTGTCTTCTGTCTTCGTGCCGTCTTTTTTTGCGCATAACCTTTCATGGCATTACAAGTGTCAAGCCAAGTAGACCGACAACATCTCTTATTGAAGTCCACTTACTACGCGTCCACCTCGTATCGTACTTGAGAACCGGCAGCCGCAATGCAGTCTGTGCTTTTCCTCCATAAGTAGCGCGTAACGTCTTTCGACGAATTCACGTTTCCTCGCCAGGGGACCCAACGGCGCTGCAAGTACGGAGGAAGGGCGAGAAAAAGAGCTGAACGGAAGATGGACTACGAAAACAAGGCGAAGGTTTTTTTCGTGCCATCGCAAACTCCGCGTACGTGGAAAAAAAAAATGCAAAGTCGCACTGAACTGTACGCAGAAAATACCCTCACTTTTCGCTCTTCTGACAACTTAGAAACGACGATATCTGCCGCGGAGAACCTGCAGCAGTGAAAAAAAAGCTTTTGGGTTTTCCGCACATCGGAACTGAAAGTCTCGAGCGATTTCGAGCTGCATAAAGTCGTAGCGTAAACAAGGCGGGCAGGCGTCGCCGAGGCATCACCAATTGCTTTGCGGATGCGGACAATGAACACTCGACGTCTGGTGGAGCATACGGGGGGGGGGGGGGGGGGGGGGGGGGGTTGCGCTGCGATGCGAACGTAGAAAGGGAATGCGGCGGCGTTAGCTAAACAGAGCTCGTCGGCAAACAGCCCCCGTCTACTCTGGCACACGCTAGCAATGTCGCTACTGGATGGCGTTATCCTTCGCAGCACCTCGCATTCCAGCCGCTGCGTCTCACAGGGCATGCGTTTCTCTCGGCGCGGCATAATTCTGGCAGCTGCTTCGGTGGCGATTCGCCTCAGCCGACTCATCGGGCATGATTTTCGACATACACTCCTCAGGTACGCACAATCCGCAGAGGCCAGGCGTTCAATCCACGGATAAAAATTTTTCGGATTGCGCTCATGTCCAACCGAAGCAATATGAAAAGGAGCGCCCTCTCCTGGAGTCTTAAATGTGAAGCTTATTTTTCTTCACTCTCCGGCATCCACCGTATCGCAGGCGCATGGCTACAATGGAAAGATACTCGCATATGCTGTTTCTCTCAGTCAGGTCCAGCTTTCTCGAGCAGAAGTGTTGAAAATTAGGAAATTGTGAGACACTGTTGTGAAAATATTGAAGGTAATGGTTCATTTTCTGATATGTAGCAAAGTATTTCTTGTAAAGAGTTTGCATCGATGGCATGGAACAGTTAAGACTCCGATAAAAAAGCAATGGAGAACGTATTTGACGTTAGCAGAACGTTAAGAGAAAAAAAAATACAAAAGTGCCTTCTGGTGATATGCGGATATATTGACTGATAACGTGAAGTCTTACATTATATGAAAAAAATTGTTTTCATTAATGGTTTTTCGTTTAAAATTGCTTTTGTCCAGAATTGTTGAGTATGTGGTTAGTATAATCTGGGCTGTCACAGCATAAACCGTGCGCCTTTTCTACGGCAAAACCAGACTCGCTCGCTGTTTCCGTCTTCATCGGGCGCAGACGTTCGCAAGCCGGCTTCAGTACACCGAGGATACCTCGACAAGGGATCGCTTTCGACGACTCGAACATCCACTTGCACGCTTCTGCGTAGGTTCAGGGTTTTTGAAATGGGCATAGCAGCTAGTGCCAGCAAGCACCCGTGCAGTCAGTCCGCCGTGTGTTGGCGGCTGTAGCACCGAGCAAGGATCACCAAACTTCGTGACAGATTTTTGTCCGGCATTTTGATGCTGCACTACGAGATATTGAAGAACTAAAATACTGCACAGACCGCACTCGTAGGTAGCCCGTAAAGCTCAAAATTTCAAAGCATAGCTTACGGGCTGTGCACCAAATATTACGGCAGTTGCGTTTACTGGCGGCTAAGGTTGTTTATTTATGACAAATAAGAGTGGAACGGCAAGTAGTAAACACAATGCATGAACTGGGAATGCAGCCACACGTATGTACAGGACATACGGCTCAGACTGCTCAGGAGAGGTCAGATGACAGCGCTTGCTCGTCTGCGCGGTAGCGCTGAATAAAAGGCGCGCAAACTAAAAAGAAAGACTCAAAGAAAGAATTCGTACGACACTGAAAAACCAGAAGGAGAGCTTCACGAGGAAGTAAAGTGCATGTTTAATCATAATGGTGGTTCAACAGCGCAAACACGCACAAACCAAGAAGGGGACGAGACACACACACCAGCGCTGGTGTGTGTGTCTTGTCTCCTTCTTGGTCTGTGTGTGTTTGCGCTGTTGAACCACCATTATGAATCTACACCAACTAGCGCGATCTGCAGTTCTTCTGCATGTTTAAGTTTTTGTTAAAAATGTTAGAAATCATCGCTGGTAAAATCATACATGTTAGGTTTGTGGAAAAAAAAATAGCTACTCATGGGGAATACTTTTTCCATGGCGGTACAGAAAAGTAAAATCGTATGTTTTTCCATCATAAATACTTCTAAAACATAGTTTTTAGATATTCGTGTTTGGTTTTGCGGCAAATTAGAATACAAATTTATGTGACCAAGTGTCCGAAACGATCACATGTGCGGTAAGCATAAAGTTGTGTGCGTGTATATTTGCGGTGCAATACTGTCGGTTCCTGCCTGCGTAATATTAGCTCGCGAGAGTATTTTTTCCTCGCCAGGATGCTGTTTCTGTCGCCTCCTTCAGAAGGAATTTCTTTGTTTTTCCGTGCGAGCAAGTGAACGCGCAAAAGCAAAAAAAAAAAAAAAGGCACGAACACGAACGAGGAGCCAGCGAGAACAGACCGGCTTCGCTTTGCACGCGGCGGTGTCGGCGAAGCCTGTTTGCAGGCAGGAAGTGCGGAGTCGCTTTCCCCGATGGCATCCGTCGTGGCTGCACCGTCTCCCCTTCGCCGCGACTTCCGTGGCACGTACGTAGTCGAGGAAAACCTGATCCACGCAGACAGCGGTTCGTCATTTCACCGCCGCGTAGTGATAGGCTGGCGTGGCGGCAGCGAAAGGATCGGACACTGCGGAGGAGCACACGGTTCAGCCTCCACCTCCACACCTCACAAATCGTGAAATGTGATTAGAAATGTGCGTGCTACCAACGGTGTAGAGCCGGCTGACAGACAGGCCAGCGTTCATTTCTTCAGCTCGTAATTATGCGCGGAAGTGATGACACTGATGCAGGTGTAAGCGCTGCCTCAAGACAACGTTTGCCCGCGCACTCTCTACTAATTTACTTGCGCAACCACGCGCCGGTTCACATGGCGGTACAGAAAGGCGGAAAATGACGCATCTGAGCTACAGCTTCCGAAAAACACGAAGATGTGTGAGAAAGTGCAGGTGAGAGAGGACGGATGGGTCTGAAAGAAAAAAAAAAGAATAATGTTGCTGGGATCATTCACAAAACTAGAGAAAACGTCCAATGGGATAGGGAAGACCACTTGCTAAGGCTGAATCCCAGCGTCACCGGGTGTGCTGGGATATCACATCAGAAAAGCGGCTGATCAACGTGTCAGTGTCAGTATTCTTCCCGAGAAGGACATGGCGGAAAACTACGTTGTAGAAAACGTTGTAGATATCGCCATCATCATCATCAGCCTAACTACGCCTACTACAGGTCAAGTGCCTCTCTCCAATTAACCCTGTCATTTGACAGCCGCGACCACCCTATCCACACCCTATCCTCATCCGCCCACCTAACTTTCTGCCGTCCCCTGCTAGTACGCGTGCTTTCTCTTGGAATCCGCTCCGTTACCCCTAAGGACGAGCGGTTATCTTGCCTTCGCATTACGTGCCCTGCCCGAGCCCATTTCTTCCTCTTCATTTCGACTAGGATGTCATTAACCAACCTGTGTCTTAATGTTACTTATTTTGAAATTAATTTAACCGCGCAAGAACACGCACACAAGAAGAGGAAACACACAGGACAAGCGCTAATGTTACTTATCACCTATCATTTTTCTTTACATAGCTAGCTGCGCTGGCCTTAAATTAATTTGAACCCTCTTCGTTAGCCTCGACATTTCTGCCCCATAGGTGAGTACCGGTAAGGTACAGCTGTTGTATACTTTTCTCTTGAGGGATGTTGGTAAACTGCCAGTCATGACAATATACAGCAATTCCGGACAAAAGCATTTTTGAGCAGGAAACGTTGATGAACGGAATTTACTCATATAATGTACGACTTCACTATAACAATCAGCATATCCGCAGATCACCCGATGGCAGTCTTGTCATTTTTTCTATACACGTTTTTGCTGTCGTCAAAAGCGTTCCTCATTGGTTTTCTATGGCAGCCATAAAGGTGCACTGAAGAGGAATCTGAACTCGTCTTTTTGCCACCGCGGTAACTCAGTCTACACGTTCCGAGCATTCTTAGAAACTTCCATTTATTGCCCTGTGTGGCCCATTTCCCTAATTAAATCGGATTAACGTCCGGCTCCCGCCTTTTTTTTTAATTCTTCCCGTACGGTGGGCGGAGTCGACCAACGCGTGGAGTGCCTTTCATCCAGTCCCGTGGCGGCTTGCCGCTCTGCCATCGGCGGAGTAATACGTAGTAGTCCATAGAAGCAAATAGTCCGCGCGTATTTTTATTTCTGCGGGCTTTTGCGCCTATATTATCTGCGAATGAAACTATTTATTTACGTAAACCTAAAAAACAAAATTACGCGAAAGCAAAGCCTCCACGGAGCTGCCTGAAAGGCACTCCACGCGTTGGTCGACTCCGCCCACCGTACGGGGAGAATTAAAAAAAACAAAGGCGGGAGCCGGAGGTTAATTCGATTTAATTAGAGAAATCGGCCACACAGGGCAATAAGTCGACGTTTCTAAGAATGCTGGGAACGTGTAGATCGAGTTCCCGCGGCAAAAAGACGAGTCCGCTTCACTGCACCTTTAACTGTTCGATGCGATCGATGGAAACGCCATAAAAGAAATATTTTGCTAGATATCAGAATAATGGACCATTACCTTCAATATTTTCATAACAGCGTCTTACAATCTTAAAGTTTTCAAAATATTTGCTCGAGAAAGCTGGACATGACTGAGAGAAACAACTTATACGAGTATCTTTCCATTGTAGCATTGCAGCCGTGTGCCTGCGATATGGCGGATGCTGAAGAGTGATGAAAAATCTGCTTCACATTTAAGAGTCCAGGAGACTGCGCGCCTTTTCGTATTGCTTCTACCTTTTAGATATTGCCCAACTAACTGACGTAAGCTACCTGCCGTATGGCAGAGCATGGATATGAAGTACGGCGCTATGATGGGCGGACACCAGCAAACGTTTCGCTATTTCTGCCTTTGTCAAAAGTTTAAAGCTCCGATGGTTTATTTCTAAGCCGTGTAACAACACACATCCATCCGTGGAAAGTAAGCTTCGGAGAAGAGAGGATCAGAGTTCGTCTTATCTTTAGGGGTTCGGAACGTAGGGGATGCATGACAAGAGACTCGGCGTGACCCACAAGCGCCTGCACTGGAAACTTTTGACAAAGGGTTTACAACACATTTTAATACTAAGCAAGTGCGAAAGATTTCTGTTGCAAACTTATTTGGCTTTCTGACTCACACAGGCAAAATATATTGGAGCCGCATGGCGCTCTACACGAGAAACTCTCTATTCAAATGCAAATAGGAATGTGCTCGAGCCGAACAGGGATTTGGTCCCGAAAGGTGTTTGGTTCTTTTCGCTAGACTCGGGGCGCGACGGGCTCGCATCGTTTCGCGATATGACAGCTGTGCTGAAGTCGAAATGAATCCGAGTCGTTTTCGTATACTTTGTGCAAAAAGAGGCATAACACGGGAGATATCGGCCGTGGCGGCATTGCGACTAGTATCCGATTACCCTCGTGGGGACGTTTTGTGGTAGTGAATGCGGAGCTGATGAAGGCGAAATCTTACAGCCCTACGCAGGCGACCCCCGCCAACGCATTCTTCTGTCGAACTCTAGGATGCACAGGCTTACGCCTTGACGTGACTTCGATGCAGTCGGGCCGCCAGGCAATAATGAAACCGTGGAGCGCGCGTTATTCTTACTCGAGGGTGTTTCGATTTTTAGTAGTCGCTAAACTCCCCAGCAAATACATCTATCAATACCTGGAACTCCGATTGGGTCAGAATTCGGAGGTTAGCACACTTTCAAGCCACCTTTCCAGACGAACTTTCCAAATGAACTGCTGAGCGCTGCTCAAAAGACGAACAGCATGAAGACACTGAAACCAAAATTGCTGATTGGGCGAGTTTGTCCTGTCGTCTGTGTTTGTTCAGTTGTCTCCGTCTCTTTTCACGCTGGTCATTTCGAAGACACTGAAGTTGCGGGTGTGCCCAGGAGACCAGAGCCTCTTAGCCTCCGTGAAGTGGCCACACATGGAGTAGCCGCATTTCAAAGCGGAGTCTCCCAACTGGGGTCATCAAGCAGCACCCTCTGCTTGGTAGGTACATGGTATCGTCTGCTGCACAGCCGCCCAGATTACCGCACCAAACGAAACAAGATCGTTTCCTGCTGGTTTGAGATTGGCTCTGAAACTGAGCTAGTTGGTGAATGTATAAATGGGCTAACGTCAGGCGAAACGGGGACAGGCACGGGAAAGGGCGGACGAAATAGAATCGTGTCTTATCTCACCTTTCTCTTAGCTCTCCGTATTTCACCTGGTGTCACTTAAGTCCATTACTAAAGTTGGCCTGTAAAGAAGGAAAAACATAGCTGCACAAGTGTGCCGCGCTTCATAGGTAGAATTCTACACGCGGAAGCCAAAGCTGCCCGTCCTCGTGATTAGCAGGCTCGAAACAGCGGCCGCGCCTTTAGGCGCCAAGTGCAAAAGCGAGGCCCAAACCTCCTTTCCTTCAATGATTCCTAGCTGTCAGGGTTGTTTCAAAGGCACTTGCTGTGAAAGGCTTCATTCAGTTCGCGGATAAGCTCAGCTGTCAGTCATAACTGCTGTTGACACATCACTGTCCTGAGGCCTAATACAGAAAACCCGTCGTTGACACGAGGATTTTTGCGCAATGCTCCTCAGGCACGACGCTTCGTCGCTGAACGAACTCTGATGCGATGGCGGCCGCGTGTCATCTTAGCTAAGGTCTTGAATGCGGCCTCGGTTCCATCTCTAGCTGCTTCGTCTTGAGCAGTGCTAACGGACAGCTTTGCGCATTAGCTGATAGACCGGGTATTCACACCCTTCAACTGACGCTGTTTTTCTGATATTCTGCTGAGCGTGCCCTACTTTTCTGGCCCCTTTGAATCTTTACTTACGGGCTTATGCAACATCACCGCCGTCTGTTGACTGAGATAGCCGGAGCTTTGTGCCGAACGCCAACAGAGGGCATATACTAGGCGTTGCTCATTTAGCAATTCATGGTCGCTGATGACAGCAATGAAATGCCTCACCGGCTTCATCGTCTATGCAGCGTTGAGCTGAAATTTTCAGCAGGGGTGTGAGATGTTTTCTGGCGCCGTTGATGGCGGGCAGCTGTATGCCAGCACGGCGTTAATTGCATGCGGAAAGAGAGGGGCACTGCAGCTAACTCCTAAATTAGGCCAGACGCGTGTCGCCCGCAGGGCATCGTGGCTTCTCCGCTACATCAAATACACGGAATTCGTGATAACTCCGGTAATCTAACTATAATCGCACATCCAGCATATCTACAATGAAATCTAGCCTAAACCTCTTATCACTGGTGCCCCGCCGCGGTGGCTCAGTGGTTACGGCACTCGGCTGCTGGCTCGAAAGATGCGGGTTCGATCCCGGCCGCGGCGGCCGAATTTTGGTGGAGGCGAAATTCTAGAGGCCCGTGTACTGTGCGATGTCAGTGCACGTTAAGGAACCCCAGGTGGTCGAAATTTCCGGAGCCCTTCACTACGGCGTCCCTCATAGCCTGAGTCGCTTTGAGACGTTCAACCCCAATAAACCAACCCAAACTAAACCAAACTTATCACTGGCAACCCGACGTAATCTCGCACGGCTATCTCTGTTTCATATAATCTTTTACGATGATATCTTGCATGATGAATTACTGATTCCACCTTCATATGTGTCATCACGTTTAGGCCACAGTCACAAAGTTGGCACATTTATATGCAGTACTAAAACATTTTCCGATACATTCCTTCCCCGCACATCAGTAGACTGGAATCGCCTTCCCTCCTTTGTTGCAATGATCACCCAGCCTTGATTATTTCAGTCAGCCATACGCAATATATAGTTACTAGCAAGTATTGTACTGTATAACGGATAACATTCCTAGTTTCCTTAATTTGTATTTTTGCTGCTATATGTGTACTCTGACATGTGACATTACAAATAGAAACTGTCTATTAGTTTGTAATCATTCATCCTGTTGTATGCCCGCACACTTAACACTGTTACACTTACATTGCAGACATTCACGTTGTATTGTGTAATTTTTGCTGTGTTTATCGGTATCGTTGTATTAACCGACTCCCCTCGGTAATGTTCCCACTCTGAGGGTATCAATAAATAAATAAATAAAAATAAAATAAATCAGTCGCCATTGGGGTCGGAGCAGCTTAGCTTAGACAATGTCTGACTTCGGTAAAGGTGCCTATTTCTGGCTGTATGATGAAACAGTCTGAACGAAGTCTTTGCTGCTCTCAAGTTTCGCAGACCGGTTGGAAACTAACCACCAGCTGTACGCGCGTTTGCGACACTTTGTCTCACATAGTACACGTAATACGGAGACTGGGGGCGTGAGCAAGCCATTCGCATTTCAGTTTGCCGCGTTTAAAACGAACTGTTGGCTTAGTTAGGAAATGCTCGGTTGTGATCCGGCGCTTGAATCACAAAAGGAACTGCTTGTTGGAGGGCCGGCAGTGCTCTATTCAGTAGTCCGTGCCCATTTTCTGCATCGTAAAAATGATCTTTCTATCCGCATGCACGTTTAATATACACTCTGAGGCTTCCTCTTAAAAACGTCTTGGCACTCGGTGTGGCATGCATATTTATTTATTTATTTATTTATTTATTTATTTATTTATTTATTTATTTATTTATTTATTTATTTATTTATTTATTTGTTTATTTATTTATTTATTCAAATACCCTAAAGGCCCTCCGGGGAGTGTATTACATAGGGGGGACACACGAAGCACTTTGATGACAATTTGTTCAAAATCAAAGGGGCAGAAAGGAGAAAAATTAAAATATAGACAGCATTTTTGAAGTACAGAAAAAAACAACAACAACAATAGAGTGCAACAATAGCTAAAAACGAAATTTGAGAAAACTTACAAAAGCAGCTGCAAAGAAAAAACGTTACTTCAGAACACGCCGTGTATCGCGACGCACGGCCTGGGTAGCATTATCGAAACATGCTTTGATCGTCCTGAGCGTCTTGACCGTCTCACATCAACTTCACAAGTTGCTCCAGGCCAACGCATCGCTTGCAATGAAGCATCCTGAGGCTCGTTTATTGCAGCTATGTCTTGCACCTGAACTAAGGTGAGCCTTCGCCGTTGCATGGCTGTGTGGTGTGTCGCTATACCGAGATCCCGACAAGAACGCGCCATCCGTGGCCTCGTGCATGCACGTCATTAAGAAGCACAGTGTAGTTGTGGCTAGTGCCGTTCAAGTCGGGTGCCGCCACTAGTGCACGGGGAGAAACTGCTTGAAGATCCTTAGTTTTGAGACCGGTCTATACAGCGGACAAAAGCAACGTGTGTTAGTACACAATCTGTCGCGCTCACAAAAAATGAGATAGATACTATGACACGAGTGCAGATGCGAAGTGGGGGACAATATGGAAATGGTCACGTGCATACATGATAGCGGGCAATTCAACCACCTCACAACGATCACGCCATGCAATAGTGAAGACGTCACTACAAATACCTCATTTTGTCTACAGGGTGACCACTTTCCACAACCATTGTGTAGCGTGTTTAAAGCGAGAAGAGCAATTGCGCTGAAAAGAAAAATGGTCGAGCGGGGATTCGAACCGCTGTCCCTTGAGTAGTGAGCCGGGCGCACTACCCCTGGACTAATTAGTTTTTTTTCTTTATTGCAACCCCTGGACTAATTAGGAGTGTTCTTTGCACTTAGTTAAATTTAGGCCTTATGTGTCTTACGGTCAATAAAAATACAATAAATAAACAACGGTCTGTGCATAAGTACCCGTCTTCGATAATTAATAACCAGTTGTACATTTGCGCTTGTGTCTTATGTCTTTGTGTCTTCTTGTGTTTTCTGAGCAGCTCATACGCTAGGGAAGATGATCAAACAACTGGTCTCAGTGTTAGCAGTGTTAGTATTCGAGCTTGGCTGGAGAGCGGCAAAAAAAAAAAAAATTCGCGGGACACTTAAGCTCCGCTTAAGGGTACGACGCGATAGCGTTATTAGATCCACTCAGCAGCCTGGCTGTTCTTTATTTCACTTGTTTGTTTATTGTATTTTTATTGACCGTAAGACACATAAGGCCTAAATTTAACTAAGTGCAAAGAACACTCCTAATTAGTCCAGGGGTTGCAATAAAGAAAAAAAAACTAATTAGTCCAGGGGTAGTGCGCCCGGCTCACTACTCAAGGGACAGCGGTTCGAATCCCCGCTCGACCATTTTTCTTTTCAGCGCAATTGCTCTTCTCGCTTTAAACACGCTACACAATGGTTGTGGAAAGTGGTCATCACCCTGTAGACAAAATGAGGTATTTGTAGTGACGTCTTCACTATTGCATGGCGTGATCGTTGTGAGGTGGTTGAATTGCCCGCACGAGGTCATGTGGTCGTGACGTCACGGCCGTTTCGACCAATCCCGACGTTTTCGACGCGCGAACGCCAAGTATGCCAGTTTGCCCGCTGAACGGGGCCCTTAACGGAGTCGGATTAAAAACATCGCGCGAGCCTAGTTCAGCCTAAGCCTGCGACCAGCAAGCGCACACCAGAGTCCCGAATTAGATTTTCCGCGCAAGCTTCTCGTGTGCTGCTTTCAAACACCGTGCGCTCGGCAGCGCGCTGCTATGCGTGACAGGTGCGTCCGTGGAATGACGTGCTTGGCTTGCCTGAGACCTCGGTCCAAAGAACATCCGGCCTGGTTAGGAGGTTTGCGTGTAGAAAGCTGGAAATGCTTTTGGCTGGCTGTGTGCATGGCCTTTTTGCGTACCGCCCCGCTTATGTATGATGATATGGCTTCCTCCTATAGGGTTTATCTGAGGCACCCCGAATTCAAGCCCAGAGCATTTGATTTAACGGCATGACGAGAAGAGATGCGCATACTGAAGTTCACCGAAAGTGTGCATTAGGCTCGTGGCGTTCCTACCATTGCGCCTACCTCTCGGTGGACACATTTGAACCCGTTGTAAGCACGGCTGGTGGTAGGCACGATGGGCAGGCACCGATATTGCGAGAGACGAAGAAAAAAAAAAAGCCGTCAGACCTTAGCTCTTTGAGAGTGGACACAGCATTAGAAGTCAGCCAAATGCTGCCAAGGGGGGGCGGAAATTCGTACCCTCTAGAAAGCGTGCAACGAGAAACCTAGAAGCCCGAGGGCATCGACGCGAAGTGGCGCTTCGGAGAAAAACGACCCACTGGGGAGTGCGCGGAGAGAATAACAGCGCGCGTTTGGCTGACCCAGCGTCGGGCACTGGGGCGTTCGTGTGTCAGTTCTGGACCTGCTTGACTGGTTGTAAGAAGGCCGCTCCTTGTGTTTGGCAACCATGGGCGATGGAGCGTGACGCGCACACTGTGTTTGGATAAATTCTGGCGGCGCTTTAGATGAATGATACCGCACTGCAGCGTTAACGCTAACGTCTGGTTGTGGTGTGGAAAATCAGCACTTTCAGGGTGATACTTCTTGAATAGGCGTAAAGCAGATGAAAGAGGACGAGAGCGAAAGAAGCGCAGGTGCACACGACGCACCCAGCATCCCAGTGAGCATTAAAACTTCCCTGGACGTCTCACGGATCTTCAGGATGTCTGCAGGACGTTCAAGGGAATTTTAATGCCCACCGGGATTGTAAACCACATTATCGACACGGATGGCTAGCTGGGCGACTTGGTATTGGTTCACCTTCGAAATAAAAGCGGCTTGCCCTAACGGGTCAACAGGTCGAAAGTAGAGACGAAAACAAGGAGCCAGTTGTGTCTCGCTTCTTCCGTCCCGTTTGTTCGTTTTGCCAAGATGCAAGTCAGAGAAGGTGAGACATCCCACTGCGAAGAATCTTATTACTGTCGGGTTTAAGTGAATTTTTAGCGGCCGCCTGAATTTCGTTCGTGAAGGGGAGCAAACTTAGCCAAGCTGAGTACAACTGTTGCCATTCGTCGTTCCTGACAATTATTTATCTCCGTACTGTTCTGGTACTGTCTCAAAGGTGTCCTCATGAAAATAATTGCTTTTCATCAACGTGGTGTGACCCGGTGAATTTGTTTTGCTCGACACCGATTTCCGCTTCAGTTTTCGGGCGAGAAGCGTTCCGACCGTCCCCATTATTTGCTCGGGCTAGCCGCAGCGCAAAGAGGAACGACACCACCCGAGCCTGGCTACAAACACGCAAGACGACCGGTTGCGTGTGTGGCAGGGGACACAGATGGCGTTGCTCGTTATCCCTTCCCCCTATCGACCATTCAACGCCAATCGACTCGACCTGCGGCGCCAAGAGCAAAGAGCGTGTCCGCGCCGAGAGCGTCAACAAACAGCGCTTCTCGGACGCGGTTTCTTTTTAAAGCCGCGGCCAGATGCCCCCTTGTCTGGACCCAGAAGCGGTCTGCAGCCTCGCTGCACCAGCCTGTGCAGATGCGCGCGCGTCGGCAACGACTCTGCCTGGGGCCTGAACTGCCGGCAAGAGGGCTCTGGAAGGCAGTGCGCACTCAGCGGAACGCGGAATGTAAAGCAATGCCGCATACTTCATTTCATTCCAGTGGTCCGTGAAAACGAATTGCAGAAATTACGCCCAGAGTAAGTATGACACCAAGGGGTCAGAAGTAAAAGACTTCAATGCCACCTGTTGTGATTCAGTTATAAAGCAGGAAGACATACAGGTTAAAGTTACAAAGTGAAAACGAATGAGATGTGAAAGGAAAATCTGGCAGCTGTGCAAACAGTATAAGCGCTGATATGTATTTGCGCAAACGCAGCTATCAAGCATTTAAGATATCCGCAGAAAATAACCTGTTCGGAAAATATAAGTGACAGGAAACGCTAGAGCACAACCGTACTAAAAAGAAACAAGCAAAATCAATTGTGCAGTAAGGTAACACGAACAGAAGATCAACAATTTAAGTTAGGTTGCAAGAAAAACAGACAACATTGCAATGAAGCTTGATGTGCTCTCCATTGCAGCAAGCGACTTTGAAGGGTTACATCGCCTTCTTTGCGAACCAGACAAGGGGCCTGTGGTCCTGATTTGTTTTGCTAAACGATCCACAAAGATAGACTGGATTTCAAAGCGAAAATAATGCCACGAGGAAGTTCGATTTTTTCTGTAACGTGGCTGCTCTCAATAAGAGGTTACCATAGTTTGCTAAAATGAATGCTCAGGAAATGAACTGCGTCTTCCTCTGGTCGAAGGAGAGAAAAAAATTTGCTCGGAAGTGACCAAGAGCACGAGTCATCCAAATAGCTTGCGAGGACATTGATAATGTTTTTAAGTGCATGAAACTGCGGGGCTGCGAAGTACATTAGCTTAAAGGGTCAGTCTACTCACCGAGATGAGTGTATAAATAATGGCATATTCTGGTAGTTGGCACCCTATAACATCAATAACGAGGGGTCTGCGCCCGGTTTAGGCAGGAATTTATATTTTATTTCGGCGTTAAAAGTCGCGTAAAAAAGCATGGTTGCGACCCCAAACGTTCATTTTGTTCAAGAAAGTGGTAGTCTTTTTTTGTAGAAGCATAAGTGAATATACTACGTACCATTTGTATGCCCCAATGTCAGAGAAACGCACGTTTTGTTCTAGTAAACTGTAGAAGGCGTACCGCTCGCTTTTTCTGTAAATCACATGAATATTTATAGTTACACGTACGCAAAACGCAGGCACATTCCCACTTTTAGTTCAGCGTATGCTAGCAGAGACGCAAAAATAAACTCAGCCTATAGTGGCGCCATCTGGTCGTCAGGACGGGAACCATTGCTGTAAACAAACCGACTCTCCACTTAAGCCTAGGAGCGGCAGAATCGTCACTCTAATTATTAAAATAAAGCAAATTTACCTCTTATATGTTTTCTTATAGGCGAGATGAGACGAAGCGAAAGACAGGCGCCCCATTTATGGCCAGTGAACGCACTGAAAAAGGCAGCAACAACGAGAATTCAGTCCGAAGCGAGAGGTCCCGCTTCGACGGGCGCCGCCATGTTTGTCGCCGCGCGGCGGAAATCCAGATGGTTGCCAGATGAGACTACCATCTCATACAGATGTGTTCCCACATTAATAAATTCTATTTTAAAATGTTCTACCGCACTCCTTGGCACCACAGCTGGCTAAACGGTAATTTGAGTAAAGAGCTATCGGTTGCCGCAAAGAAAATATGCTCGATAAAATTCAGTAGACTGACCCTTTAACATTACTATACTTTACCTCCGAGTCATTTATTGAAATGTTAAAAAGTCGGGCTTGCAGTTCGCGAAATACAATGTCTCTTTCTTATTTCAGCTGTCAGAGCTTAAAAATATAATACCGAAGAAGGAGAAGTCGAATTGCATAAACCGCGCTTTAATTTTCACCCTATTGTTTTAAAATAAATACGGTTTAGTTCACACTCAGATGCCATACAGTTGTATGGCTACAGACTATCCCAGTGTTTCGAGACGGAAAGCATAGTGATGGTGTCATTATAGGTGCAGGACCATCAGTCCTTTTATATCTTGTTTTAATTATTCTCTTATTCATTTTGACTTTGAAACAGTCTGCATAGTTAGTCGTAGAACCGCCACAATGGCTCTGCATCAGAACCGGAACGTTTATTTACACAGAAAATATTACAAAAATTGCTGCGCAGTCATCCTTAGTCGCTATGGCTAGTGATGCGTCTATTACAAACATCATCATACATAAAACAATGAGTTTCTGGAGCAATTCTGTGAACAACAGCAGGTATTTAGCTCGGTGCGGTGAATTCCTTGATAAGATAGTACCATTTTAGTGAGGACACAAAGTTCGACGTTTGTTTGAGGTCGCACGGAACCTTATTCCATATTTTAGCCCCGATTAAAGATATTGAGCGTCGCCAGTTTACGTTATAAGCTAGGGGTAAATTAAAATTAAGTTGTGCCTGCCTAGTGTGACATTTGGAAGGGTTGAATGTGGTATAGGGATGTGGAGTGTTTGTGCTAATTATTCGATGGACTAAAATAGTCGTTTTATAATCGCGGACAATGTTTAAGTGCATTATGTTTAATTCCTTAAACATTGGTTCGGATGGTTTTGCTTTCGGTGCAGATGATATTATTCTGACAGCCATTTTCTGGAGGATGGTAACTTTTGTTAGGCAGGATGTGAAGGCGAAACCGCAGGATCCAATACAGTATGTTAAACGATTATGGAAAACGCAGAAATATATCATTCGTAAAGTGTGCTTGTCGAAATGGTTTTCGGCATTATTTAGTGCATAACAGTCAGAGGTTAACTTTTGGCATAGATAATTTATGTAGATTTTGGTCGAGAGTTATCCCTAAATATATGTGGCTCTGAACCCTTTCAATGGGTAGTCGATAGAGACTAAGATAGCATGCGCTGATCTACACTAGGTGGCTGGATGCCGCATTCCCGCTTTCCGAGACGAGCGCGAGTGAAGCCACCGGAAGTTGGACGGCTTGTCCCGGAAGTCGGGTGTCTGCTGTGTATTTCAATGCAAAAAGTCGCGACTTTCGCCCTTTCGTTCTCAGTTTTCTTGCGTTGTTTTCGAGGGATATCTGCATTTATATTAAAGGAATAAGAAATGTCAGTATCGTTTGGGGGACCCTGTAATTTCAGGGAAAGCGAGGAAAACAGGCATGCAGGTGTCGCCCTCCCGCGGCAAAGGCGTACGTACACCTGGTTCTTGTCTTCCGAGTGTAAAGGGATACGAGTGGAAATACGATCAGGCGAAGGTTATATCTAAGCAGAATTTTCACGCAGTAGAGAGGAGGCGAACGTTGAAGGAAACCCTGATACTCGCCCCTCGAAGAGCCAGTTACAGTTTCGAGCTGTATGCAGGCAGGCGAAGGTTCGTCTCATAGGTTGTGGGCGGGGTTTATTGCTTTAGGACGTCTATTACTTAACAGAGGTGTTTTTAACCTAACTCCATAGTACAACAACGTTTGTACAGCTGCACCTAAAACAAGCACGTAAAACAATTTCCGGCCTAGTCGTCGGCATATACATTTAAACATCGAAATTACACGCTCGAAATTACTTTAGGGAGGTATTACGGACAGAATAGAACTGGCTTACACAGATTAGAGAAGTGATTGCACCACCTACTTAAAAATATATCCGAATTTAAACGTTTTTACTCCGGAGTCACCATTTTAGGACTTACGAGTATTTCTATCATTCTTTTCTTAAATCCAAATTCACCCGATTGGTAACAAAGAAAAAAAAGTATTGCAGTATAAAACATTGTGTACACTTTAACAACTTCAGGCAGTCTGTCAGTCGGTTTTTTTTTGTTTTTGATAGACACGGACATCGTGTCTGTCAGTATGACTAAACGTTTATCCGTGAAGGACCGAAGTTTTCGTACGGCCGTCGTGCAAAACACCTCTCGGAAAAGGCCGGCAGACCAGGCTGCGTGTAACGATGGTGTACGAAACACCGCTGCGTTAGGTCCACTAATTTTGTTCGCAGAACCTACTTTAATTGATGTTCAGATTCTCCTACATACTGCTTGAGCACCAAGAACGTATTTCTGCCACAGGCGTACTGCGCTTAGGACGAACGCGAGCAAAGGTCAGAATGTAGCGAAGGCTCCCAGAAGGCGAAGGCGCGTTCAAGCGTTACCTTCGTCGTGAAAAATGGAGAGCAAGTGCACCATGCCCGTTACGGAGTGCCTGGCAAGCACGGGGCTCAGTCCTCTTTTGCAGACGCAGGAGAGCAGCTCGGCCGGTAACAACCTCTCCCAGGCGGTATCCGAACCAGCTGCTCAGAAGTCTCCGACGTGACGTTCACGCGAACAGCTTGTTCAACGTCCTCCAAGACAGGTATACAGTGCTGAGCATGAATTACGCTAGCTGTCCTCGTATAGTGGTACGCAGAAGCACGGAGGAGCGCACGCCGAAGGCTTTCTCGAGCTGTCTGCCCTTCATAAATGATCGATACTGGAGTGGCGGGACCTGGAATGGAACGCATCGCATAGCTGAACGGGATGTAAAGAAGTCCGAGGAGTGCTTCCTTCTAGAATTGTATTAAAGGGCTTAGAATTCCCCGTGACGCGTTTTTGCGGAACAACCGTTAGTTTGTTGGTGAAGTATAGAAACTTGTAAGATAAAGTTTTCATTGCACTTTGCGATATCTCGTAAGGCACGCCAGACAAGCCTATTCGACACAGCCGATTCTACTCGGCTGCATTGGTTGCAGGGGCAGTAGGGTGGCTAAAGACGGCTTAGCGATGAGACCGGCCGTGGCTTTCACTGGTCGCTCTCTTCCCCACCTGCAGTTAACTGCGTTATGTTTGGCGTTACGATCAAGTGAAATGAAAACTAAATAATTCGGTACAAGAAATGGCTCCTCGTAAAGAGCTACATCACCAAACCACCCGGATGAGGGGGCTGGAAAGGAGAAAAAGTTACCACCCTCTTCATTCAGAGCACGTCCGCCTCTTTTGGGCTGTGCCTTGTGGGTTGTCTGTTATCTAGGGTTATTTACCGTCTAGCAACCTTTTATTTGGCGCCTTGATTACCATAACCAGCTCGGCTTGACTGATTACGCCTACCATTTATTTATTTATTTATTTATTTATTTATTTATTTATTTATTTATTAGAGATAATATCAGTCTGGTCTGGACCAAAATAGGAGTTACACAAGGGTAGTACAGATTACAAAGACGGAACACAACAAACAAAACACAAGCACCATCCAGTCGGTGCCAAGTTTTAACATTTCAAAAAATGCGTGAAAATCTCGCTGCAACGAAACAGAAAACAATGTGAAAAGACCATGCCCAACACATGCCCTTCTGTGATGGTTTTAGTGTAGTTGGAAAACATAGACGGTAGAATGTTTGTAGTATGGTCTATAGCTGGTTTCGGGAAGATCACGCACTGCCTCTCACAGGCAGACTATGAGCTACGTGCAGATGATTCTGCCTGCGGAGTATAGTCACTTCCTTCCACTAGGTATTAGTCTCAGTGGGCGTAGTGCAACGCGGTGGAACTCAAGGGGAGCACACAATTGGCCACCCATTCTCCAAATTTATTGTTCGTATTAAATTTTGGAATTTCCTAGTGGGAATTAGCGTGACAGTGGCTGAATTCGCTGTCCCCAGTTGTGCGAGAAAGTCGAGAAAAAGTGTCAGAAATGCTTACAGTGTACGCTGTATTACGCTGAATATATGTTAGCATGAGAAATGCTGCAAAAATCAGAGCACAAAAAATTTGCGCACACGTTCATATTGGTCTGTGCTGCTGAGGAATTCGTGCCTGAAAATGATAGTTGAAAGCATACATCAGACAAAGAATGAGAACGCGTAGGAGATAACTGTCGCTGACAGATGCGGGCGCATGTTTGCTTGTGTCGCTGTCATAAGGCACCGCCATTGCGGAATGATATTTCGAGTAGTGTGGACGAGGCATTTGTGTGATAGAGCATATAATAGGAGCTCTACAAAGCGCGCTGGTTTCTAAAAAACTGCTGCGATTGGTGCCTCAGCGTTCTGCCACATTCAGCTGTAGCCGTCCACTTCCTGCTTCCCGGTTCATGTATTTGCCAACCTTTTCGCGCGCAGCCAGTAAGTGCAGCACAGGTAGAACGAAGCGAGCGGGAGTCCGCAACGGCGCGGTGCTTGGCGGGACAGTAGCCTAAAGTATATGCTATACCCTCCTTGGTATATAGACCTCTCGGTTGTCGCTATTTCGAAATGCCAACTTTTGACTGCTACGCTTACGTTTTTGACGCTAGACTGAGAGAGGCTACACCCTTGGCTTCAGGGTAATTCCCCGTGTACTGCTAAAGGCGGCGCCGACCACCGGAGTAGTATAAATGGAAGGAAAAAGATTGTTGCTAGCCCCGGCATCTGCTATCGCTGCTGAGAGCACCTGAGCTGGGGCAGCGGAAATGAAGGATGGGAGGCAGCGTGTAGAAGCGAAATGAAAGAGGTGAGGGGATAGTAGAAAGGACAGGGGGAGAGGTATACACTGGTAGTAAAACTATTTACGTATTAACATAATAGCAGATATACCGGTCGCGCGCGCGTGAAGGTCTTGTAGAGCACACCACCGGAGCGCGAAACCGGTGTTTCTGTCTTTTTGTTGCTAACTCATAAAAATGCGAATAAAAAAGACTTTGCTTGTGGAGTTTTATTACTAGGACCTGTTTTGCCGCTGTTCCTATCGAAATGGACGTGATAGCTAAACGCGCGTTACGCGCAGAACTTGCGCGCCTTTTCTCATTCTCCTGAATGGAGTGATGGCAAAGTCGGGCCTCTGCTGTAGTGCCGCGTGCATCGCCGGTCGTGCCGGCGGGGCCGTCTCTCACGGGATCGTTTGGATGTCTGCTCTTCTCTGATTTTAAACAAAGCTTAGCTTTGAAGGTCTTTCTTGCTCTCTTTCTATGTATTTTTGCCTCGCAAGTATGCTTTTCATTTCTCTCTTCTTTCAGCGAATGTAAGCTGATTATCGCGTGTCTCCATTAGAGGCACTCATAGAAATGGTCTCTTGACAGTCTATAGACTTCTTATTGACTTTAGTGACTTCCTATAGATATTGCTTTTTGTCTATTCATAGTCTATAGACTGTCTATAGACAAAAGTCTACTAAAAGTGTATGGCCATAAATATATAGATTGTCTATAGACTGTCAATGGCACTTGTATTGATCTCTAGGATTTTTCTACAGACTTTATAGACAGAACTCTATAGACACTCGATTAGACTGTCTAAAACTTTTTTGTAAGGGGGGTCTCAAGACGGTACTTGCAGTGTAAGGTATCTGCTGACTACGCCGAGCCATGTGCTGCTCCGTTCTTAAAAGGCTTGTTCAAAAGGTGGCATGGTGCGAGAAACAACCAGAAAAATATCTTCAGCCTCGTAAACCGGTCCCGCCTTGTTTGCCATTTTGGACTCTTGTCCGAACAGCTTCGCTCTTGAATTCTGGGCATGCCATCCTGGCTCTGTCGTCGGTCGGGGACACCCGTTTCATTCATTCATTCATTCATTCATTCATTCGGACTCACCAGCAAACAAAGGAGTGGCGCTGAGAAATGGCAAAAACTAGAAAGGTACTTCAAAAGGGTGGAAAGGGTGCGCTGTTTTTTAGCCTCAGGGCAAAAACTAGCAGCATGCATGTCGCAGAGAAGGAAAACGATAGAAATGTGCCATCCATGCGGCGCCATAGCTAAGCGCCCGAGTTTTATCGTCATTTTATAACGTGACAATGATGAGGTGGGCTACGTCATGTCTTGCACCGACCATAGGCTAAGATGAAACGCCAAAAGCTCACACATTTAGCAAACCAAAGATATATCGGTTACGCTGACTATTTGCGCAAAGTGCGGGCTGCGAAAATCAAAGTTTGTTGGACTTTGGGCGGACTACCTGGCCGCCTGTGATCAAAGGACTTTTGCGGTTCCATACGCTGCTGCGTAATAATGAGCATGACATGCTTTTATAGCTTCCATACTCGACGCGCTACTAGTGCCGAAAGTGACACTGAAACTACTACCCCCCCCCCCCCCCTCCCCCCTCCCTTCCCCCCCCGGGGGCAAATCGAGCCCTTATTTTCCCGACGCTCAGGCCACTCTGCCACACTGCTGCAACAACGCTGACGACCTCACCACGGCGGTGGCTCCCTTGGTTCGTTAGAAAAACTGTTGGGGGCGCTGCAGTCCGATAGCGCAAGAGCACCATCACATTGCGATTTTTTTTTCCACATTCCGGGGTTTTTTTTAAAGCCCAGGTGAAAAAAAAAATGACAGAGGTACACCGCTACAGTAAACTGAGTCGACTATTTATTAACACCCTAGGGCCTAGAATTATACGGCTAATAGAATTCAAATATTTCCGAAATTTGTATTGCGGGATTAACTATTAGTTTAAATTAAAATAATATTATTTCCGCAGCACAATCGAAAAAATATATGCGACCGCTTTCTCCTATCTGCTCTGTACCACGTTTTTTTTCTTTGAGCGTTCACTCAATTTGCATGAAACTTCGTGCAAGCACCGGAACCTGTAATATGCGCAGAAGAATGTTGCATGCCTATTGTCTGGACAAAACTGAAAACCAGTAAACTGCGCATTACGTAAGTGCTTGCAAAGTTAACAAGCGCTTGCACTCAGCCACCCGCTGAGTCGTTTATATGTATTGGACAAAACTCTGTCTTTAGACGAAGACAACTCGGCGGGGGCAATGGCAGCAGGGGAACTGGGCGGTCTTCGAAGATTAGACGGCCATCTGTTTTGGTAGCCTCGATTGAAATATGCCAGGAAACTTTCGAGATGAGGCGGATAAAACACCGTTAGCAATCTCGTATATCGTAGAATCTGCCGCGCATGATCATGACTGTTCCAGAGAGCCCTGGTCGCTTATTGCATAGCAAACAAAACATTACTAGACCGCTTTTCGGCGCCGATAAACAAAGAACATGAAAAAAGGTACACAACAACGCGTCTCTGGTTTAGGCATAATTAATACGATGAAATATTCGACTCGAATAATTTAATGAAACATCTAGTTCACAACGTGGCAAGAATTATGCGAAGATGTACTATAGATTATACTTTACTCTGATGAGCCGTTTAATGAACTGAAATTGAGAAGGACATTTTACTTGTGTAACAAAAAAATTATGCGACGGATAGAGGCTGTAAAAATTAAATAATACTGTGTTCATTTGATGTGCGGCACCTGAGTCATTGCACTCCTAACATGCCAGATTTTGCACGGGACTCTGCTGGACTTCTTGCAGAAAATTTACGGCTATTTATCGCGCTGTCCAAAATAGGTTCTCGCAAAATTTCTGGAAAAACTTGCTTGTCACGTGAGAGTGCTTAAGCATTCTCCAGCCGAGTGCAAAACTAGGTCTCAATAAAAGTTACAAAAAATTTGTTTGTTTTGTGTACTCTGACAATTTTTCCGGAACAATGTGGAAGCATTGCGCCTTTGTATCGGTCGTGAATAAACTGTCAAGAGAAAATGTTTGTATATTTTAGTCCATCATTTTAAACCCAAAAAGTACCATTTTCCACTTTTTTGAAAAACGTACACGACACTCCTCAGCAAAACAAAGCACTTCATACGCTGCATGGGACATGTACTAATTGGTAAAAATGTTTGGACGCTAATAGAACATAAAAAATTGAACATAAAAAAATTCAGAAAAATATTCTCAACTTGCAGAAGAGCGTGACTTGCAACGTATTTAGCCTTGAATTTCAAACCGAGCCGGTTGAAATAAAAATACAGAACGCGGCTAAATTTTCAGCCAATATGATTAATTTCGCTCCAGATTTCTATCACAGTTTTTCGTTTGTTTGTTTTACGAGAACAGAGATTTTGAAGTTGAACGCCATCACCGCCACTGATTGTTGTCCAATATTGCTACTTCACTGCATGGCACGCTACACCGGCCGTTTTGTGCTATTCATGTTCATCCTGAGAGTCACAGTTTACGTGGAAGCGATATTAGGTGTATAAGCCACCTATTTATGTCGAGAGCCCTTCAAAAAGAGTAAATGCTACAACAGCAGTTGTGGCTTGACGAATTCCGAACTCCTTGGAGCAGGGAACAAGAAATTTATTTATTTATTATTTATTTTATTTATTAAATACTGCAGACCCTTTTCAGGGTCCAAGCAGGACCGGCATATATTGTTAAAACTCAAAAGGTACAGAACACAATGTAAAGAAATTATACAAAAAAATGAGTAGACAAGTTTTGCGAAACTATTACGATGCCATAACATGGCTCCAATCGGATATTGTCCGCGGAAAAAACGAATATTTAAAACAGTCAGTTTTCGCAAGATACGGTGTCAATGAGTGAATGTGATGATGTCGGGTATATCATGTGGTTAGAGGGGATATGTACTGTAAGGATCCAAAGCAAACTTATGGTTAAGTAAAGAATATAGAAACTCAAGGCGATATTTTCCTCTTCGCGTTTCAAGTGTTTCAATATTGTTAGCTGCTATAAGGTCAGTTGGGGAGTCGGTGATTTTAAATTTGGAATAGATAAACCTAACAGCTTTTCTTTGAACCTTTTCTAATTTATATTGACGACAAACGAGCGCGCGCCCACTTTGCTGACTGACCCTTATGTGTCGCTTTCACTCCGAGAGCCTGGCTGGGTTGCGACCAGTCTGCCATGCGGGTAGGCCTTCCGCCGCAATCCCCCTTGAGCGCGGGAGTCGCGCTACGGGCTGGCACATTTTCGGCTTCGTGCTTCAAGCATGAACCCTCAGCAACGCTTTATAGATAGCGCAGCTTTGGCGGCTGGATGTGTACGATACCACTTCATCATCATCATTATCATCATTTAATGTACCCTTAAAGAACCAGTCTGGGACATTACATAAGGGGGGGGGGGGGGGGCGACAGTGGTGGGAAGCGGTCATACAAAGGCATGTGAACTTAAAAAAAGCATAACAAAAATAACAAGAATAACAAGTTTGACGTGAAATTAACGTCAGGTAATCCAAATAATACAGAAAATATATGAAAACGCAGTAGTATATAAAATTAAACATTAAAATGTGCTGAAATTAAATGAGTGGGAAAACACTTGGGGGGGGGGGGGGGTGACGCAATGACACAAGCAGTTCAAATTGCAGGCAGAGCAGCACGAGGGAAGTAGCTATAGTTGGTCCAAGTGGGGGATTAGATTCGATGACAATTAGTTACAAATACAATTACGATTACTTTGGTACACCGAGCGAATCATGTATAAGCGATTAATTAAAGAATGTCATTGAGCGCACCGATTTTTGGTCTCGTAGTTCTTGGCGCTGGCGTTGGAATGGTCTTTGGAGGCTAACTGAAATAGCCTGCGAGTGCACAGTAAAAAAACTTGCACCCTTTAAGGTGCAACTCTAATCACTGCACCCTTTCCACACCCTTATTTTCTCTATTTTTTTAATGGTGTGCGGAGCACGTTAGCACCTTTAATGCACCCATGCACACTTCAAAGGTGCAATGGTGTTGTAGCTTCTTCAGGTGCAAGGGTGTGCAAGGGTGTACGAGTGTGCTTTGACTTGTTGACCAACACTGAGTAGATCAATCGAGTGCGCTTTTGAAATCATGTGAGCTAATCGAGGTTGCCATTAAATGAAAACTGCAGCCATGATGCTGGCAGCTATGACTGTGATTTGCGCCCCATAGTGTGATAATTAACTGAATTATTTTAGCTGAAGTGCTAAGCATCACTGTCTCCAAATAGGGGCTCGCTGAACTGGGATACATAAACTTGCGGAAAGTACTCGCGTTATGAAAAGTAATTATTGCGTGCAGCAATGTTGTCTTCGGTGCTGAACTCTGTCACCTCGGTAGCTTTGTATGACTCATTCCAGTTAAGCTTATACCTGTTTATGTTCCTTTGACAAAAATATGTGGCGCATTATAACATCGTGTTACTGTGCACGCGGGTTGGCTGAAAGTTGACTTAAGATCTTTTTCTCGTTTTTTTTTTAAATATATACTGAAAAATCACGCCGTGAACATCATGTAGACATCACAAATGTGACTCCACAGCAAGTGGGCTCAGAATGCTACGAAAGACGAAAGACAGGTAATATAATTATAGTTGGAGGTGCCGAAACTGTAGTGCAAAATCACGCAGGTCGTCGGCACCTTTTCGTAGGAAATATTTAGGTTTCTTTCAAGAGTGCACCCCCGAAAAGATTGTTCAGTGCCTATTAAACCAATCAACACCTATGAAACTCTAAAGCAGTCGCAAAAAGGGTGCAACAAGCATAATTTGCACCCTTTTGGTTAGTCGGAAAAAAAGGTGCAACTGCAATGATCGCACCCTTATTATCGGTGGGACTAACATACTTTGCACCCTTTTGGGAGGATGCAAGGGTGCGGGTTATAGACACGAAAATGCACCCTTAAGGGAGCAATTTTTTTTTACAGTGTGACAGCTGAAAACGTACATAGCCGAACACTTTCTAGCCGGCCGCTGCTAATTCGGGGCTTGTCGTAGCTAAGTGGTTACGTGGAGATAGCGATAACCGCTTGAGAAATAGAGAACAGTCACCTCGTCCTCTCGCGGTGCAACCTGCACATAATATGATGCTCACCCAATAATGCCTTCCTCGGTAGAACACCCACAGTGTAATACTGAAAATAAAGAGGCGGGAGTGAGCAGCCAATTGGTTGTCCCGTTGGAGGGGCTGTTGTGAATGCGCATTGGGCTGAATGTAAAGCGGGCTGAAAGTTGAAGCCGAGCGGCGACACAATAAGTGAGGAAGCAGTGCACAAAGACGGGCGGGTGTGCTCCGCGTTCGAGGCATCGATTGCTCAGTTTTGCTCCTCGAAATGTCACTGGCACGACCCGCGATGAAAGAAACGAGTAAAAGAAAGAAGAAAACAAAAGCGGGTAAGTAGAGTTTTTGGCGTCTCCGGCACCGTGTTCGGAGTCCGTCTCTGGCACCTGGATAGAAGCGTCGATGCTGCTTCCGCAAAGTGAACAAGACGGTTCCCGCCAGCCTCCCCCAACCGCTGTACGTCCCTCTGGGCCAAAAGCGAGTGGAGAAAAGCTGTAGAAAATCGCCTCATGAAGTGTGCAAAGAAAAACTTGCCTGACAAGGCGGAACGCTGTGGCAAGTCTTTATTGCTCTCTCTTTTATTTCAAACGTATGTACGACATACTTTTTTTCGCTACGAACGGTCCCCTGTCGAGTCTGATAAGAAGAGTTAAGGCCCAGCAGTGACCAGGAGGAGCGACGGACATTTACGATGAAGCCGTTGAGCCCCCAATGCGAAGCTTCATGTGAAGAACTTAAGAAAAGCTCAATACGTGAGGAATCGAAGCGCTAAGTGTTTGCAGACATAATAAAGGATTTTTAGCGCAACGGGGACACAACAAAAAAAAAGACGACAACACGGGCGCTTGCAACTGGGACACAACACAAGAAAGACGACAACACGGGCGCTTCGCAATGGGGACACAAGAGAAGAAAGATCCTTTATTAAAAATCCTTTATTATGCCTGAAAACCAACTAGCTCAGCAGTTAACCCTCTTAAGCGTTTCCATGCGCCGTTGTCCCCCTGCCGCCTCTAAGAGACGCCTGCATTTTCTGGCAGAGTTCTGGCATTCTATAGAACAAGCGAGAGGGATCGTTTCATCAAGGGTACCTTTTCGTGCCCAGTTTTTATTTCATTAGGTCGTCACGCCAGTGGTGAGAACAACAAGTAGGGAAGAAAACGACCAGTCATAGGCACGGCTGATCTGGACGCGTCACTGCCGCATCCATTCTGCTCGCGTCACAGGGGCCGTGTCGCGTCGATTCGTAGCACAGCAACCGCACAGTTATTTCCCAAGAAATAAATAACGCCGAGAAAGCTTGTCTGACACCGGACGTGTCGTCGTGCTCCATCATTCGCTGGCATCGGCACCTGTTCGTTGGTACACCGCAGGCATGGATTGCCTTGATGCAAGTAGAATTATGGGCGCGTTTCTGCAACATCCGGCCTGATGCCACCCCTATGGCCTACGTCACCAAGAGTAGCGACCAACGACAGATAATTAAACGAAAGGAGAACGAATCGAAACTTCACAAACTGCGGCCCTAGTAACTGCACACGTTGTTCAAAAGTTTAAGCCTCGTTCCGACCCTGATGCCGCCCTCGCAGAAGCCTTGCGCATGTTCAAGGTGATGTCAAAATTGATGTAAGAAATGTCAGAATTTCAGAATTTCATGGGCAACCTGCTGAAAAAGCGAGTTATTCTGACCAACAGCGCAAAAAGGCGGGACATCGACAAGACAAGCGATGCATAGCATCACAATGCAGGTCTGGAGGTTACGCGCAAATGATTATCCGGAGGAAATAATTTCCAGGGCTTCCGAAAAGCTGATAAAATTTGTAAAAAATGGCCAACCCAATGAAGGCAAGAAGGTAAAAAGACCAGCGGTGGTTCCTTACACGCACGGCTTGTCACACGGTCTCAAGAAGGTTGCCGGCAGGTATGATGTCGATGTTGTGTTTACTGCTCCCCACAAACTGTGCTCCATGTGCAAGCAGGTTGCACAGGCAAAGGAGGGAAAGAAGAAAGGCTGCCAGGTACGCCATGTTTCACGCTCTGTACCATGTGCAGAAAACGTGGTGTACCAAATTCCCTTCTCCTGCGGTGCTGTTTACGTCGGGCAGACCGGCAGATGCTTAAACAAAAGGCTCATGGAGCATGAGAACACAAGGAAAAGTGACCCTCTTAGCCATGTTGCCGCTCATTGTGAAAAGTGCAAATGCCAACATGAAAGGGAGCAAGAAAGGAAATCGGAACAAAATGGCGGGCTTCCGCGCACAAATTTCCGCTGCAAAAAGTGCCAATGCGCACCTGAGTACAAGAAAACCGAAATTCTGTTCCGCCATAAAGATAAGCTCACGCGCGAAATAATGGAAGCGCATTTCATCCACAGGCAAGGTGACGAATGCATCAGCAATCCTTCCGTCACACTTAACAACAAGGAATTAGCATACATCACTTCCCATTGTGACATAGTTTTTGATTTTCACGGCCCTTTTCACACTATCTTCTTACTTCTTTGTGTTATGTTTTCGTATATATACCCTTCCGTCCTTCAATAAACCCAGTTGATAGTCAGCGCTTGTCTTGTCGTTGTCCCGCCTTTTTGCGCTGTTCACCAGTATGAATGCATACCAACTCGCCCAGATCTCAGCTTTAGTGAAAAAGCGAGACATTGTGGGCGGTCATAATGGGATCACTCTTTTGCAAGAGCATTTAGACAAAGACAAGCCTGAAAACAGCAACCATTTGTGTTTTGTCGTGCAGCCCTGAGTGGCTTTCCTGGGGCCCTCATACACTTTTTAGGCAAGGAAAAAAAATCCATAGGAAAGATAGTGAGTGCTGCCTGAAAAAGTTAAATATGAGGAATGCGCGCACAAAGAGGTGCCACCCGAGAAGCTACCAAGAGTGGCGTACGACTCTCCCTCAATTTCCACACGGATGCACAGTGACAGCTGTGCTAAAAGACGAGGTGAGGACCGGGGTCATCACACCGCTGCACTTACACTCGAATATTTATCCACAAGAATGAGGTAATACATCCACACGCGCTCAATTGCGTGCCAAAATGGAACACGCACGCACACACTCACGCACGACACACACACCACCACATGCGCACACACACAACCCACGACACACACGCACAAACACAACACATACATCACACGCACAACACACATACACAACACAAACACGCACACACACCACACGAAGACACACATAACACACAACACGCACACACGCACCACGCACACACACATAACACACCACACACACACATAACACTCAACACGCACACGCACCACGCGCACACACATAACACACCACACACAGATACGCACACAAACAAGACAAAAAACACGCACACGCACACACGCACCACGCATACACATAACACTCAACACACGCACACCCGCACCACACACATCACTCACTCAAGACACCCACGCACACACGCACCACAGACATCACACATACAACACACACGCACACACGTACACAACACCAATACGAGTCAGCCTTTCTCGACGTGCAATCTCGCACTGACATGAATGAAAAAGTGTGTTTACAATATGCGTAATTAAAAAATCGGCTGGGGCTTAGCTAAGGTTAAGCCTGGATATCTCGAAGCGAAAAGCTGCGGTGATCCGCGATAAACACGCGCTTGCGGCGAACGTCCAACGATGACGCACAGCGCGCGGCAGCGTGCGCCTGTTCTACGGGCAAGCGCGCCTCATATCACCGCTCCTTTCAAATGTGCACGGCTGCGGCGGAAGGTCAAACGGTGGCGAGGAGGAGAAGCGGCGGCGCACATGCGCAGTAGCCTTCGCCGTGCGTGACGTCACTCGTGCTCCGACATACGCCGGCTCACGCGAAGCGCGGCGTTGTCTAGCGTAGTGATGCTTTTCGCTTCAAAAAGCACCTTGTTTTGTTGAAATAGTGCAGTGCAACCGCCTTCATGGTAGCATGCGGCCAGTTGCAAAGAAACTTTTTTTTAGAGTACCTTCGTTCTCTCTTAGGCACGTGTTTACGCATCAGCCAGTCAGGCCAATGTAAGGATTCTTGCACCAGCAAAATGGCTTGGTAAACAGCGTTCACGGGACACAAATTCAAGGCAGTGCTTCAATACGCATTAACTCTTGCTGCCTCCAGCCTCACATCGGATTCACTATTCAACTGATAATGAGATACTGTACCTCGAGAAAGTCTGACGCTTCTTGCTTTTGTCATGTGTCCACCTATTTTTAATTTTGCGTTTATTTCCTTACGTACAGCCTTTGTGAAAAGTTTGGAGCCCAGGGGGTTTTCTTTTGAGCCACACTGTGTCGTTATTAATGGATCTCTAGCACTCCAAATTTCCTGGACATGAGAAGATTTCTGGTACTGCCTCCTGCAATAGGTAGGACTTCCATGTATGCTCCTGGAGTCCCAATATAAAGAAGTGAACCCCCTGGGCTCTAAACTTTTGACAAAGACTGTACATACAACTACCTAGCGTATTCAGGTCAATAAATATAGCACAAGAAAGGCGAACTGGGAAGAACGATAACTTCTGCTCAAACTTGTTAGTGAGACGTGTTGGCGGTGCAAGAAGGGAATCCTCTTTAATGTATTAAACACGAAGCCTGTAGCGCTACTGGTCTTCTTTCGTGCTATTGCGCAAAGGAGCGATTTGGACGGTAACGTGGGTTGTAAATTTTGTCTTCTCCGCGCGCTGCCTTAGGCACCGCATCAAAGAACACCCCCCCCCCCCAAAAAAAAAAAGTAAAAAAAAGAAAAACTGTAGCGGAAGCACACGAGAGCAAATTGCGTCTGGTGTCTCCATCTAACGAGCGCCCGAAGACGCAGCACTTCGGCGCCTTATCCTCCCGGCCGCGAACAACGTGACTCTTGGTGCAGCCCGGAGAACGAGGGATCGAAGCTGCTTTCCCATGCACGGCTGACTCGGTGCCGAACGCAACTGCCGCGTACGGAGCGTCCAGACGGAAGAGCGTCTCTCCTGCTCCGAGTAGCCGCCGAGCCACGGCGGGTGGCAGCGGGTCGGCCCCGTTGCCAGAGAGCGGCGTCGATCGACGTTGTCATGCCGAGATGGGATTGTTGACATGCGCTGCCTTCGGAACGGCCATCGATTGGGGCCCCGCGGGGCCACCTGTAAAGGACATCCCGCTCGCCCTTGCGCCGGCGGCGGCGCTCCAGAGTCGAATCGGCGCCTGTCTTCGCGTTCTGCGCCCGTGGAAGACGGCAAAGAACAAGAAGCAGTGGCCACTGTTTGGACAGCGCCCGCCAGTCAGCCGCAGCGAGTCAAACGCGTCGGTTCCGGCCACGAAATGTCGCGTGAGACCCGCGGAATAAAATCAAGTCGCGTTTATTTCTCTCGGGCGGCAGAAAAGTAGCACGCACTCGGAACTATGGCGTGGGGGGGACCTCAACACTATTGTTCCAGCCGTGAGCACGATCGCTATTCGCGGCTGCTGCGGAAGCTTATCGTCCCTTCGGAACGGGCACGGAGCTAATGCGATATAAATGCAGTCTTCGCATTCTAATGAAAGCTTTTTCTTCTTTCCCTCTTTTACAGATTTGCCGCTCGAACCGACCACCTTTGTGACGGTCAGGTTGCAATGCAAGGGAGCGTTAGGAGGGGTATAAATGCCCCTTTGCGGCTGACCGACTTGCTCTGCCACTCATGCCACTTTATTGGCATTACATGAATTACACACGTGCCACTGAGTTTTGGCCGAGCTTGGTTAGCTGGTGCAAGCGAGAGACGAAAGTGGCGCGCTTTTACTGACCTCTCTATAGCCAGAAGCATATATCGCAATGGGGAGCAGCGGTCGCTTGCGAGCGCACTTTTTACAATTCGAACAACGATGCCACGCAGTCCTCGCAAAAACGCGTTTTCGCAACAGCGATGTAGCAAACATAGCCGGGGGTTGACCATCGCGTGCAGGTTGAAATAAAGTAAGCTATTGGAAAATTGACGACGCCGTTAGAAAGCACAAACAAACAAGCGAACAAAAAATTAGAGATCACCGCGGCCACACGCACTGGGAGAATGCGAAAGCATTGACCGCTCCTCGGCACTCCTTGCCTCTCTTTATCATTTTATTTTTGTTTGTTTATTTAACCATTGAATTAGCGTAATTATCTTATGATTTAATTAAAGATCGATTTATTCACTCTGATTATACCTTCTTTTATCTCAATCAACCATTTTGGTTTTTCAAATTTGGCGCCGTGGTTGCTTTCCCGTCCACTTGCTACATCCCCGTCCAGCCTATTCAGCCGTACAATGGTTTTTTATTTATTTATTTTCAGATACTGCAGGCGGCAGACCTGTTCAAGCACGACAGTTTTACAATTGTTGCAGTAACAATTCCGCAAAGATTTTCACAGCGGACGATTCGGCAACAAATGCTGCTAAGCAGTTCCACTGGTGCGTTGCAAGGGGAAAATACGAACTCTGATAGAGTTTGGTCCTGGCGAAATAAGGGCGTATATTTAAAAATTGTGTCAAGTCTTAGGTAAAACACCCTGTGTAGCGTTCATTGATTACGGCAAAGCCTTTGACTGAGTGAAAACTTCAGCAGTCATACAGACATTGTGGAATCAGGGTGTAGAAGATTCTTATGTGAAAGTGTTCGAAGGTATCTATACCGACTATACAGCTGCTATAGTACTTCATAAAGTGAGCAGCAAACTTCCAATAAGGAACCGTGTCAGGCAGGGAGACACGATCTTGGGAGGGCATGTAATGCGTAGGAAATATAACCGCTGATCCTTAAGTGTAACGGAATGGATTCCAAGAGAAGGGGAGCGTAGAAGGGGGTGGCAGAAAGCTAGGTGGGTGGGTGAGATTATGAAGTTTGCGGGAATACGCTGGCCTCAACTGGCGTGGATTGGGAACTGTTGGGTATAAGAGTTAATGGAAAATACCTAAGTAATCTGCGATTCGCTGATGACACTGCCTTACAGGAGATGAGCTGCAAAGCATGATCAATGTGTAACACAGAAAGAGCAGAACGGTAGGTCTTAAAATTAACACGCAGAAGACCAAAATAACCTTCAACAGTCTCGCACGGGGACAGCAGTTCACAATTGGTCACGAGGTGCTAGAAGTGGTAAAGGAATACGTTTACTTAGGGCTGGTAGTGTACGCTGATCTGGATCTTCCGAGGGAAATAACTAGAAGAATAAGATTTGGGTGGAGCGCATATGGCAGGTTCTCTCAGACCATGAATGGCAGTTTACCAATATCCCTGAAGAGAACAGCTGTATCTTACCGGTACTCACCTACGGGCAGAAACGTGGAGCCTAACGAAAAGGGTTCAGCTTAAGTTAAGGACTACGCAGCGAGCTACGGAACGAAAAATGATTGCTGTAACGTTAAGAGACCGGAAGCGCGCAGAGTCATTGAGGGAACAAGCGCGGGTTAATGACATCCTAGTCAAAATCAAGAAGGAGAAACGGGCTTGGGAGGGCATGTAATGCGTAGGAAATATAACCGCTGGTCCTTAAGTGTAACGGAATGGATTCCAAGAGAAGGGGAGCGTAGAAGGGGGTGGCAGAAAGCTAGGTGGGTGGATGAGATTATGAAGTTTGCGGGAATACGCTGGCCTCAACTGGCAAAGGACAGGGTTAATGGGAGAGACATGGGAGGGGCTTTGCCCTGCAGTGGACGTAGTCGGGCTGATGATGATGGTGATGATGTCTTGCGCTTCTCTAGATTATATAACAACGAAAGTCCGAACATTATTGTAGCACCTAGATGCTTAATTATTACTGCGCAATATCGAAGATGTGCTTCATATTTGTGGCGAAAAAAGTTCTTTAAAGCAACCTCATTTGAGACGTGTCGTTTTCGAAACTTCTTCGATGAAGTGGCAACTTCCTCACAATGGCAGAAATAAGCCTGACATATTTTTGTTCTCCTTTAATTGTACCACGCAAACTACATCCGTTATTAGAATTCAAAGATTGGGTCACTGACTGAATCAAAAACAAAACGAAAATCACGTTCCGGGTCCCGTACGGGACCTTTGTTCACAATAAGACTGTCCCGCAAAAGAGCGGTCATATAGGCTTCAAGATTCCCCGTAATCTTTTTCTGTAGATATGATGAAGCGTACCTCGATTCTTGTTCATCGTGTTTGGTGTCATCTGGATGACCAAGGGTGACACGAACAAGATTCAAGGCATGCCTTTCAATAATGTCTCATCCTGGCCAGACGGTATTCCGCCGAACTACGTAAACTACATCCATCATGGTTTGAATGTCTCGATTCTTTTGTCATTGCAGTGTTGCGAAATTGAGCTTCCCTCTGCCATGAGGTAGTTAGTAATTTTTTATCCTTAAATATCATCATTGTTACGAAACGAAATTAACTTTTGGCCAACTCAATAATGTGCGCATAATATGTGAAAGAATTGAGATAATTGAAAACTTGAAATATTTCGGCAGTTCAATCTCCCATGGAATCCGCCAACTGATTTTTACTATGGGATGTGAACATTTATACACAATTTTTTTCTTCTTTCTCTTGTTCTTGGAAAAATTGATGTACAATTGTGCCATGACACCGTAGTAAAAATCAGTTACAGGTCTAGCGTGTGTGCTGTCGCGTCTGTCCGTGTGTGTGTGTGTGTTTTTTTTTGTACTTGGTACGCACTAATCCGATGGGTACCAACCCCGAGAAAAATCGTTCATAATTAAAACGTTTTTAGGCGCAAAAAACAGACGAGACACATAGGAAGGTAACAGGACGAAGAGCCAAAACACGCACTTACTTCAACGGTGACCAAGCCGTTCTTGATGCAAAAGGCGACTGTCCTTGCACGACAGGTGTTGACGACGACACATGTGACACAGTCATCAATGAAACGCGGAGATTACACACAAAAGGAAAGGCCCACTGCCCTAAAAACTGCATGGCGCCTAAAAACTTTTTAATTACAAACCAAAACCAACTAGCCCAGCAGCAAGTGCTTTTAGGCTATATTTCTAGTACAGTGGGCCTTTCCTTTTGTGTGTCATCGCCACGTTTCATTGATGATTGTATCACATGATTCGTCGTCAACACCTGTCGTGCAAGGACAGTCGCCTTTTGCATCAAGGACGGCTTGGTCCCCGTTGAAGTAAGTGCGTGTTTTGGCGCTTCGTACTCTTACCTTCCTATGTGTCTCGTCTGTTTTTTATGCCCAAAAACTTTTTAATTATGAACCAAAACCAACTAGCCCTGCAGCAAGAACTCTTAGACAAAATCGTCCGTTGCCTGTTCGCCTATCCCGAGCGCAGCGTCCCTCGGCCCTGCCCGCTCTTCGTCGTCGTGTACGTGGCACTAATCCGGTAATTATGACCCGGGCGAAATCGTCTCTTGCGTGTCTGCAGCTGGCCTAGCGCGAGCGCTCCGTCCCACGGCACTGCGATTTGTCGTCTTCTACGTATCAAAACTCCGTGCCTGCACACTGATTCTGTGCAGATTTTTTTTGCGCTAATTATTAAGCTTTGATCCAGGAACCAACCGGTCCGTTGTTCTGAAATTAAAACTTCATCCCCTCTAGAAATATTGTTCATTCAGTGCCACGCTTCATTTCCTCCCGTAATCATCGGAGTTTGCTATCGTCCACCTGATTTAAGCGATTCTTTTGTTGCTAATTTTCACGAAACACTTCGCGCGATAACAGCGGCTCACCAACATACTCCCATTGTTCTTTTTGGCGACTTTAACTTTCCTGCAATAAACTGGTCCGACCTTTCCACCACTACATATAAAGATAACATCGAAAGCGATTTTGTCAACACGTGTCTAACCTTTGGTCTGTCCCAGCTCGTATCAAACCCGACAAGACAAAGCAATCATTCCTCCAACATACTCGACCTCATATTAACTTCTCACCCTGATAACATCCCGCCGCTTCTTCATTTACCAGGACTCAGTGATCATTCCATAATTCAATCCACGTACTCCTGCCAGTTGTCACACACAAAAAAAATACAAAAACATTAACTCTATACGACAAAGGCAACTATGCAGCCATTAATTCTGAACTAGCTGATTTCTGCATGTGGTTTCTCCGAGATTTTTCAGCACGATCAATCGAAGATAACTGGTCCCTTTTCAGAAACAAAATGCATCAACTTATAGATAAACATGTCCCTACTATCACCATCACCGAAAAACCATCGTCACCATAGTTCAACAAAGAGCTGAAACGCCTCAGAAACAAAAAGAAAAGGCTTTTTCGATCCGCAAAACGCTTTGACACCGCATCTGCATGGGAAAGATATTATTCTGTAGAAAAAACATACTCATCTTTAACAGGCAAAACTAAACGTACATTTTTCTCGTCTGTCCTACCTTCCATGTTGCACACTAACCCCCGCAAGTTCTGGAAAACTATAAACCCATCACATTCGAAGCCTCTAACATACATGACGACGACAACAATCTTATCCCGGAACACGAATCTAGCCACGCTCTTAATAACTTTTTTTCTTCAGTTTTTACTAAAGAACCTGACGGTGACTTACCGGATTTCGCAGCTCTCGGCCACCCAGCTATGCCACAGATTACAATTGATGCTAATGGAATCATGAAACTTATTGAATCATTGAAACTTACTTCTTCATCTGGTGTTGACGGCATAAATTATAAAATCCTAAAAAATACTAAAAACACTGTAAGTGTAATATTGTGCCACCTCATTCAGCAGTCCATATCAACAGGTGTCCTTCCACAAGATTGGAAAGTTGGTAAGATCATTCATCATTCATTTTTTTTCATCATTCATTTTATTCCAACATCAACATTACAGATGCTGAGGACCGTGAACAAAAAGCCTCTAACTGGGCTTGACGGGGTTCACGGCCCCTAAAAATCACGGCATTGGCAACAAATAGAATAAAAACACAACGCATCAGACATGGGAGGATGTGGCACAAAATCAAGACATAAGCAAAACAATTACAAGATTAGTAGAGTGTTTAATGAAGTATACAATGTACGGTGCAATACAGAAAAAGGTTAGAAAGTGCAATTATTGTGGCTATGATATATTTACAAAAAAACAGTATTGTGGCTATGAAACAACTCGTTTGTTTAGAAGCGACGGGAGCATATTATGTAGCATCTGGTATCCATAGTTAGTGCGTGCTCGAGGTATTTCCCACAGTTCAGTACTGCGGGTATTTCGTGTTTTTCGTTTAGGTGTCAGGTTTGCTATGCCGCCTAGAATGTCTTTATTCTGTTTAATTCCGTTAGAATAACGCTTAAGGAGCATTGTTTCATAAATGTCAGGAAGTGTGATAAGGTTTAGTTCCCTGAAGAGAGGTGCAGTATGACTATCGTATGCAGCGTTTGCAACTATACGAATTGCCTTTTTTTGTAGGAGGTGAAGTTTAGTAATATTTTACAAAGTAGTAGTACCCCACACTAGGTGACAGTAGTTAATATGTGAAGTAAAAAGGGCACTGAAAATAAGGCGTTTAATGCAAACAGGAGCAAAATATCGCAATTTGCACAGGATCCCTGTAATGCGACAAATTTTAGTTGCAACTGCATCTATGTGAGCATTCCAGGACATGTTTTTTTCGAACAGAACACCAAAACATTTAACTTGCGACGCTATCTGAATATCTGCAGTGCCGAGATGGAGTATGGCCTGCGTGTCTATGTTTCGGTTTTTCGGCCTGAAAAAAACAGCTTTTGTCTTACTTTTGTTTATGGCAAGCGAATTAACGGTACTCCAGGAATGTAGTTTATTTAGAAGTACATTTGCGCGTGAGATAAGAAGCTCGGCAGTCCCCAAAAAGGGCTCACCTGTTTCATGCAAAAATTACCGCCCCATTTCTCTCACAAGCGTCTGTTCGAAACTAATGGAACATATTATTTATTCGCACATAGTCAAATTCCTTGTCTCCGTAAAATTCTTTCAGACTAACCAGCATGGCTTTTTGAAAGGACGCTCATGTGACTCCCAATTGGCTCTCTTTATTAATGACCTAAGCTCCAACCTTGATTTAAACGTTCCTACTGACACTCTCTTCCTTGATTTCGAAAAAGCTTTCGATAAAGCACCGCATAAAAGACTGCTACTAAAGTTATCGTGTCTAAATCTTAATTCGTTAGTATTAGAATGGCTTTCTAACTTTTAGACTAACAGAGAGCAATTTGTCTATGCTAACAATCATTCTTCTCCACGTAACCCGGTCATTTCAGGTGTTCCCCAAGGTACAGTCCTAGGACCTTTGCTTTTCCTCATATATATTAACGATCTTCCTCCCAGTATTTCCTCTACCATCCGTTTATTTGCTGACGATTGTGTAATTTACCGCCCAATCACTAACAGTACTGACGCTGGCATTCTTCAACAAGGTCTTAACCGAATCCAAACTTGGTGCGAACGTTGGTTAATGTCTCTCAATATTTCCAAACATGTTTAATCTCATTCCATCGTCGGCAGATGCATACTCCTTCTAAATACACTCTTTTCGGTTCAGAAGTATCGTCCGTCTCTTCCTGTAAGTACCTGGGTATTACTGTAACGCAAAACCTAACATGGTCATCTCATATTTATTTATTCATACTGTTAACCCTCTGCATGAGGGTCATTACAGGGAGGGAAACATATACAGACACAAGTGCAATTCTCTTCGCTAAAAAAAGAAACACTCAAATGCACAGAATTACAGATTTGCACAGCAATCTTCCAGGAACGCGTTCACACCTATCACAAATTTGTCTACATCTGTTTGGTCCACAACGTCACTTGGTAGTTGATTCCAAATTTCTACAGCATCGGGAAAAAAGGAGTAGCGATAGACATCAGTACGTGTAATAATAGGTTGTAATACCTTACTGTGATTTTTCCGAGGGCAACGCTTCAGGGGAGGTGCAACATAGTGATGTTTATTAACTTTGACTTTATCATTCATTATCAGAAAAAAAAGTTTCAATTTCTGCTTTAGTCTTCTTACTTCTAGTGATTCTAGCTGACACTCTTTTAGCATTGCTGTGACTGAATCAGTGCGGCGGTATTTAGAGCATATAAAACGTGCTGACATCCTTTGCAATCTTTCCAGTTTCCGTTTTAAACCCTTTTGATGACTCCACACTGCACTTGCGTACTCTATTATTGGCCGTACGAACGTCTTGTACGCAATCAATTTAATTTCTCTAGTCGCATTCGGCAACTTCCTCCTCAGGAAACAGACCTTCTGGTAGGCTTTTAAATAGACATTTTCAATATGGGTGCGCCAGTCAAGATTATTTGTTAATGTCATTCCCAAGTACTTGAGACACTTTACTTGATCTAAGGAATTTTCACCGATATTGTATCGAAACATCATAACATTCTGCTTCCTTGTTACTTGCATGTAATTAGATTTTTGGTAGTTTATTTCCATACCCCATTTCAGGCACCACGAGTTTAACGACTGAAGACATCTATTTATGTTCATCTGATCTGCCGGGGAAGCCACAGGAGAGTAAATTAAACAATCATCGGCAAAAAGTTTCATTCTGACAGGCGATTCGACGATAACAGAAATATCATTTATATACAATAAAAACAAAAGCGGACCTAAAACGGAGCCCTGTGGCACCTCCGACAGAACTTCACGCCTATTCGATACTGCACTTTCTATTTTGACGACTTGACAGCGGTTACTTAGATAGGCCTGAATCCATAGTACTATATTTTCAGCGATTCCTAATCTGCGTAGTTTAAAAAGAAGCTTATGATGCGGAACTTTATCGAAAGCCTTCGAGAAGTCTACACAGACCACATCTACCTGCTGACGTTCATCTATAGCCTTGCAAAAGTCGTTCACTGTTTCAATTAACTGCGTCACTGTCGAAAGGCCGGTCCGAAAACCATGCTGAAATCACGAACATCGCTAACGAAGCTAATCGTACCCTTGGTTTCATACGGCGCAATCTACGTTTTGCCACCCCATCCATCAAATCATTAGCATACATAACTTTTGTCCGTCCTAAACTAGAATATGCTTCGGCAATATGGGATCCTCACCAGTCTAACCTCTCTTTAACCTTAGAAGAAATACAAAATCGAGCTATCCGTTTCATTTATTCTGACTATTCGTACTACACTAGTGTGTCTGCCTTAAAAACTAAAGCTAACTTACCCAGCCTTGAAACGCGACGAAAAATTTCTCGATTGTGCCTCTTTCATATGTTTTATCATTCATCTTTAGGAGAATCAGTCATATCACCTGCTTATCGCCTCTCAAGCCGTATTAACCACCATAAGGCCACCCCATCCATCAAATCATTAGCATACATAACTTTTGTCCGTCCTAAACTAGAATATGCTTCGGCAATATGGGATCCTCACCAGTCTAACCTCTCTTTAACCTTAGAAAAAATACAAAATCGAGCTATCCGTTTCATTTATTCTGACTATTCGTACTACACTAGTGTGTCTGCCTTAAAAACTAAAGCTAACTTACCCAGCCTTGAAACGCGACGAAAAATTTCTCGATTGTGCCTCTTTCATATGTTTTATCATTCATCTTTAGGAGAATCAGTCATATCACCTGCTTATCGCCTCTCAAGCCGTATTAACCACCATAAGGCCGTCTACGCCCCCACCGCAAGAACTACCGCTCATTCTCGATCTTTTTTCGTCACGTCATCCCGGGACTGGAATGATCTACCACAGGACGCCGTGCATCACATCAACGCCATCCATTTTAAGAACGCCATCAAGACCATTATTGTTTAACTGTCATGCCCATCCCTCATGTAATGCCCCATACCAGGGGCCTTTGAGGTATCAAATAAAAATAAAAAAAAGAGCCTTACCTGTACCCGCGAGTCGCCAGGCAGGTAAGCGGCGCTTCGTTCTGATGGTGGCAGGCCAGCGCAGACGATACTCACCCCGAGAGCCGCTTCTGAGTCGCCGCACATGTTCAAGTAGCGGGTTCATGTAATGCGCGAGTGTATCGGTGTCAGCCACGCTGAAAGCAGCAGGAGGAAGCACCGCCGTGGGCAGACGACAAGGAATGCAACAGATCAGTGTCTTCACCTGCTGTCCGACTGATGCTTTCCAACTCTCGCTACCTTTTTCAGGCTGGCCTTACGAGGAAGTGCCTTTCGTGTATGCGGTATTATCATGTCAGCGCTACTTGAACTAGCGTGTACAGTCGCCCCTGTTATGCGCTGTCGTCGTCCGGTTAGCATGACACATCCCGCAGCAAGACAAGCAGTACTGAGCTGCCGGCCCTGCCACGGCAAATAGAAAAAATCCAGAACAGGGCAGTCAGATTTGTTTTTGGAAATTACAGCCGGAAACTTAGCATGACAGAAAGCAAACATGAACTTCAATGGCAAGAGCTAAAGGATCGTAGAATAAATGCCAGATTAAAATTTTTCCACACAATATTTATTACTCTAAAACAGGCATCAACCGCGAAAAGTATATCCAGGCACAAAATTATATATCGAGGTGACTGGACCACGATTTGAAGGTCAGGGAATTTTCTTTTAGGGGTGACGTCTTGCGCTACTCTTTTTTTGTTAGAACTGTGCGAGAATGGAACAGTTTGTCATCGAGCACTGTGTATATTCCGATGAACGATTCTTTTTACCATGCGTTGAAATAATATGTAAAGTGACAGTTAAAGTTTGTAGACCCCCCTACTGTAATGTCTACGGGCAATGCAGGTATCCAATAAACATCCTAAAGCCCGCGGTTCCAATTCGGTTGCCCAAGCTGGCCCTCGCCGGAGCTCCGTCTAGGGTCAAGTTGGGCAACAGAATTCGAACCCATCTCAGACTACGTCAGCCATGATGATCCCTCACAATAGTTCGTTACTTACGGCATCTATTTGTGCTTGATCAGTGGCAGTGGCAAATGAGTTTAAGCATGCCTGGCGCCATCACTATGTTAATAATCTCGTGAAGCAGCTAGCACTGGCCACCTGTCGCAACATGCGGGCAAACAGCTATAAGTTTTAGTATAATGATTCATATTAATATTTATCCTGTTTAGCTTATTAGACATTCTCTCTGGCTCCCCCTCAAAGATCGACCTGCTTCAGCTTTTTGTCTTTTCTGGACAACATCTGAAACGCGAGGTTTTCCAGACTCGCGTTTCGTTCAAGACTGGCGTTTCTGCTCTTTTTTTTTTATGACAGCTGCATTGTCTTCGTAACCGTAGTGACGACCGCCTTATTTTACCTTTCATTTCATTTCCTTCCCAGAATCAGTCACGGTAGGAAGCAAAGAAGAGACTCAGCACTCGTTTCTAGATTTCTCGCGTTTATTTTGGCCATGAAGCTCCACGCCCAAATTTCAGTATTGCACGCTGCCTTCTGCAAATGTTTGCTGATGTAAACCATCCATGAAACGAATTAGTTCCGTTGAGAGATTCTGTCTGAGTCTGCTGGTGTCAAACGTGTTCTATCCACCACCAGGGCGAAATGTTGCAGTCGTTCCGGGTTCGGAGACGACGGCTGGCTTAAGGTGCCTCGCATCCACCACAAGAACGGTGCTGGCAATCAGGCCTCATGTGAACGCTGGCGAGGGCAGCACGAATGGGAATTTTGACGTAGGGAGATTACATCACTGATCCCTTGATTGTCATCCCGAAAAGACCGCCAGCTACCACTCAGGCCCACTCGGATGGCCTCCTTCAGCGAAGGAACGCGGCTGTCTTCTGTTACGTCCCTTCTTGCGCGGTGAGACTCAGACGCTTGCCATTCGAAACCACCCTATAGAGGGCGACCCGTACGTTTAATTTCTTCGAGCTCTCTGCGAATCCCTCGCTGGGAAAAGGTGTCATCGAGGACAGAATCTCCACATGTAATATCACAGAAAAGTATTCGCAGCTTCCAGTGCGGGCAGCGAAAATAACTCCGCTTAAACCGATTTGTTACGAGCGAAATCGTAGTGACGTAAAGGGTGACGTCACAAGCGACGCCATAGCAACAAAATGGCGGAAATCTCAAAGCCATGAACTAATTTTTCGGGGGGGGGGGGGGTCGCCCTGGTAAAATTTTTGGAAATGACCCGGGTTAAATTTCGAGGTCTCCATAGTGTCGGGCACGGGCAGTTATGGTTGGGCATCAATTTTGAATAATGGAAGTGAGTGGGCGAGTTGGTTTTCTATTTTGATAGTGAAAGCGCTCGAAAAGACAAGGACGACAGAAAAAGAGACAGACATACAAAGCTCTTACTTCCAACTTATTGTATTTCATGCGAAAAACAATTTTATACTCTTGGTAATCACCAAATTCTTTCCGCTTGGCGCCACAGTTGTTACGGCAACGAGCGATGCACAAGCAAGATTTTTCTCAGCTTAGTTTAGCCGGAGTTTGTCATGATATTGTGGGCTGGTTGATGTTTGGATGGCGCCGAAATTATAATTATTTGGGCCAACCTGCCCACCACTGCACTCTCGGTAAGATTGGAGGGGGAGGAGCGACAAACTTCTCCAGCCCGCGTGCAAAAGACGAGGTTCGACTGCTGACCGGCGATAGGGGCCACGCCTGATTGCCGTTGACCGGAGGCATGAGGCGGAGGCAAGTTTCTTATCAAGGCCCTCTTTACTTCGGTAAAGAAAGATGACAAAAGGTTACAAAACAAGCCCAACAAAATAGCGTCAGTACACGAATAAACGCAATGAGAACACAATCAACAATTAACATGAAGAGGAAAACGTCAAGGCGAGAACTATACAACAAAGTTACACAATTAAAGCAATGCTGTACAAAAGGTTACGACGAAAAAAAGCGACAGGACAAAGGAAAGAGTAAAGCGAGTGGGGAGAAACGGTGGCTTAGTTGCGTAGTGGCAAGGTCCGGTCGCAGGGAGCGTCGGGCTGCGGAGGCGCGCGGGGCTGATGGGGGGTTTCGGATACGGGCGAACTTGGGCTACGGGCCACACGTCTTCCACGCGTCTTCCACGCGTCTTCGGGGCCGCCGTCGCCGCGCTCTACGCGTCAGGCACCCGCCTTTGCTCGCTTGCCGACCACTTCCCTGGCTGACCTCACACACGTCCGCACGCACCGAAATCTCCAAGCCAACTGCCCGGCTCACGGTTTTCCCGCCGCTGCGTTCTCGTAGCGAACAACCCAACGAACAAAAGCTCAAGGCACTGCGCGAATGATTTGCAGATGTTGAAGGGGGAAAACACGAAGAAACAGAGAAGGAACGCGAGGGAAAGCCACGGTCCTCACGAGGAGCGATGCTAATTTGCCAAGGTCGGTAAGGGTGCTAGGGCATTCAACCGGCCACTTCCCGTCCCCACCTCGTGCAATCGCTCGCTTCCCGGCGATAATCCTGGGGAGGGGTCGGAGTAGCCTTGACCCTCCAGTGTCGCGAGCGGTCAACTGCTCCCACCAGGGGTGCAAAATCGTCGCCGCGGCATTGCGAAATGCCTGCGAACCACCGGCGCCGTGGCCACCTTGGTCGCAAAAGAAAAAAAGAAAGAAAATGCATGCACGCACTTTGTGACAGAGTTCCCGGGTTCGAACCCGGCCGTGGTGGCCACGTTTCGATGGAGGCGGAACGCAAAGGCGCCCATGTGCTTTGCGATGTCACTGCACGTTAAAGATCCATAATGATGGTTCAAGAGCGCGAACACACACAGATCAAGAAGGAAACAAGACACACACACCAGCGCTGGTGTGTGTGTCTTGTCTCCTTCTTGATCTGTGTGTGTTCACGCTCTTGAACCACCATTATGAATCTACACCAACTAGCCTAATCTGCAGTTCTTCTACGTTAAAGGTTGTGGGGTTTAAATTGGGGAGATAAACACGTTCTCCCCGCTTAACCGCGGCTGACCCAGTTCAAAGCCGCGTGGACCCCACCCCGTGGTCGCGAGCGCTACCGAGCGCACGGCGACCACGGCGGGCCTTGCTCTGCGGGAACAAAGGAACGACACACTGGCTGACACAAACAAGGCATTTATTGCTACAACAACAATAACGCCAACTAGCGACAAATACACTGAGGAATCGAGGATGTCCGACTCACCAGCACGGTTACGAGCGAATGTTCGCCCACGCTAGGGCAAGGGAAAGCTCCGAGGCCTTACGGGACGTCTAGCGGGAGCATGTACCGACCACGAGGCGCCCGCCGACGAAGAGCGGAACGGCGCGCGACACCTCCGCGCGCTTTCCCGGTGCCGAGCAGAAGACGCCCGTCTCTCCCCCGCGCGCGCGCAGCAAACACGCCATCCGTGCGCTCGTGTCGCTGCGACGCGAGCGCCCTCCCCTGTTAGTTAAAGTAACACGATACTAACCGCTACAAAATGCCCGGGACGACGAGCCGGTTGCTCATTGTGAACAAGGAAGCCGTAGCGCTCCCGAAACGTCATTTTTGTTTTTGTTTGACCATGGTCAGTGACCAGTGAATCTCATCAAAAGGAACACAACTAAGAAGAGTGCGTTGCGGGGGAGCTAACCACAGTTGGGGTGCATTGCGGGAAAGCGAACCCGGGGGGGGGGGGGGGGAGCGAGTGCATCCCCACAAGGTCCCCAGGTAATCGAAATTATTGCGGAGATCTCCACTACGGCACCCCTTTCTCTCTTTCCTCTTTAATAACAATAATAATAGAGATTTATTCATCACACGATGAAAAGGACCGAGGGAAAAAGCCAGCAAGGCTTGACGAACGAGCCCTTGAGCCCCTACATATTCAAAGGCATCAGGGGAACAAAGAATACATATTATGCAACAGTATCACAATAAGAAAAATATTACTACAAACTTATGATGCAAACATTGAATCAAAAGGGAAAATGAAAAGATTATATAACCAGACTAATTTTTGAAACGCAGGAAATGCTTACAAAGGTCACGGATCGGCGTACTAATTGCGTCAATATTTTATGATGTAACGTGTTTAGGTGTTTAGACAGCTGGAAGGCAATCATATGTAATTCGTAGTTTGTTCCTGGAGTTTTAGTCTGCCACGGGGAGTGTTGTCTAGTGTTATACAGCTTCTCGCTCGGGGTTAGGAAGGCAAGTGTCCCCAAATAATCTCTATGACGAAGTAGCTCCTTCTTATACCTCGAAAGCAGTTGAAAACTATAGATGTCAAAAATTTTCATAATACATGCATCACTCCTACCTTCCTCTATTCCCTTACGGCGCGGTTGGGTTGTCCGCCAAGATATGCGAGACAGGTACTCAGCGCTCGGCGCAAGCGACTGCCTTGATACGTGCCAAGTCGGGCGGCAACAGTGGCCGCGCTGGGAGTGGCGCGCCCCGAAGACGCGTGGCGTGCACGGCTGGCAGTCTTCGGTTTGCGGAGCGCCGATTCGTCGCTGTAAACAGAGTTCTCGTCCCCGCCAGCGCATGCCCGGTTACGCGCAAGAAGGATCGATAGCGGGTTTTCTTTTGACCAGTGTGGTTTGAAGATAGGCTCGAAAACAAGACCGCTGCAGAGGACGTCGCCCGAGCATTTAACCGCGGATACAGGCGCCGAACCAGAATTTGCATGTTCTCTGGTCGTGATTAGTTACTCATTATTCGTGAAAACACGCCGGCTCTTGAATTGGATAGCTAAGTGCTGGAAAAATTGTAGCAACGCGCAGCCGAAGTCATAGCTTCATCATCGGCTGATGCTTCTCGCAGTGCGATTTGGTTATGAATGTCACATCGACAATACCTTGTTTGCAGGTTCAGTTGAGAAACCCTTACGCCGACCAAATTTCCAATGAAAGATAACTGCATTATGAGATCTGCAAACTCGTTTCTCGCCAGTAGAATCGTTTATGCTAAACTGCTAATGTTCACTTTCTACCTCTGAACAGACGGTCACGCTATCTGGCGGCTGAGGTCCGCGAGTTCAAATAGAGGGTCACTCAACCAGACTCTGGGAGCGTTTAGATCAGAAGGCGGCTTCACTGTAGCAGATGACTTAGTTGATATTCCTCTAGTCGTATGCGACGCATTTTGCTCGCGTTGAACAGGGTTCTGAGGGTAAAACCCTGCAATGAAAGCGGGAGGAAAGACATAAATAAACACACTCACTAGCGCAGTATATATATATATATATATATATATATATATATATATATATATATATATATATATATATATATATATATATATATATATATATTTGTAGCACAGTTTCCGTGTGTTTCGTCCCGTTTTCATGGAGCAGTTTGCCCCTGACCACCAGTGGATCAACTAGAATGTCCTATATGTGAACAAGGTTGCCCTTGAAAGAAGCTTGTTTATTGCGTAGCGCTGACTAAGAGTGACGGATCGAGGCAGCGCAGAAAAAAATTCAGGGGGCACTTTTGCTTCCTAAAGTGCTGCAAGGCGAAAGCGCTTCCTGACGCACTGTTTGTTTTTATTTATTTTTTATTTTTAATGTTTTATTTTTCATTTTGTTTTTGTTATTTATTTTATTCTTTTTTAATTTTCGTATTTTTAATTTTATTTTTATTTTCCATACTTTTGAATTTTATTTCTTATTTTTGTTTTTCTTATTTTTACTGTTTTTATTTTTCGTTTCTTATTTTTATTTTTTCATTCCTTTTATTTTATTTACGAAACCCATCCATTCACTAGATGCGCCTTTATTCACGTTCAAACCTTGGGCCTTTGTGGCTGGGTGGTAGCGTGCCCACTTCAGATGCCAAAGGTCCTGGTTCAATTCCCAGCCTCAACACATTTTTCTTTTTTAATCCCGTCCGTGGCGGTTGAATTTCTTTGAAGGAGAAATGCTAGAGGCTCGTGTGCTGTGCGATCTCAGTGCACGGCAAAGAACCCCAGGTGGTCGAAATTTCCGGAGCCCTTCACTACGGCGTCCCTCATAAACTGAGTCACTTTGGGACGTTAAACCCCATAAACCAAACTAAACCATAAACCAGTTTTCTTTTTTAAGTAGTGACGCCGAAACGCGGACATACGAGGGGGGACCCAAAAGAAACCGGATTTTTTGCATAAAAACTTTAATTATTAAGTCTTGCACAAAATTCCTTCAGTCACCTTCAAAGTACTCTCCATGAAATGCGATGAACTTGTCAAGTCTTTTTTACCGCTGTCTGAAGCATCTCTGGAACTCTTCAACTTTGATATCGTCCAGTGCCCTTTGCGAAGCTGTTTGTATGGCCTCAACACCACCAAAACGCTTCCCTTTTAGACTTTTCTTCATTCTCGAAAAGAGAAAAAAGTCGCACGGCGTTAGGTCTGGTGAATATGGAGGGTGGGGAACGACAGTCTATCCCTGAGAGGCCAAATAGTGGGTCACTCATAAGGCCGTGTGCGCCGGGGCGTTGTCGTGATGAAGGAACTTGTCACCTGATCGCCAAAGTTGGGGGTGTTTGCTCCGCACATCCTCTCGCAGACGTCTTAAAACTTCCAAATAAAAGTGCTGGTTAACAGTCTGGCCAGGGGGAACAAATTCTTGGTGCACAATTCTGCGAACATCAAAAAAGGCAATGATCATTGTCTTCACATTCGGCTTCAACAGTCTTACTTTTTTCGGTCTCGGAGAGTTGGGAGATTTCCACTGGCTTGACGCTTGCTTAGTTTCTGGGTCATACCCGTAACACCAACTCTCATCACCTGTAATGACTTTGGTCAAGAAGTCTGGATCACTTTCAATCTCTTTTTTTAAATCCCGGCTCAAATTCAATCGAATGTTCTTTTGATCCTGTGTGAGAATGCGAGAACAAATTTAGCGGAAACATGTCTCATTTGCAACTGCTCAGTCAAAATTCGCTGACACGAGCTCCAACCCACACCTGTCTCTTCTGAAATTTGGTCGATCGTGAAACGACGATCTTCGTTCATTTTTTGACGGATTTTTTCAGCGTTTTCATCGTTTCGAGCCGTTGAAGGACGCCCAGAACGAGCATGGTCTTCGACACTCATCTCACTACGTTTGAAGCGCCCAAACCACTCGAAAACTTGTGTGCGGCTCATAGCATCCTCCTTAAAAGCCTGTTGCAACATTTGGTAAGCTTCTGTCGCCGATTTTACAAGCAGGAAACAAAACTTCCAACACCCTCTTTGTTCTTTTAAATTTGCCATAAAGATTTCGCAGGCGGAACAAAATGACTGGAAGCGAAACACAACACTACGCTCAAATTTTTACCTACAAACTTATGTCGTCTGCACAGCTGTTTCGTGAAGGTCTCTACTAACCCCATCTAGCGGTAGAACTCTCTACTACGTCTACGAGTGGCAGCGCGCTCTCAGTTCGGTTTTTTTTGGGTACTCCCTCGTATCTGCCGACTCGGCTGCTAACGACAGCATGATGCATTAAAGGCTCTCGCCTTAAAACGCGTGACGCGCAGTTCATGAGGGCGCAGCAAAGCGCCGCGCCACGTTTGTCTCCATCGCGCCGACACTCACCTTATCGGTCAGCTCACCACAAAGCACAGCGTGCAGAACGGCAGCACACAAGGCCTGTGCTCTCCGCCATCTGAATTCCGCCTGCTTTCACCGTTTCTCCGCCGCAGCCGCTCAAAGCAAGGGTAAATTGCGAACCGTTCTTCTAACTTCGCTGTGAACTAATACGAAGCTTGCTCTCGGTTACGGACGCGAGTGAGTCGACGAATCGGGTGGAGCTAAAACGGGTTGACGATTTGCTGCCGAACAGCGCTCCTTTCTGAACATTCGCTTTGCGTTACAACAAAGAAAAAGCTGGTTGCGGGTTTAACGTCCCAAAGCAACTCAGGCTATGAGGGACGCCGTAGTGGAGGGCTCCGCAAATTTCGACCACCTGCGGTTCTTTAACGTGGCCTGGCATCGCACAGTACACGGGCCTCTAGAATTTCGCCTCCATCGAAATTCGGGCCGCCGCGGCCGGGATCGAACCCGCGTCTTTCGGCTCAGCAGCCGAGTACCATAACCACTGAGCCACCGCGGCGGGGCCCCCCCAAAAAAAAGCAAAAACGATCGAATGCTGGTCCATTTCATTGAACAGCACAAAACTCAGATATTGATTGAAAATGTCTTCCGTTGAAGTAAGTTTCGTCTTGTAAACTTCGTTAACACGGGTTGTAACGACTCATGATCCTAATTTTCTTCTGCAAGGAAAGTTGTGCAGTGGAGCTTTCCCTCGAGGATGGCAGTTTTTCTGTTTCTCTTTTCCCAAACGCGCCCAAACGCGCCTACACCGTGTTCTCGCTGACAAAGAGTTTCCACGCACTCCGGCAGAAATGCAATGTTTTATGGGGAATGAGATGACTGTCTCACTACTCGGTGGACAGCTCACCCGTTCCGTGAGCGAAGAGGGCCGTGAAAGGAGGAGTGGGGGCCAAACAGGCGCCGAAGTGAACGATTCCGAAAATGTAGGCTATCTAGGGACCTATGGTTCTCTCCTATGAGCAATGACGCCTCACAGCCCATATGCGCCCATCGCTGTACGAAATGTGTGGGTGCTTATTTGTTTCGATTACTCATTGCTTAAAATGCATTTATAGCAAAGAAAGTGAGGGACGAAACTCAAGTCTAGAATATCTCTGCCTCGTGAATTTTAGCTTTGTTGCAGTAGCTATACTTCACTTCATCATCCTTTTGTGTGGATTTGTGCGGGATGACATTAGAGCTATTTTCGAAAGCGAAGATAATACGCGTGTTTAATCTTTATAACTATAAGTTAAGTCTGGCGTTCAAACCGGGAGGTGAAAGAAAATTTCGTTTTTTTCATGAATTATCAGATCTCGATAAAAACACACATTCCTACACCACCCGTTACACACAACCGTAGAAGAAGGTCACTGCGCGGGCAAATTATTCTAGGCAAAAAGTGTCACACACTGCCAACCCTTTTAAATTAATTCCACAAATCAGGTATAGGTTTACATGCGATTTCTGTACGAACCATACGCAGATATTTCATTAACAATCCTCGCTTACAATAAGAACTAAAAGTATTATCTTGCCTTTTTTGTTATGTTTTCCTCTTGTGACTATCAAGTGTACGTGCATTAATTTTGAATGTTGTGCTTTCTGCAAGTTTTTTTTTTTGTTGCTGTTCTATCGCTGCCTGCATTGTAGGGAGGCTGCGGGCTTCTGTCAAGTCGCTTGGTTGTCAAGCGGCTTTTATCCGCAGTCTCCCCCGTCACTGATGGAAATAAACAAATTATTTATATTATTATTATTATTATTATTATACTTCTGCTGTTTCACCTAAATTAAGTGGGTTGCTAAATATACAGGTGGAGTCAGAAGCACAGGTCGGAAGGTAGGGAGCGATTCTGCTGTTTCTGCGGCTATTAATGAGGTCTTTTCTATCATGGGCCATTTCAAAAATTATAGATAACCAAGGGTAGCTCGTTGCATAATTTGCGTCTCGACGAATGGCTTTGCAGGAAACAGTGCATCGTGCGATGGTTGAAAGGCATTTAAGGTTTTCGTTTGTGCTTGTCCGAGTAGCAATGCTTGTTCTCTGCTAGCGAACGATTTGTGGGGTATGACAAATGCTGAATTTACATGTTGCTCTGCTTCGAGTACCACCTGCGTTTCCTTGCCAAGCTTATCCACGTGACCTGGGAGCCAAAGGACTGGAGACAATCTGTCCGCCTGTAAGTCGAAGACGTCAACCGCTATGAGGCGGTGCGTTGTTACCGATTACGTTTCTGTAGGCTTCTTGTGAGTCTGCGAATGTGCTGATAGGTGATCAATGGTATTTTGTTTGGTTTGATTTTATTGGGTTTAACGTCTCGAAACGGCTTAGGCTATGAGGGACGCCGTAGTCAGCCATACCATGCGTAATACGCCGGTTCTCGTCCAATGGTATTCCGTTTGTCTTAAGATGAGCAACAAATAGCACCTGTGCCCAAAATCAAGAGCATAAACCCTTGTATTTCAACGCAATCTTTCATGCAAAAGAATGAATTTCTGCTCTTTTGAGCGATCACAGAAGTGGGGACTACCTCCTTCAGAAATAGAGGACAATGCACCGAGATGGATAACAATTGCCATTCCTCGCCTTACGTTATGTTCCTTTTACGAGATGCAGTATCAAAATATCAAGCTTTCACCCTGGCTAAGGTCGGAGTGTTGCTGCTGTACGAGGTGGAGAATGGAGGAACCTCGCAAATAGCCGCGTGGGTGGGGAGGTCTATTTCGCTCTCTTGCAAGTCGCCAAGTAAACAACAGAAGCTCCTCATAGAGGGCGACGAGTCCCATGTTTTAGACAGTCGTCAAACCGTAGATATCCAAAAGAGGAGCTTTAATTCTTCCAGCACGTCCCAGTCATTCAGCCATTTGACCCTGTTGTCTGGGCAGGCCACACTGAGGCTGGTCAACAGCATCATCATCAGCCTGACTACGCCCAATGCAGGGCAAAGGCCTCTCCCATGTCTCTCCAATTAACCCTGTGCTTCGCCAGTTGCGGCCACGGTATTCCCGCAAATTTCTTAATCTCATCCGCCCACCTAACTCTCTGCCGCCCCCTGCTACGTTTGCCTTCTCTCGGAATCCACTCCGTTACCCTTAAGGACCAGCGGTTATCTTGCCTTCGCATTACATACCCTGCCCAAACCCACTTTTTCCTCTTGATTTCGACTAAGATATCATTAACTCGCTTGGGAGTGTCGCCCTTAAAAATGCCTCTCAGTTCTCGAAGCTTTCAGGGCGGACACGCCACCATACTGCTGCATTGATGACTGTTTGGTGGAACAGTGCCGCTGAATGGGCGGGTCTCAACGTTGCAGTTCTAGCGTCCGCTGCATGTTAACTCTGCACGGAAGAGGACGTTACGAACACACGTGCTAACTTTGGGGTAGCCACCATCATAAGCCTAACTACGCCTACTGTGGGACAAAGGCCTATGTCTCTCCGATTAACACTGTACTACGCTGCGTGCGGCCCGTAGGTGTCCTAACTTCATCCGCACACTTCACTTTCTCTTGCTACGCTTAGCTGCTCTTGGCATGCATTCCGCTACAATAGCGAGTTGAGGCACGAACACGGAAAGCGCACTGAACTGTCGCTTTCACATTACATTCCCGTTCCATGCCCGTTTCTTCTTGATTTCGAATAGGATGTCGTTACCGCGAGTTGGCTTTGTTACCCACTCTGCCCTCTTCCTGTCTTCTATTGTTTACACCTGCCATATCCCTTTCCACAGCTCGCTGCAATGCCCTCTATATAAGTTCAAGCCTCTGTGTTAGCCCCCAGTGAGGCATATAATATAGCGATTGCATTCTCATTCCATTCCATTTCACTTTTGCCAGCTTTCTGTCACGCCACGCCCCGCCTAAGCTTTTCACTTTTGGCTCAGGTCTAACGATAACCGACGCGTGGCTTCGGTTGAGCCAGTGACGCGTAGCGGACAAAGCGGAAATGGAATACAGTCAGAATAGAATCGGTGAAATTTACGATTCAGTCCCGAAAGAGAACAGTGGGGATGCAGCGAAGGGCTGTGTACAAGCTTTGCTCCATCTTTGTAGTTGCGTGCAGTACTGCCAAAGCTGCGATGAGTGCAGGGGCGACGTCCTGAGGCTGCAAGATGAAAGTGCCGCTATAAAATGGGTATATCGGATAGCGTGTTCTAAAAAACATAGCGTGTGTCTAACGCGATTTCAGATCGAGCCTTACCATACGCTTGCGTTACGTGCTCCCGAGTTTAGCGTGCGTGGCTCTTGCGTACGCTGAAAGTTTGTTTCCAAAATAGTGGTGCCCTTCGAAGCCGGACCCCTCGCTTCAGCCTATATTCGTCGTTATAACTGCTGCTTTAACTGCTTTCATTGGCCATAAATGGGGCACCCGGCTTTAGATTCGTCTCGTCTCTCTATAACAAAACATGTGAGTGTTAGATATGCTTTATTTTTTTATTTAGACTATCCTGCTGCTTCTAGGCCTAAAGAGGATCGTCGGTTTATTGACAAAAATGGTTCCCTTCTTTATAGTAGGTGGCGCCACTAGACTGAGTTTATCATTGCGTCTACATTTGCATACACTGTACTAAACGTGCAAATGTGACATATGGCCTAACGTTCCGCAGAATGTTTGTGCTTAGCGTACGCAAGCTTGCATACGCTTATGGTACGCAGAAAGCGTTGATTTATACTTTTTTTTAGCCATATCTGTGTAGGCCGCGAGCAGACGACACGCAGACGACGGGGCATGGACTCTGCCTTCCATTTCTAGTGCTGCTCGGAACTTGTGAGATGGAGTATAGGTGAAATATTAGCCAGAAAAAAAAAACTGAAAGTGTGACCAAAAGAAGGGAACTACATAGCGACGAACGACACTGAAAATGACTAAGTGTGAAAGCACTCCTCGCGAAAAGAAAAGAAAGAAGAAGAAGCATTGCGCGTGACCGCGTGAAATAAGGTTTCACACGAACAACGTGCACCACAAGAAAGGGGATAAGCAGCGCAACGCTTTGTATCGTTTTGTAAGTTCGCGAAGCTTCACTTCACCCGTCTCCGCCACCGCTATACCTCCTTCGGCGGTTGCAGTTCTTTGGGGTCGCTTGCTCGTTCTCGGTTTGGTGATGGCTAGGTAAGTCGCGGTCTGGGGCAGCAGCTTCTTAATGCGAGAAGGTTGACTGCAGTGTTTGGTTATTTTGAAAGAAAGATCTCAAGGCGCTATTGACTTCAGTGAGCTTTCTCGGAAGGAAGAATGTGCAGTAATCTGAGAATTAGATGACGTGTTTGGTGCTTGCTCGTCGCCCATTGCAAGCAGACAGACTTCGTGCAGTGCGCCTGGGCGAAGGCTGTTCTTTTTTTCACAGTTCCTATTTCTCGTCCACAAGAGCCGAAATAATGTAAAACGATCCGCATCTTCAAAAGCCGGTTTATACGCGAATGTTACGTGCGGGAGAATTTCTTTCTTACTTTTAAGGTGTACATCTACGTACTATCGGGGACAGAAGTGGTATACTCCAAGCGGCGGGAGCCGGAACAAGGGAAAACTGTGTTGAAACGCCATCTACAGGAGGTATCTGGCATCTAGACAGCCAATGAGTGACCTTTATTATCAGCACGAATGTCACTTGGCTCGTTTCTATGTTTCCTGCTTTAGCTGGCAAAAATGACGCAGTTTTGCGTTGCTCCGGCTCCCGCCGCGTGGAGTGTACCACTTTTGTCCCCGATAGTACATCGTGATCATGTCGGCAATGGTTCTGGACAGCGTTTCTATGCGTCGGTGTATGCGGGGCTGATAGGCGCTTTTTTTAAGATGGTTCGTGGCACTCGGTTCGAACGCGAAAGGTGTGCTGTAAACGCCGCGCCTTTGTAGGCAATCTCGGGGCACCGTGACGCAAGACGATATGATGCATAGAAAACTGTGCCGTTTCGTATGACGTTCCACGCACTGCCGCCTTCGTCTCCGCATAAGGAGTAAAATATTCAGTCCACTTGTTACCGGTTGCATATAACGGGATGGTGTCGGGTGGTTCATGCAGACTCGGCCGAGTGGTTTGCGGGACACCCGCCATGCTTCAAACGTGGTGACTTACAGCGCCGGCACTTGCTACAGTCCCGTACAGAAGTTGCAGTGGATGGTGGCAGTAAGCCGTGGGCTGTACTTAGTAATCATGTCCAACATACTTGGAATAAATTTTGAAATTTGGAAAATTGTAGGGCAATGTCAAGGAAATATTGAAGGTATTGGTCCATTCTTCTGACATTTGGCGAAATCGTTCTTTTAAAGTTTTTCCATCGATCGCATCGAACAGCTAAGACTGCCATTGAAAACCAATGGGGAACACTTTTGACGATAACAAAAACTTTTCTGTAACAAAATGCGAGACTGCCGTCGGGTAATCTGCGGATGTAATCATTGTTACAGGGAAATCTTAAGTCACATGAAAAAATTGCGTTCAGAAAAAATTGCGTTCATAAACTATTTACCGCTCAAAAATGCTGTTGTCCAAAATTGTTGGGTATGAGTAACGACTATGAGTTCGAAGCCAAAGTGGCCAGACGTGGGCTCATCGAGAATTGAACAAAGATTGAAGGCCGATCACACAAGGACATGCGGCCAATCTGCTTTAGCAGTATTTCTTTCTTTTTAGCAGTTATTAACAGTATTGGCATTTCGGTTTTGCATCGATCGCCTTTGAAACTGATTTTGTCGCCGCCTTTTCGCTCCGCTGCTTTGTCGCCTTCTGGAGAGAAGCTGGTGGCAGGCAGGCCTTCAGGAGTGCGGGCGGTGGTTGTAGGCTTCGGGCACACCGACGTTTCCTTCGAACGAAGCTGGTGGGGGTGGAAGTAGCAGACCACGAACCAAGCTGCTTGCTTTATGCCGATGAAGTAAAAATAATGTCGTAATGGAGGTCCGTGGACACCACAAAACGGTACGCTTGGTAGCTGTTGGCCGAGTGTTGTTTTTTAATGGTATTCTCCTGCTCATACTTCAGGGGGACAGGTTCTTAGAAAAGCGTCGGCGCACGGTTATAGCTTGCCACTACAAGCGGTCAATTTAGGGTCGCAGTTCCGCGTTCCTGGCTTCCGTTAAGTCTGCTTTGCTGCTCAGCCTTACGAAGCGATTTCGACCTCGTGCCGACATCGCCCAACTCGAGCGCCGCGCGAGAGCGTGTCAGCGCCTTCGTGCTTACGGCCGGATTTATACGCATATGCTTAACCGAGTTCCAGTGACCGTATCTTGCATTATGCAGGTCATCCACACAATCCGAACAATTCATACATGCTGTCACGCTAGGAATTGCTGAGCCATTCGTCCGCGAATTTGTTTTGCCAGGAAAAATCCTGGGCATCACAGTTGTGCTATAGTCACAGTGTTAGTGACCACAGCTCGTTGTTCGCTGTACGTAGTCCTCTTGAATTGCGTTAAGAGGTTTTGGTTAGATAGTTGGTTATGAAGCATCTTGAAGTTAACAGCGCAGTCTGAGACACGCACACACAGATGACGAAGAATGAGGACGAACACAGCGCTCCTCATTGCTCGTCATCTGTGTGTGTGCGTCTCAGACTGCGCTGTTAACGTCAAGATATCCCTCTTCAGCCATTTTTACCGCCAACAGTTGTAGTCCGGAGAGTAAGCGCCTCAAAAAACGCGTCTGCCAAGCTATTTTTTTCTCAACTGCATCAATGCAACATCAAAAAGCTGCTCTTTGCAGTAAAGGCAGGCAGGGACTAGCATAGACTAACAGCTTTCCTTCCGTTGAAGCGATTGAGTAAGCATTTTCAAATGCCGCAGGAATCGGACAGGATTCTGCAAAGCGTCTTAACGCTACATTTAAATGTTTGTCCCGTGTAGGGGCATATGTCCTTGATAAACCTGTGCGGTAGTGATTAGGAAATACCGAAAGCAGAGAGCCATTAAGTAGACGCTAGTCTAGGACTGACAACGAGATTAGGTGCCCAGTGCATTTGGCTTAAGTGCTTCTATCGTCGCAGAAAAGGAAGCGCGGACGAACTTGTAGTACTAGAGAGAAATACGACAAAAACCATCAAAATTTGGATTCAGAATAAGAACGACGTAAGTGGAATGTGCATTACGCGTATTTCTCTCTGCTTTGCCGCAGGCTTTCGTCTTCGCGAGCAAAAAGGAGATTTGAGTTCATTTGCTATTCCATGGTGTGGTTTTGAAAGCTCTTTCATATCCAAAATCTTCCCTGCTACGTTCACCGTTTGAAATGTGTTTTTTTTTTTTCAGTTCTCCGGGATATCTTGCAGTTGCATCGGAAACGTTCGCTCGATTTGCATCCCGCGTAAGAAAAGATAGAGCCTTGTCTCGACCCACGAAAGCCGAGAAACGCGAGATATGCGCAGCTAGTGCATGTCGAATGGAAGTCCCTTATGCGGCGGCGAAATTCGGTGCCGCTGCTTTGAACGCCAATCGACTGCATCAATCTTGGCTTTCTTCTGTGTCCGGGGCTGCCGACATTTTACATCGCGGTTGAAGTCGGTTTCGCTCCGCAGTATATTGATCGAAGGACCATAATCTCCGTATTAGCATAGCTTTTTTTTTTTTTTGACTCCGTGTGCGCTTGGAGCTATCCAGGGGCAGTGACTTTAAAGTCAACAGTGCATACATAACGCTTTCATCGCCTGCTGTTTTAAACAGTCGTGACTATTTCGGAGAGCTTGCTGTATCAAATTTTCACTCTCCTCTATCTCTTTTGTGCAAGGTATGTCTTTGCATTGCAGCAGAAGCACCCTTCAAAGAGCCGCGTTGTTTTGCTAAGCACACATTTTAACGTCTTACTGATGATTCCTTTACGTCCCACGGATGCCAGCCATCAAGCGAAATTCATGAAGTTTCATTTGGGACCTGCTAGATTTGCTTGTCGTTGTGCTTTTCCGTGGGTTGTACAGAGAGAAAGGTGTGACAATTTGCAAGAATTCGTGTGCTCTTCGTTCATTTCATTCTTGTCGTTGTTGTCTGGCATTAAAATGGAATATTTTTATCATTTTAGTTAAGTACCTAGATTCTTGTTAAAGATATTTGCGGAACTTAGGCGTTTTGACTCCGTCGTCGTTAACTTTATAGAAATGAGCCATACGGACGCGTTCAGGTTTGGTTTTAATGAAATACTAGCAGTTCGCTTTTTGCCAAGTATTGGTGCGAATTTACAGCTTTTTCTCCATGCTTTATCCCGAAGGAAATTGTCATTGGATGTGGGAGCAGTTTCTTAGTGGGTCTTGCAAATGACGCTGTACCGTGAAAGCATTTTTTCACAAACGGAAAACAACGCCGGCGTTATTCTACGCTGAAGAAATTTAATTCAGTGTTATCAGACGCTCTATCACGTGAGCTGGGAGCCATTAAACAGATAACTAAGTACTACAAGGCACTGCCAAAGAGGTTTAAAAATTTATTTTTCATGCGTATTGATTGCACTTTACCGAGGGGTTCTACTTTATACGCCTCCATCTTTAGAGGAACCCGCGCTTTTGAGAGTTGCATGTTATGGGTGGCGAATCGCATATTTGAAACACTTCAATGTATCAAACACAAATACCCTCATTGTTAGAAAAGTTAGCCGGTCTACTTTGTCTTCGAACACACTCTGGCTTGGTTAACGTTCATTGTAACGTTGTATTAATGAAATGAATGTTCTCCCCGTTAGCGAAAACACTTAATTCCGCTCGGCAACATCAGTGACAGAAAGAGTTTGGGAAACTAGGAACCTATGTTACCTATGGTCGAGAGAGGACAGGGAAGAAGTTCTTACCCAAAGGGAAACATCCAACCAAGCAAGACGGACAGATTGCTCATCGGCAACACTACCGACGTTTTTCCGCGTGTAAATGTGGCTTTAATACAACTTGGTGCTGGGCTAGTTGGTTATGCATTCTTTGAGATAGGTAAGCGCCAAAAAAAGGCGAACACAAGAGCGCTCTTCTGTGTTGTGTCGTCAACCTCTCGCCTTGTGTTCGCCTTTTTTTGGCGCTTACCTATCTAAAAGAAACTGTGTTGCAGAGATCCTTCCACACTCAAAGTTCCCGCGTTAAATTACCACAGTAAAGTAATTTTTATGACGCATTTGTCACGGAGCTTTCCGACCAGACAGAGGCACCCGCTGATTGAAGCGGCCGTCACGGCGGGAAGGTGAAAGTGCAGGCTGCCTTGGACCGTCTGTTTCGATGGGTGCTCTCCGCTACATAGCGTGCGTCTCGTAGCAACGGACGCGCACAGTTGAAATAGGCTCTGTGGGTGTGAGTGGAACTGCGGAAAGTTACTGCTTACAATGAATGCTTTCTCTCTCTACCGGGAATAGCCGCAGACTGCTCATCGCGCTCACGCAAGTACGTCGACGACGATGAGTGGTCTTCAGTGCGCTGCCGTGAAGTGTACACGGATGCTTCGCGTAATCCTCAACAGCATGTGAGAAGGAGTCGCATTCTAATATGTATCCCATTCACACCACCTGAGTGGAAAATTGCTCGCTCATTGCTCATAAAACGGCGCTCGGTGCTGTCGGTTATTGTCTGTTCGTTTACCGCTACGCAGCAACTATGATCGCAGACAACCCTTGTGATTGGCCCTGCTGTGGTAGTTGCGATTTCTACGTTCGTGATTTGCTCCCTGTAGGTTGGCGGAAAGATACGTTGCTGCTGTAAAGCAGCAAGTTGCGCTAGTTGGTGTTAGTTCATGGCGGAAAGAACGTTACTGTTCTAAGAACACGAAGACAACCACGTAAAAAGACGTTGTTGCTGGGGTAGTTTTAATGAAGGAAAGAACGTTACTGCTCTAAGAACACGTAAAAAGACGTTGTTGCTTTTTGAGAACTTTGTCAGACTGTGAATTTTCCTATCTGGACAACGCGTGAATTGTTATGGCAGCGTCCCTGCTTTGATTATTGTTCGCGTAGCTGCTATGTTTTTCTGTGTGTGCTTAAGTTTGGATTTTTTGCATATATTCTAGATACATGTCCCAATAAAAGCAGTTGAGAGTCTGCGCATGCCCTGTCTCTTATACGTGGTTATCTTTGTCTTGTTAGCGTGCTAGCGTTCTTTCCCTCTTGTTGTCTTCCGCCTGCTAGGTTTAGCTGTCTACAAGGAATGCTGGTTGGGTCTCACATCAGCTGATTGAGCAGTTTACTCGCGGAAGTGCGTGCACTGTTAGTACCATTTTAGCTGCATACTGCACCTGCATGCTATAGCTTCACCCTACGCAACGTGCACTCAGACCATCGGCCTTCGGTGCCGGAGCCTCCCGTACTGCAGGCGTGGTGACCAACGCTGGGAAACCTTTTTGTTTAATGAGGCCAACGAGAGGTGATGGCGTACGCACGTGGTATTTTTCATATACTTGTGAGAATACCTGAAAGCATATTCTCCTCTCCACTGCTCAGAAAGCACAGAAGACCACGCTCTAGCATCGCGCTTTACACGTTGACGACGTGCATGCATGCGCGTGTCTGCATAAGCGTATACAAAAAAAGAAGAAAAGAGAGACTGTCACCCGCAGGCTGCACAAAGTGGCTGATTAGACAGCTGAAGTGAGCAAGAAACCGCTCCACCGGCCGCCTAGCAAGCCCAAAAGAGCGTGGATGCCGTTGAGGGCTTGCGCCTCTGACCTTGCTGCATACAACAGCCGCCCGCAGCTGAGTGCACAGAATGCGAGAGGGAAGAATCAGAGGTCGGGTTTTTAGTCCAGCTTTTGTAGCGTGAGCTACACTGGCCGAGGTTGAGCTGCATCGTGCTGCTCCTGCAGAGCGGTGCTGCGCATGCGTGAGGAGCAAGTGACGTCACTACGCACAGCTGGCGTGCCTCGCGCGCGCGCGCTCGCCTTCCGTTCCTTAAAATGATCGGAGTGTAAAACACTGACAGCGCCAATGAACACAACGAACGCCGACGGCCTATGGCTTCAGCGCCGTGTTTCTGGCACAACGTTGTCAATGCCAACGCATGCAGCGCACGCCTGCCACTACCGCCGCTTAGCATAAAGCATGGTTGAGGTGCCCACTGTTCCAAGAGGGCAGTTATGCGCCTTTCCTCTGGTTCAGGTGTCCACCGAGATGGGGACACCCCGCCCTCACCTCACGCTACGTATATACTGGAATAGCAGAGCTAAGCCACTGCCATTTTTTCTCTCCAGCGTATGTTCTACGGTGTTTTGAGACTGTTTGCATTCTTGGCTACGCTCGCCACGCTGCGTTGCTCCTATTTCGACGGTAAGTGCCCATTGGCGGCTAAATAGCGTTCCTCGACAAAGCGCATAAACACGTCGCCAACCGCAGTTGCACAGATGTGGAAGTAGCGGCTTTACTTGTACATCAAATGTTTGGAATTTTGTCACTTTTCAAAGCTTTGCTTTGGTAAAAATGGCATATTTGAGGTCAGGTGACACTAGCCTATTAGTGTAGCCTGTCTTAGTATTTTCTTTAGAGTCCCTTTAGTAGTAATATATAGTAGTAATATAGTAATATATTTCTTTCCCACCTAACAAAGTGCTTGTGAGGCAGTGCCTGCCAGCATGGGACACGCCAGATCAGGCGGCATTTATATTACTTTGGATGACAAAGGAAAACAGTACGAAAATGAGTAACAGAGAGTGAAAAGAGGAAAAAGAAGAGGCCTTGCTGGACACACAGAGAAGCCTCCTATCTGAACAGCGCAGTTTTGCAGGCTCTCACTGTGTGGCGCTCTCACTCGCTAAAGTACACGCGACAAGCCCGTCCCGCGCGGAGCTGTGGCGGTGTTCGTGACAATGGGCGATAAATGTTGGACAAGCCGGCGAGTGAAGTTTAGAGTTTATTCGAGATTCCAAAATAAGTTACAAGAACATACAGCGAGAGGTCCCATGGTACAAGACCGCTGGTGCGACCCTCAATACTCAACAAGTCAGTAAATTGCGAAACAGAAGCTAGAAAAAGAATGTCAATCTAGACAAATTATATTTCGAAGCAACACAGACAATAAATTATGAGGTACAGCCGGCCAAATCTTTAGCTGGCGCGCGATACGGCCGCTTCTTCTGCTCTCGTGCGCTTTGGGACGAAGAAAACTTGGGGAAAGCTCAATATTAAGCAGGGGTTTAGTGAGCCACTGCTTAAATTTCATATCTTAGCAAGTTTGCGCCGTCATAAGCTGCAGGAGCGCGGAAAACGCGGCCGTAACACACGACAGCTAAAGATTTGGTCGGCTGTACATAGTAAAAAAAAGTGCAGTACCGTCACATTTAAATGCATGAAATAAAATACAGAAGAACGTACAATAAAACACTGTAGGTTTTTTATTTATTTATTTTTATTTATTTTTATTTAGAACATACTGCAGGCCTACAGTAGGCCCAAGCAGGAGGGACGAATACATAATATATGCAAAAAAGAACAGGTTTAGCTAAATTGAAAAATGTTAAATACAAGTTGTGTTGTAACACAAAATACAGCAATAAATACAAGGCTCAGATGCAAAATACAAAAAAGTAAACGTAGAAATAAATGGCTCTCAAATTAAATGCTGTGAAGAAAACATTGAGTCAAAAGAATCAGCTCTGGTTAAGAGATCTGGCGGACACCTGTTCCACTCCTCAATGGTGCGTGGAAAAAAATGAGTATTTAAAGGCGTTAATCCTAGCACTGTAAGGGGTTAATGATTGTGTATGATGATTTCGTGTTTGGCGCGTAGTGTTAGGTTTAAGTAAGGGGTCTGCATTCATAGACAGTTCATGGTTTTTTAGTAAGAAAACCATGCTTTATGTATCACGGCAACCTTTGAAGGTTGCCGTGATACATAAGATAAATAACATTGGTATAATGAGAATCACATAATAAGAAGGAAAAGTGTTATTCTGTACGCAAACAGAGTATATTAGCTTGCTTGATGTCCAAATTTAAAGAATTCCAGAACAATGTGATAGGAAATTGAAGGCATTACTCCCGTAGTTAGATATGACCTTAGGTAAGAAGCTATTAGGGAGCGTAAACCGTCTGACGTTGTTGTTTATGATCGCGTCGGGAGGAAAGATGCTTATCGGGAGTTGACGATGACGAATCTTAATGAATAGATTACTGATATTATAAAAATAAATGGCGGCTATAGGTAGAACGCGTTTAAATCCGTGAACAAAATGCACGAGGGTGCGGTTCGAGGGGAAGATGTTAAGATGCGTATGGCTTGCTTTTATTGAGGGCCAAAGATGAAAATGATAAACGTTACTCCAGGATGGCATGTCATAGTTTAAGTGACTATGGACGAATGCGCAGTAAAGGGATATTAATGTATGGATAGGGAAATAACTTCGGGCTTTTATTAGTGCGTGTAATCCATACGAAATTTTCTTGCAGGTTTCCGCTACATGATAATGGAATTTTAGATGAGGGCAATAACACCCAGATTTGAACTCGGTCTTGCGATGAGATGGTAGTGGAACTGAGGTATAGTGGTGACATGGCGGACAGTGGTTTCTGAGGGGGATGCAAAATCTGAAAGTAAGTCTTACAATAACCGGCTGGCAGAGACTTCCAGCCAGCCTGTTAATATAGCGCTAATACTCAATAGAAGTCAGGATGTTTTCTAATTTAGATATGAGCTGGTTAATGTCGTGGTGCGCTGGCAGGGTAGCTGAGTCATCAGCATATATTACGGTATTGCAATGCTTAAAAGAGGAAGGCAAGACGGTAATATAGTGCCGCGAATCTTTGTTTGTTCATTCTTCAAAGCTGCCGGCACGCCGCTTTATTGCTTTCTTTGTGATGCAAGACACGCCTAGATTTACCTCAGGCGGAGCCGATTCTACGTTGTTCCAGAATGTTCTAGTAAATTTCCAAGCAATATCTCGAAACTTCGCGATCAGTTTCAAAAAGAGCACGGCCGAGAGCGGCGGGCATTTTGTTCGTCGACCGCCGAGCTCACCTGTTGCTACGCCGACGCAGAGTCATTCAGTTTTTTGCGGGCGCAAGTCAGCCCAAATAAAGAGTTTCGTTTAGAAGCCATTTTCGCTGTTTTCCCGTTTCGCCGTTCTCCAGACTGCAGTCACCACTACGGGACATCTGGTGAAGGTGCGGGGTCGCAACAAGCGTGCTCGGCGGTCGTCGAACAGAATGCCCGCCGCTCTCGGCCATGCTCTTCTTAAAGCTGAAAGAGAACTTTCGAGATAAAGCTTGGAAAGTTACTAGAACATTCTGGAACAACGTAGACTCGACTCCGTCTTAAGCCAACTGCGCAGATTCTTTAAGCAGTCGCTTCGCGCTCGATACAGCGCTCGTTTGTGTCGTCTGCTTTTCTCTTTCGTCCGTTTCGCGCTGTACCACCCATGATGTTTTTGCTGGGCTGGGAAGAAATTGTGAGACGGAATATAGGCATTCCGAAATAGTTCACCTGAGAAGATAGAAAATGTTTTGGCCACAGGACGGAACTTTCGGTCAGTGCGCTCCACACAAACCTCAAGTGGGCGCTTAAAACCATCACAGCACTGTGTCATAGCGCTGTAGTCTTATTTAAATACCGAAAATGCCGTGATGCCACAGGTTATTCCTATTTCTCTGGGCCCCGCCGCGGTAGCTCAGTGGTTACGGCGCTCGGCTGCTGACTCAAAAGACGCGGGTTCAATCCCGGCCGCGGCGGCTGAATTTAGATGGAGGCGAAATTCTAGAGGCCTGTGTGCTGTGCGATGTAAGTGCACGTTAAAGAACCCCAGGTGGTCGAAATTTCCGGAGCCCTTCACTACGGCGTCCCTCATAGCCTGAGTTGCTTTGGGACGTTAAACCCCAATGAACCAAACCTATTCCTTTGGCACCTGAACTTTGGTTTTCCTTTAATTGGAACCATTTCGGTTAGGCAATCGTCACTGCGCGGCTGTTTGCACGCTTAGTGGCATCACTGATCACTGACGACAAAGATCTGGCGTGTCATCTCTGCTGGCATTGCAACCTGGAAATCACACTGCCACGTTGACAGGGAAGTTGTGAGGCAGAGCAACACAACGGGGACGCCGGAGTCAAGAGCTCCGGATGAATATCGACCGCCTGGCTGTCTTTTATTTTTTTTTAGCTGCTACTATTTCTTTTTTTTTTTTCAGTGGGTCGAAATTGAAGTGCGCTGTCGTTTTCGCCTTTCGCCTCCGTTGAAATATCACCAAACCACAGTCTTGCCCTCGGATGCTGCACGCCACAGCCACTAGGGCAACTGCACGACTGCTACACGTATTTTGCATGTTTTTTGAAATCGATCAAATTACATCAGGGCAAGTGCCGTCATACAGCAAGCAATGAACATTGCGAGATATGTGTAGCAGTCGAGCAGAACAAAAGTGCGAAAAAGAATTCGTTAAGTTAAAGCATAAAAGCAAAGCAATTACTGGAATTCGCGTATCATACGACATTAGGCGAAAACAAAATATTCTTGTGTAATTTCAGCCGCATCTCCGTGATCAAGTGTGACTTATCTTTTATTTATGGCCTGTCCATATTTATTTTCATTATCAAATCCTGTAAGGTTGCTGCAATTTGATTGGCTTGTCGTGTTTTGTTTTTCTTATGTGTTTTTAACACTCTGCAGTTCGCCGTCGCAAAGCTACCTGTCCGTTTAGGAAGCAATGAATGTGATATTCGTGTTTTCTGGGGGGCTAGCCGGTGCGTGTTGGCAGTTTAGAGATGCGTGGAAATACCTGTCCGAAGTTCTTGCAACTTCAAGGCTTCTTTAGCCTCGCGCCATTCGCCTTCAGCTCCTGTCGATTTTGAACTGTTTTTTTTTTGTTTTTCTACTTGTCTGTGCTCGTTCCAGCACCGCACGATTTTGCGCGTGAGCAAGGGCCCCTGACGTCTCCCTCTCGTTAGATAACCACGAGGAATCAACTGGGCGGTTGGCGAGCTTATTAGCTGAGCGCGTGACATCCTTTCGAATAAAAAGAGTTGGGCGCCAGCGCTGTGTGTGTCCCCGTTGTTCGCCTCAAGCCTTTGCGGGTAGGTTTTCAACATTGCCGAAGTAAATTTATTTTTTCGCACCTATTAGTTTTGCCCAAGTCTTGCCCGCACTAAGGTGTTCCCATAATCTAGCAATAGGAAAAGGGCACGCGAAATACGCATGTGCCATGCATGTCAACTCCGGGAGCCTTCCTCGGAGAAAAAGAAGCGCTCATGGGACATCAGGGGCTTAGCAAAGCGTAGCGCAGGCAGCCCAACGGAACAGAGCGCGAGATTCTAAAAGCGGAAAGAACTGCCGGTAAACTTTGTGTAAGAACCGTTCCATCATCTGAACATAGCACTGAAAAGGAGCCCGACGCGCGTCTAGACTGTTTTGTTCGGTTCCTATTTCTGGTGTAAAAACCGAGCCGAACCCCTGAGACGTGTAGGTGACCGCGTCTCTTCATTTTCCTACTTGCATGCGACCCGCCAGAGTCCTATCTGCACTCGTATCTCTTCGCATGGAGATGAACTGCAGAAACCAGTGACTCCGGCAGAACGGGGCTATAAAACAAGCAAGCGAAAGAAACGCATGCAGCTGTACTCCACTGGACTCGGGTATTTCTTCTGAGCGGAGCGATCGCTGGCGGGCATGATCTTGGGACTCACCTACCCAATCGCAGAAAAAGTACAAGTTCGAGAGGAAAGAACGAACACAGAAAGAGAAAAAGTCAGCCCGAAAGTAAACTGCGAAAATGGACAGGCCTTTTCAGTTGGATATCGCTCGTAGTCAGCAGAATACGCACAGAACATACCACTCCCGGATCCATTTTTGCGGCGGGAATAGACATGCCTCGGCGGGGGAAAGCATGTACGCGCGTCTCCCAGCAAAACGAAACCGAAGAGTGATACACAAGCTCTGAATTTTCGAGACGAGGAGAACTCGGTGGCGCAGTACGCGCGACTCGTTATCCGCCGGTCAGTGTAGTGCTGATTGCGACCTTTGGTAAAACTGTTAGCTTCATTAAAAATGGGCAGGTCAACTTCGTGCATCGAAATCACGGTTATTATGACGCTGTTTTATCACTAAATTTTCCGTTACAAAATTGCAGCGACGCCATTTCAGTTACAAACAGTCGCTCGACCAATCCGCTCGTATAAGGTTTACACCGATGCACTCACCAGTGACCTGGCCGTGAACCGGTTCCGAGGGGTCGATCGCATGTGGCCCGGACTGCGACAGCAGCCTACACGGCGGGCCTAAATAACAGATGACAGAGCGGGCCGGGAGGGATAGACTCTTCACGTCGCGGCTTAACGAAATGCCCGGCACGCTGCTTTGAGGTGACTATTGATGTTCGACGGACGAAAGCACCAGCTAGCCGCGTTTACTTTGGCAACATCAACTGTCGGCGTAGATCCGCGCTCCCTACAAAAGGTGACGTCTGAGAACGGATTTGTAATAAACATCGAGACCTGTAAAACGAGGTGTACAGGAGCCTCGTGCGTGACGTCATGGATGCGACGATGGCGTGCAGCTCGCATGTGCAAAGGCCAGTATAGAAGCTGCTGGCGATGAGCGGATTACCCATGCGCGTGGTCTTTCGCGCTGCTACGTTTGCCAACATGGCGGCCAAAGGTCGACGGTACGCCACCAGACCAAATGCTGTGCTATTTCCCGGCCGCTCACAGAATGGGAGTCCCGGCTCACAGAATGGGAGTGGGACGTCATGTGGCGCCCGGCCCGTGGTCCAAAACAGGTCCGTGGTTCGTTGTCTGGACGTCCTTGTACTGGAAGCGTTCTGGGGGTTCTGCGTGTGTCATGAACGATTTGCCTTTAACGCGCAATTGCTATTCAATACCAATATTGCCTTTGCCGACGAGCGAAGGTTTGACTGAACTAACGTTCGCACGCTCCTTAATAGAGTCGTGCGTTTTTTAGACTGCTACTGGCCCGAAAGACGCGGGTTCGATCCCGGCCGCGGCGGCCGAATTTTGATGAAGGCGAAATTCTAGAGGCCCGTGTACTGTGCGATGTCAGTGCACGTTAAAGAACCCCAGGTGGTCGAAATTTCCGGAGCCCTTCAATACGGCGTTCGTCATAGCCTGAGTCGCTTCGGGACGTTAAACCCCAATAAACCAATCCAAACGTTTTTTAGACTGATCGCATACTTCATCTAATACTTTCCCCTGCTTGTTCCAGGCAATAAAAACTGTTTCTTTCTTTTGATTCCAAAAAGGGTTACCCGCAGGAAAAAACACGTAAAACGTGCAATAGGATTTTTGCGTCGCGCTTGAATTCTACGAGTTGTTCGTGCTATCTTTTGTGTGTTTCCACCGGTGATTACTGAGGACAGCTCCTTCCCAAGACTGCCTCCTAAAAAAAAAAAAAAAGATGGAAGCACTCTAATAGACCGATTTCACAAGCAGTTGCGCTACGCCACCGCCGCCGCGATGCACTCTGGGAGTTGTGGTACTCCGGCCGGCGGCCGCGCCAGCGCGGTGCGTGGCGCACGCGCGAGAAGCAGCCCCGTTTGCGTCGCCACACGGTGTTTCTCTGCGGGAATGCTGTATTTGCGGGACAAGTGCGTTCACCTGAGGAGTGTCGTGAGCTCCGACAACTGTGCGAAGCAGAGCGTCCCGGATTTTCCGTTTTCTAGAAGTGAAAAAGTAGCCAAGACATTGCGTAGAAGCTGTTCACTAGAGGCAGCTGAAGAAGTGCTGTTCAGTACATTTAGCCATACTGTCCCTGTTGATCAGTGAACAATGACAAATGGCAAATTTTCAAGTTCTGAACTGTATTAAATGCCTTTTACGCGGCTCTCAGCTTTGAGGCAGTCCCTTAAATTGTTAAATAGAAGGCAATCAGATTTGCCTTCGTGCTGCGTCGTCAAGCCTTCTTTGCAGCGATTTCTGCACGGTGCAAGGTTGTAAGGGAACAAGTGTGCGAAGATTTATTGTTATATTCAGGAATCCACAATGTTAGCTTGATGCACGTATTCACTCCTGATGTCTCGAGCTCCCATACTAGCGATAATGCTTTCTCTATTTCACGGAATGAGAGAGCGAGGCTATAAAACTGTCGAAATGTGGAATAATTTCCAACGTTTTGTTGGTCACTGGTCATTGAGTATACATGGTAATCCAGTAACAGCCACATGCCATTTATGCCGGGATATCACCCACATTTTGTCCGTTGTTTTGGATGAAAAAGGCCATCTTAGTGTTTACCAATCAGTCAACCTGTTCAGACTCGTACTACGAAAATAGCGAAAGTGAGTCGAGACGCCCTGGCAGAAGATTATATTAACCTAAATAAAAAGGTGATTAGTGTATCAATAATCAAGATAAAACTATTCGTCACGAAATTAAAATCCCCTAAACCCTAATTAGGCGTACTCAAAAGCTCCCCGATTGGCTTCTCCTTTTCTCATTTTGTACTGAACACAAGCATTTGTCACATCTCCATTTAGAAAAACGGCATAGCTCGCTCGAATCGCTCACCTGTCCTGCTGGTGACCCGCCGAACACGTCGTGAATACATGTATGTGTTTACGTGAATAAGAAAAAAACAATCGCATGGCCGGTTTTGATCAAGGGCTATGATGAAAAAATAAAGGCAACAAATACAGCGAATACTGAAACACCAAAATGAGGTGGCAAGAAATGTAAATACTGTCTGAAGACGTTAAATCGCGTGCATGGCTATGCGTTCAAATGTTCTGCTGACAAAATTAACGAAAGCGGCGGTCAAGCGCGTTTTTATCGCCACCTGCAGCATTTTCCAAAGCAAGGTTCGAGGAACAAACGCAGCGTCGCCACCGCGGCCACTCCACTTCATGCGGCAACTGACCACCCTCTCTGCGCTGCTCCTACCGCGATTAGCATTGCACCCCTCGAAACTCCGCCGTGAAGCCTCTGTTTCCTTTATAGAGCTCAACACAATAAACGAAACGGCGGAAAGCTACTGCGGCCGGGTATAATGCCAGTCAAGGCGCAAAGTAATGTAGGCTGTCGTGCAGACGACGCCACGAAGGACTACAGCCAAGATGGCGGCTGGCTACTTCCGGTAAACGCGCGCATGCGCAGTAGGCTTTGTGAAATCGGTCTATTGCAATGCTCAACAGATCCGTGGTGGACGAACCCCTCCACAGCAAGGACCATACGCTTCCGTCGCAGTAAAGCGAATGTCGGCGTTGCTGGACATGTGGTTGAAGATCCCAGTGATCGGAATACGTGCAAGAAAGTGTTGCAATACATTGCAGTCTCGATTGCGTGCAGCTGGTGAGGCTGCTCTGATGGAGGTCAGTTTTTCGAGAAACAAGCAGCACAATCGAAACTGAAAGCAAATCCTCTGCGTCTGCCAATAACACATTTATAAAAACAAGCAAGCAAAACAGGCTGCCGTTCCGCAGTCTCATTGCATTCTCAGCACGTCCGATTTGTTCTTGCGCGGCTCGAAGTAATTGGATACTTCTCGCAATAATTAGACTTCTGCTTATGCACTCTTAGGGTTGACTTTTGCGCTTTTTAGTGGTCTCATTGTATCAAATGCAAGCTCGAAGGCTATTTGCTGACGTTACTCTATACAATATGTATTTCATGTACATGTATTTCATGCATTTTAAAACTGTCTCCCATGATTATACCTTTTACAATGTTATTTCAGTTGTGTGAACCTTCTTTGTGAATTTTTTTTGTGACGTACCGAAAAAAAAAAGAAAACCAACCTGTCCCCATTCGTGCGACAGCCTCGAAAGAGGCTAGCAGTATGTTCCAAATAAGATAAAAATATTGCATTCGTAAGAAAAAACGAAGCACTCTTTGCTGTTCACCAATGACGAGGGTGCCTACGAATGGTGCAGTTTCATGATAGGCGGTTTTGATGTGTTGTTCATTTGAAAAGATCGCGAGGTCTCTTGATGGTGCGTATATCAAATCTGCGGCCACGATTAATTTGGTGGATCGCCACCGCAGAGCCCGTCTTCTGGCCGCCGCCGTCCCTTCCCCCTCCGCTTTCCTTCTCGCGTTCTCTTCGCTATCGCCGTACTTTTATCCTCCGCGTTCGCTCTCTCCTATCCTCTACTGTGCTGCACGTTCACTCTGCAGGTTACACCGAGGCCGACGATGTCTGCGACTGACACCGCTCAACCCATGAGCGGGCGCTTGAGAGCTGCGTCTAACGTGGACTGTACGTAGCCTGTTGTTTCGTGCCCAGCGATGTTATATGCGTATATGATACAAGGTAGAACAATAACAGTCCTTGTGGTCGTAGGCAATGTACATGGAAAGCATGCTGGTGAGTGTCTAGCTAGTTCGTTCTTTCAGACCTTTCGTTTTGGGATAAAATCGGGTAGAATGTCTGAAATGCGATGTGCGCGACGGTATGAGTTCTTCGATGACATTGGTGGTGAACTTGAGGCCTCTGTCGCTAATCAAAACTTGTGGGGCCTATGTCGTAGGATAACAAAGGGGAGAACAAGAAAACGTAGGCCTAATTTGCAGTAGCCAAGGGGAGAGGAGCCGTCTCACAGTAACGAGTATGGCAATCAGTACAGACGTCGATCCGCCGGTTGCCGGCATGAGGCTTCTGAAAAGAACTCAGGAGCTTTACCCAGACTTTCTCAAAAGGTAATCTTGGAGTCATCACACGATGGAGAATACCAAGAGCACTACCACTGGTGTGTTTGTGACTCGCAGACTGGGCAGAGCTAGCCACCTGCTTCTCAGTCGTGTCACGCATCCGCGGCGAATAAAAATGCCCTTGGGTGCTGTGGAGCGCCAGTGCAGATTCCAGTGGTCCCGAAGTGGGGTCGTCGTGCTAAAAAACACAGGAGCGTAGGCTCTCAGGCACCAGCAGAAAAAAGTGGGGACCAGCGGTGGAGTAGACCTTCTTGTAGAGAACATCATCTCGTACACAGAATATACAGGAGCTGCAGGGTCCTGAGCAGCGGTAAAGAATGGTGTGAGGTGCTAGTTCTTCCGTTTCACAGTGCGGAATGTAAAGGCATCACGGAATAGAGGTGATTCAGAAGCGATGTGGGGGTCAAAGTTGTCTGCGTCCCATTCCGTCGTGGCAAGTGACGACCGAGGGAGACATTCAATAGGTTGGGGCAACCAAAAGGATAGAAAAAACAGCAGTCCCTGCCTTATAAAATACAAAAAATTATGAAATACAAAAAATCCCGTACGGCAATTTTATGTTTTACCACCCGAAGGTGGAAAAATGAGAGGGGAGGGGGATCTTCTATAGAGACCCACAGCAGGGAGAGCGGGCCCGGGGAGACTCCCCTGAACTCCCCTGGGAAGTAGCGGAAAGGATGTGCTCTAAGGATGGGGTATAAGGTTGTCAGGAAACGGGTTATGTGAATTTGAACGGGAATGGGGACAGAGAGTTTTTGCTCTTGTCCTTCAATCTGTCTTGACACCATTACTGGCCTGCCTGGCCAGGACAGGGAGGGCGTCAAGACCTCCCAAAGATGCGGCTCCCACTCAAGGGATACACGACCACCCACAAACGCAACGGGCTCCGACTGCCGGAGACAGGAGAACCTAACACGGGGTCAGGTACCTGGAGCCCTTCCACGACTAAAAGGGTGTTTCCAACGTACTAGCTACTAACCATCGAGTGTTTTTCACGGTTTTTTAGACACCGTAGACAGTCCACGTCAGCCTGCCGCTGTCCACTCTTGTAGGAAACAGTATAATCAAACTCCTGCTGTCAGATTGTCCACTATGCAAGACGGCCAGACGGGCTATGGAGGTCGATCATCCAACAGAGTGGGGAGTGATCGTTAACCGCAGTGAAAGGTTGCCATTACAGATAGCAGTGAAACCGCCTAACGACGAAAACTACCACAAGGCATTCCAGTTCAGTAACGGCGCATTTGCATTCAGATTTTCTTGAGGAGCGACTGGTGTAAGCAATAAAAGGTTCTTACTCGCCATAAAGCACAATCAGCATAGCACTAATATCAAGACCACTGGCGTCAGTATGCACTGCAGTTTGAGCGGGAGGGTTGAAATGCCGCAGAATTAAATGGGATATTCGGAGAAGCTTAAGCTGGAGAAAGAAGTGACTCTGAGATGTCCGCTCGTAGGGAGCTTCTTTGTGGAGAAGGCTGGTGAGCGGATGAGCAGAATGAGCTAAGTGGAGGTTAAAGCGGAGACAATACGAGCAGAGTCCGAGGGAGCGAAGTTCCTTTACAGTGTGAAGTGCTGGAAGCGAAGCAACAGCCGCCGTCTTCTGTGGGTGAGGGAGAACGCCTTCACGGTCGACGAGGTGCCCGAGCACCTTTGTCTGACATTGATCAAAGCGACACTTCTGCGAATTAAATGCTAGACTAGCGTGTTTCAGGTGTGAGGCGTCCGTTGCGCTCATTGAATGTCTGGCTAAAGATGACGGCATCGAAGAGGCTGCACATACATATTCGCCATTTTAAGCTACGTAGGATCGCGTCCATAAATCTCTGGAAAGCTTGAGGAACATTGCAAAGCCCAAAATTTCATTACGTTCATTTAAAATAGGCCGTCTGGTGTGGTAAAAGCAGCTTCCTTTTCGTACTGGTGTGGCACCACAGGGACAGGGACAGAGACAGAGTGACAACACAAGTGCTCAACGCGCTCAAGTGCTCAAGTGCTCAACGTGCTCAAGTGCTCAACGCGCACTCTGTCTCTGTCCCTGTCCCTGTGGTGCCACACCAGTATGAATTCGTACCAACTCGCCCAATTTTCAACCCTTTCCTTTTCGTCCTCAGGATGCATCGGAAGTTGCCAATAGCAAAGCGGAAAGTTGGGCAAGTTGGATAACGTTCATGATGTAAAAAATAGCGCACAGGGAACACACGGGACGGAAAGTAAACGACGCAGACAAGCGCTAACTCGCAACTGAGGTTTATTGCTGACGCGCGCAATATAAGGTAGTCACTTTAAAAACATAAAACAAAAACAACCACAAACAGTCCCTCCTGGAAAGACCAAGTCAGAGGAAAAAATTGAAATTGAAGCATCAGGCGCCACTCATCGCTGTGGAAGATCAGTTAAAAAACCATTATCAAAAAAGGAATTCAATGCAACGCTGAGCCTAAAAAATCGATTTCACAGTCTGCCAAGTTAACAGAGGGCTCACTGATACACGGATTCCGACATTTCCTAATATGGTATGCCTCCATTATCTCGCGTACACGCTGATCTCGATGTCTGAAAAGTATGACAGTACTAGAAAAAATCGGTTTACAAGTTTTCCCCTTCTGCTCTTCTTTTTTGCTACATTCCCGGCAATGCTCAGGAAGATTGCCATAATGATCTTTTAGGGAGTTACGGTGTTCACCAAGCCTAACGTTGAGGCATCGCCCCGTTTGTCCTACATAGACAGCTCCGCAAGACACCGGTAGTTTGTACACTACACCCAAGCTGCAGGGAACAAACGCGGCGCGGTGCCTAACGGTGCATCCGCGCTTTTTTCGCTTATCTCCAACACCTTCTTGCCTGTTCCGTATCTGAGAGCATAAACAGCTCAGCTTGCTTGGCCCGGAAAAAACCACCTGGACGCCGAAAAAAGCGCGGATGCACCGTTAGGCACCGCGCCCCGTTTGTTCCCTGCAGCTTGGGTGTAGTGTACAAACTACCGGTGTCTTGCGGAGCTGTCTATGTAGGACAAACGGGGCGATGCCTCAACGTTAGGCTTGGTGAACACCGTAACTCCCTAAAAGATCATTATGGCAATCTTCCTGAGCATTGCCGGGAATGTAGCAAAAAAGAAGAGCAGAAGGGGAAAACTTGTAAACCGATTTTTTCTAGTACTGTCATACTTTTCAGACATCGAGATCAGCGTGTACGCGAGATAATGGAGGCATACCATATTAGGAAATGTCGGAATCCGTGTATCAGTGAGCCCTCTGTTAACTTGGCAGACTGTGAAATCGATTTTTTAGCCTCAGCGTTGCATTGAATTCCTTTTTTGATAATGGTTTTTTAACTGATCTTCCACAGCGATGAGTGGCGCCTGATGCTTCAATTTCAATTTTTTCCTCTGACTTGGTCTTTCCAGGAGGGACTGTTTGTGGTTGTTTTTGTTTTATGTTTTTAAAGTGACTACCTTATATTGCGCGCGTCAGCAATAAACCTCAGTTGCGAGTTAGCGCTTGTCTGCGTCGTTTACTTTCCGTCCCGTGTGTTCCCTGTGCGCTATTTTTTACATCATGGAAGTTGCCAATAGCCCGACCGCAGATCGACGGATGAGAAGTACGAGGCGAAGAAGAAGCAGTGTACGCCGTCATCACTTTGGGGAAGGAGACAGATGTCTTTCTTCGTTGCAACACTCAGGCTGTGTTAGCCCATGTAAAAGCGTCATGCACCATCTCCCTTCTTGACGAGAAACGCAGGACGGCAAGGTCCGCAGAACTCTTAAATACAGCCTTTTTCAACATATCCGAAACCGGTTCATTGATGACCTGGCCTTCTGTTGGTGTCACTCCATACGGCTTCTGTTGAAATGGGTGTGGGTAGGCTGTGAAAATCCGATTCCAGGCACGTGACGTGGGAATGAATTATGCACCGCTGAGCTACGAAAAGCCAAACATGGAGGAGTATTTGACCAACGAGTGCTCCAAAGCATCACGCTGTTCACTGATTAGCTAAACATCCTACGCAACTGTAAGTCAGCGGCTAGAGCAGCAGCAATTTTGTCTTTTGCGCCCGCAGTCGAAGCCACCGACGCTGGGCCATCTTGGCTACGCGTGGCAATTCTTCACGTCAGCAGGCAAAGCTTCAGGTTCGGGAGAGCAATTAATGTCCCCTGGTTGGATGCAGCCCTCCAACACTTATACCATGCGATGCGGAACCGAAAAGTTTCTTGGCACTCTTAGGACAGACAGGCGCCATCGTAGCATCGAAGGTATCAGAAGCTTGGCTGGAACACCAAACTGGGAGGCACGTCACAGACAGTGGAGCACACTGTTATCCTCAGATATGCAAGACTCTTGCTCAGATTTGCATCAGTAGACTGGCATTACGATTTTCTTGTCTGGATCACGGCATCACCCAATGCTCGTACAATGGGGAACTACAAGTAGAAGAAGTGGTTATGTCATTAAAGTCGCCTGCCCAGCGTCTCCCTGGAATCTATTCTTGTACGACGGGTATATGCCACGTGCCTCAGGGAGGGCGTTAAATAATCTTCAAAAATGGGCTTTTGGAGGTAAAAATATGAGTTTTGTGGCATAGTATTATCAGTGTTGGCGAACACCGGAAGGCCGGTGAATAAACTCTTGCGTTTACAGAAGCGTGTTACCCGCATTATTGCAAAAGTCCCTCGTTATTCACACACAGCCGACTTGTTTAAGAAATTTAACATAATTGGCACAGTGTCTTTATATTCCTATAGACTAATCCGTTATTACAATTCAGAAACAATTAAACACAACAATTCTTCAGCTGAGGTAGCCGGACTTGCTACGAACTATCCTGTGTATTGTAGTCGAAATCCAGAAAAGTGTACAGTTGATATATGCCGCACAAATTATGGGAAATAAATGTTGAAATATCGTTTGCCATCACTCCTGAACGAACTGTGCGGTGAAGATAGGCGAGATGTTTTCAACACATCGTTCAAGAATCTACGCAGTATGTTTAACGAACTTAAGAAATGTACGTAGCAATATAGTGAATTTCTTTGTTTTATTTGCGAAATTAGCAAAGTTACAGTGATGTGTATTGTTTTGTTCTTGTTTTTTTCTTGATTCCTCTTTCTTGCCGTGTATTTTTTATTCGAGCCACTTTCTGCACACTATATATTTTTTTGTTTCCCAAACCTCAAGTTTTGTTTGCCTTTTGTTATCTGCATTTTTCGCCTTTTTTTTTAAGATTTTTGCCTTATGGACAGCTGCTTTTTTTCTGATAATTCACTAGCTACAATTTCAAACATTCCGGCGTTTTCCACTGTATGCCTTGTAAGGAGCACGGACCTCGTCGAGCCACCTTTGTCTTTTTGTCCGTGCCCCCAAGCATCTCAGGATGTTTAAGTAAACCGACTTGATTTGAATTGTCTTAAGTAGTAAGCCGGTTAACTAATTCCTGATAATTAACTTTTAAGCTATTACAGCTACGCAACTGGTTGCAATGAGAGATTTGTAGCCGGTCGTTAATAATAGCACATCAGTTTTTAGAATTTCGAAAACACGATGGTCCTGGGTGCAATGGCTCGGCAAAATTCTTATGGAAAATAGCACAAAAGACGAGACGGAAAGAAAGGAAAGAACATGACTAGCGCTAACTCACAACTGAAAGTGCATTCGCAGGAAACAAGAAATATAAAGAGGGCCATCGCTCAAAGAAGTAAAGCTAACACACGTCTTGCTGCGTGGAATCAAGAAAAAGAACTTCACTTTCATGCAGGCATGCAGATGGCTTTCTAGCGCAGAATCTTGTTTTTGTCTTCATATGATAGGCTCCCGTAATCTCTCTGGTTAATTAGGTTGGGTGTCTGTGCAATCCATCACTGTAGTGTCAGGTAGGGAAGCAAGATTTGCAGTCTCTGCAATGTTCGACTAATTACCAAATTTATTAGCCTCCAAGGTATTAGCATGCTTAGTTAGGTGCGTGTTAATACAAAGACCCGTCTGTCCGATGTGCATTTGTCCGCAGTAAAGAGGAATTTTATAAATGCGTTCAGAGCATGAAACATCCTTTATTTTATATTTAATTGCACAAGTACTTTGGGATTCATTTTGTTTTTCAGCCTTTCTTTCCACCATTGCACACACTGTTTTAAGTTTTTTAGGAGCTCAAACGACAACCTCTAATTTATACCTCTTCGCCACATGTTCCTGTTATGTGAAAGACGGTGTATGTACGCGAGAACTGCAAACTTGTTCATTTGCTTCACTCTGTCTCACCCAGGCACAGACAGTATGTTCCATGCTCTGAAGGCGTTGTTTACAAAATTCCTTGTTCCTGCGGACAAGTGTCAATTGAACAGACGGGTCGTTGTGTTAACACGCGCCTAACTGAGCATTACATTTATTAGCCTTGGAGGCTAACAAATCATCTAATCTAGTCAAACATTGCATAGACTGCAAATCTTGCTTCCCTACCTTTAACTAAAGTGATGTATTGCACAGACACCCAATCCAACTAACCAGTGAGATTACGGAAGCCTATAATACGAAGAAAAAAAAAAAACAAGATTGCGCGTTAGAAAGCCGTCTGTATGTCTGCATGACAGTGAAGTTATTTTCCTTGATTCCACGTAGCAACACGTGTGTTTTACTTCTTTGATTGATGGCCCTCTTTATATTTCTTGTTTCGTGTGAATAAACCTTCACTTGCAAGTTAGCGCTGGTCCTATGGTTTTCTTTCTTTCCGTCCTTGCTTTTTTTGCGCTATTTTCCTAAAGCATGTATCACCAACTCGCCCGTTTCGCCACTGTGTCGACAAAATAGCTGCATCGTGCCAAAATGCATGCGTTTTCAAAAAAAACAAAACATGCAGGCAAATAATCCTTTCCAGTGCACGTAACTAGTCAAAAAAGCTAAATTTTGTCGAGCCACAGCGCCAAGGGTAATCGCGCTTCCTAAATTCTAAAAACTGATATGGCTATTATTAGCAACCTGCTACTAATCTCTAACGTAACTAGGCGCCTAACTCTAATAGTTAGACGTTAATTACTAAAAATTAGTTGGCCATTTGAATAGCTAAAACGATTCACCGGTTTTGTGGTGACCGCCAACACTCGCACTATGCTTAAAAAGCCATATTTTTACCTAGAAGCACCAATTTTTGACAATTACCTAGCGTCTTCTCTGCAACACCTGGTATGTTGCCTTCCTGGGGCTACATTGAGCACTGACGTGGATGGCGCCGCATATTTATTGTTCCATACTCGTTCGCGGCATCATGCTCCAATTACTCTATATGCTACTGAAAATTCGGCCTTCCTTAGAGTCCCACTTTTGAAGGGAAGAAAGGATGGGAAAGTATAGAGCCTGAAAGCGTGTTTTCGGCGCATGCCAGACTATGATGTGACTTTGCTCGTCGTCGGAAAGTAGGCAGACTGTCCGTCTTGTGCGATTTTCTCAATCTGATTGATATCGACTTAAAGGGCCCATGAGTCGTGTGTCGTGTCGTGTGGGCAGCCAAGAAAGCTTTACTGCGTCATATGGACATGCCCGCGACACCGAAACGCTGGGTTATGTAACCGCAATGTTTCGTGTAGTTAAGGGCAAATGAAATTTTGTGCATGCTACTTAGTGGGAAGTTCCAGTCGACTATATGACCCTTCTATCCGGGCCGCCGCGGTGGCTCAGTGGTTATGGCACTCGGCTGCTGACCCGAAAGACGCGGGCTCGATCCCGGCCGCGGCGGTTGAACTTCTTTGGAGGAGAAATTCTAGAGGCCCGTGTACTGTGCGATGTCAGTGCATGTTAAAGAACCCCAGGTGGTCGAAATTTCCGGAGCCCTCCACTACGGCGTCTCTCATAGCCTTAGTCGCTTTGGGACGTTAAACCCCATAAACCAAACCATAAACCAAACCTTCTATCCGGCATTGTGCAGGCTGTTTCTTCTTGCCGTCTGCGTTTAGTATATACAAGCTCACTTTTCCAACTGAAACCACACAGCCCGCAAGCCTGTTTGGCCTTTGCTCTAACGCTAGGGAGCGAAATCTTGCTCTCGTTGGACAACATGTACCTCACGACAGTCCCGAGGGCACACGTGTCAGTGGCCGTTCAAGGACAAAAAGCTCCAGACGTCCGCTGCTATGACTAAGGCACGTCATAAAAATGGCCACATTGTGCGGTTGCCTACATCTTTAGTGTTTGCTCCAGTGGATGCTCAGACAGCTGAAGGCAGCAAAGAAAACCATTATTTACCAAATCGCTTACTGGGGCTTCACTACCTCACGAGTAGTAAAACTCGGTTTATGGGGCGAACATACGCCCGAGATTTCAATCAGGTAAAATCAAGTAAAAATTTGAAATTTCTAAAATCCTCGTTTGAATTCGACATGAATGCACGCTGATTCACCAAAGTAGCAAAATACCGCTGCGATTTAGGGTCTAGCGCAATTATCAGGGCTAACTGAATAATTGCACTGGCTACTGAAAAATGAAAAAAAAAAATATCGTCATTATGACCGTGCGCTAATAAAAGTTCATATATGGATTCTTGCTCACTTTCCTGGAAAGTTTCGCCCATAAAATAGTGTGACAGCGTACTGCGCACCGTCTTCTTAGGCTTGCACCGCGGAGCCAAATAGACACACAAAATTCGAGCAGAAGTAGAAGAAGGACGCGGGAAAGCGATGGAAGAGAAAAAGAAATAAGGTATATGCGGACCATAGCTTTCCCCATAATTGGAAGAATTCCGCGCAGCGGTACGTGATAACTGTGCTTTACTCGGCTCTGCAAGGCCTTTGTGTCCTTTGCGCCCGAGTTCTGAAAGGAGGAAAAACAAACAAAAATGATAGTGTTTGCAGGACAAAACATGCCAAAATGTTTGTAGAATGTTGCACTCCTGTCGGGTACAAGATAGTCCTATCTTGTGATCTGTTGTATGCCATGGACAGAGTAGCAGAAACTCGTTACACCGACGACCAAGCTTTGCGCTTCCCTCGAGTATTTCTTTATCGGGCTCATTTTCCACGCCAAACTTGCCGGTGTGGCTGCGCAGCAGCTTTTGATAAACTATCCCTCATTGATAAGAGTCAAGGTAGAGATGAAAGGGGGGTACTGCAGGCATTCAACGTTAAGCTATGCAGAAGTGAAACCTGCATCGGGGCTCCAGTAGTACTTTGGTTTGGGATGGTCGGTTCATAGCTAAAGATTATTCTGAGAACGACGCATAAGAGAGGAGGACAATTCCTTGACTGTCTCTTTTGCACCGTCCTCAGAACGAAGTTTAATCAGGGCTGCGTCAGTGACGCTAACGGATAAATATTTTTTTCTTCATGAAAGATAGCAGCATCGTTATGGTTGCACGGTGTTTGAACGTCGTGTAATTTATGTTTTTGTGCCTGTGTCTGATGCGCGTGCTTTTTCCGGTTGCCTGATTTGGGCCCTTTCCAGTGGAACATTAGTTGCTAGTCCAGTGCTCTCCTGTGTTCTTCTACTTGTGGCCTGACTCTGGCACGGCTGTGATGTCAGCTGTCTGAAACGCCTGAAGATAAAAATAGAACAGACTTCCATGAAAGATTTCGGTGCTCTAAACCGGCCCTGTTTTATGCACTCACCCTGATGTGTCTGCAGGCTGTGCAAAAGGCCAAGGCATCAGCAGAATGCCGACGCTCCCAACAGCAATTTTCTGCAGTAAATCATGCTTCGTTTATGTGTTTCTACACGGTTACAAGCGGCCGCAACTAGTGATAAAATTCAAGCGGGAACAGCCGGTGCTTACGGCAAAAAATCAGCTCAAAATAACAGCTGTTGGTGGTGACTTTGCCAGTTCTCTTTATTAGTGCTAGAGCATTATAGTATGCCGTATTAGCACAAAAGCCGGCGTCCGGCGTCCGCCGGCTATGGTACGAAATTCGGAGGATGCCAGAACGGCACTGAACGATGTGGTAACGCATGTAAGCGAACATTTATAGTTATGAATGACGAAACGTAACGTACCATAATCTATGAAAGTCATGACCCGTAGTCATATTCATGGCTGAATCATTTTGCAACGTAGCATGACTCATCACTTTGCAAGTAGTGCAGTCATGACGTAAAATGTAATATACTGTGACATACGAAAGTCAGATAGTCATGTTCAATGACTCATTCCGCACTGCACCACGACAACTTTAAGAGTAGCGTAGTTATGACGGGAGATGTGGAATACTATCACCTATGAAAGTCGTCACTCGTAGTCATATTCATTACTCACAGTCACTCGGCAGTGTATCATGACTTGTACCTTACAAGTAACGTAAAGTGTATAGTTTCTTCAAAGTAGCTGCGCTTGGGTAGACATCAATGAGTAATTATTCCCTTATTACAAATCTACTCCGCCTTGGGGGTTTCCCCTAAACATTTGACCAACACCGTTCCCACTTAGAGTTATTGATCAATTCGCTCTCGCCCTACCATAAGCTTGCCGTCCCGGTTACCTCAGTTGGTAGAGCGACTGCTCCGGTGAAACGGTGGTCCCGGGTTCGAACCCCGGACTGGGACGAAATTTTCTTTCACTGCGAAGTTCCTGAGAAAGCTGTATAGCTTTCCTTTGTAGCCGTATAGCTGCGTTTGGGTGGACGTCAGTGAGTAATTACTTCCTTATTACATATGTAGTTACTATGAGTTATATCTACTTTATATAACGGATGTGTTTGCGCACGCAGCTGCATGTATATTTTGATAGTTTTTGTTTTTATTTTGTTTGCTATGCTCTGTATGATGTGTCCCATTTTGCAGGAAATTGACGCTTAGTCAGGCATATTATTGGCTTTTCGTCATCCTCCTTGACAGATCTCCTGTAGCCAAAACAAAACTAGCTTGAACTTCATCTTAACCATAACAAGTCCGTACAAACAAAACTAAGATGTAGGTAAAACATTCGTTAAGCTATCTATGTATTTTCTTCCTCCTTTCTCTGCATATTCTTGTACACTCACCTTTCTGCTTCTTCTCTTTTTCTCTCTTTTAATTTGGCTTCTGTATTCTCAATCACTCATTCTCATCCCTTTGGTATAGTTCCGTCCGGAATTATATCATTGGGAGGATTGGTAAACGCGATAGAGGAATACTCCGAAGGTGGGCAGAAAATAACCTGGCCAGTGCAAAGCTTGCGCAACAACATCGCTTTAGGTAGCACCTGGCAGCACTCAGGGTCGAGCCTAGCGCCTCTTGCATACGAGGCGGGAGCTGTCACGGGGTGATCGTGGCGGTAGTCACATGGCTTGTGCGTGTGTTAGGCTGTACATAACGGTATCTTCTGTGCTGTAGTCTTTAACGTATATGCGCCTTAGTGTGTATGCACAGATGATTAAGGAAAGAGAGCCCTGGTTCTTTCTGTATACGCATGAGATGGCATACTCATTTCGCAAAAGGTGCCCACCCGGTCCACTGAGGTTAGCGATGCTGAAAGAGCGCCCACACACACGGCCACCGCGGCACGTGGACGTACCCGTTGACGCGATGTTCAATTAGCGAGAAAACAGGCAACTTAAAACGAAGAAAAGATAAGATTTCACGGGTATTTTTCGCTGTGGGTGGTTAATGAGCTGACACACCTTTACATACTTGTCGTGCTTCTTTCTTTGTGCCCCTCTTCTTTCGTTTTGGACGGTACGCGCCATGCGTTCCAAGAATGCGTCCATTACTGTGGCTCGTGCGCAGCTTGCTTTTTGCGTTGGCGGTCTTTGATCTTGCGACACTGTTTGCCCAGCGTTGTCCCGCCGCCGCGCTGACTCGCTATGCTATCGCTGCTCAGATTATGCAGGGCCTCATTTTTTGATGCAGTGTGTATATCAGGCACAGCAACAGCTGCCATGAAAAGCACTCTACCATGACGAAAGACCATGGCACAAGCAGCAGAGCTCTTTAAATTAACTTGTGTGGCACTGCGTTGCGTTGCGCTCCGCGCATGTGATTAAGTCTCCTCGAATGGAATGTTGGAGTACGGTCTCAATTTCGATAACACGTAATTGAAGAAGCCTGCCTGCCTCTGATAACCACTGAAGGCCAACCTCGGCGAAGGACATTTGGAAGGTAGATGAGACAGCTCGCTCAGTGAGAAAGTGGTTGAGAGGACATAGTAGTAGCGCTTAAAAAACAAGGACGACAGGGTAGAGAAAGACAGCACAGGCGCTAGTACCCTTTCTCTACCCTGTCGTCCTTGTTTTTTAAGCGCTACTACTATGTCCTCTCAATCTAAACACCAACTAGCCCAGCTGTCTGCCTTAAGAGAAAATGGTATGGCCAGTATACGGGGGACGCACCGCTTGGTGATCCCGGAGCAAGCCGTGATGATGTGGTCGTGCCGTCGGCATATGTCTTTATTTATCTCTTTATTTCAGCATCAGACGAAGCACAGAGCCTGATGCAGGGACAGAAGCCAAAGGCTAATGGTGCCTGACGAGGCCTCTGACCCTACACAGTTCACAGCGGTACAGATACAATACGCATCTGAGAAACAAAACAATAAATTGTGCCTCCCAGCTGTAATCACAAAAGATAAAAAAACACAACGTTTGACACTTGTACATAAACGTGCTGCATATGCTGTTGCACACACAAACAACAAGTCACACATAATAGGCCATTACACAAATAACATGAATAAATCAGCACAAATAGCAGCTGTACAAAATGATACAAAAATACATAATGCACTTTTAAATTGTCAGTGAAACTGCATAATATGGTTTGAAACGACACAAAAGCACGATAAAAGCAATCTATAAAGTCATTTTGAGTTATACAGAGTTTTGTGTTTCTTTTGGGAGACCACAGGAAAACATGAAAAACAGCGTTCAATTATGACTATTCTTAATCATCATACTTAATGCACCAAACCCATGACAGCCTTCGCCGCTCTTTACCTAATGCTCGCAGAATGCCGCTTCACCAGAAGGAAAGGCTAAAGTTTGCGGTTAATGCTACTATGCCCCCTCGGACTCGACCTGCCTCTTTGAGGAACTCAATGTGCATGGATGGATGGATGACTGGATAGATAGGAGCTCCCCCTTTGAAACGGGGTGATGGCAATTGCCACCATGCTCAGCTTTTCTTTCTTTATTTTTGTTGAACTGTGTTGTCAAATTAACTTCTGTAAGTAATATTATTTCCCCATAACGACTGCAGATTAGAATAATCTTACTAATTATGAATTGACACAGACCTTGCTAAAAATGTTTAAACTCGCCTTTAACCCTCATGCACGAATTAAATCCAGAGGATAAAAAAGTTATTTTTTGCTTTCTCCAAAGGCTGCGCCTCCTAGCGTAGCCGCACTCGGCAGCGCAGTTACAAAGGCCGTCCGGGCACAGCTCGTCGATAGACTCTGGCTGGGCCGCTACAAAGCGCGGCGTCGTTCGATGGCGTGAGAGCGCTCACGGTGACCGATGATCAATCACGCCGGAAGGAGCTCTTTCGTCCCTGCCGCGTGCAATCCCGGCCCCCTCTGGGACACGGAATGCCTGTTGCTACAGGGTTCGGTGCTAGGGTGTGCGTGTGGGCCGCGTGTTGAGCACACGCCTTGGGAAATTAGGCGACGGTTCGTCGCTGCTCTGCCGAATATCTGGCAATAGAGGATGCATACAGCTCCTCGTTACTGCTGAGTCCGTTCGATGATGACATCTGCAACACTGTAAGTGGAGGGAATGTGTTTCGAGGTGCTTATAAGCACAACGGAGACCGACAACGAGAGAAGTTTACCGGGCAGATTTTTGTATCTGCTGCTTGCTTCTCAGAGTCTGTCACAGGAGCCGTATCTATCATTTAAAATTGTTTTCTCCTTTCATCAAAAGTCAGTTCAGTATTAACACGATAAATATTATTGTATTCTTCTAGGTATAACACAACACGACGGCACAATTTCACTGTAGCACCATTAAACGCACGAATTAACTTCTGTAAGTAATATTATTTCCCCAGAACGACTGCAGACTGGGATAATCTTACTAATTATGAATTGACACAGACCTTGCTAAAATGTTCAAACTCGTCTTTAGTTCCCTCACATTTTTGCACGGTATTATATCTTTGTGTTGCATTTGTAATTTTTTTTATTTTGGCTTTTATGTTCATGATTTTTGTTTCCGACAGGAATATGTGAGAGTCATTTAACAGATGTAATTAGAGCTGATGGTTATGATGATGAATAAGCTACATGTAAGGCGTTGCGTAGAAGTCTCCTGTGAGAGAAGGGCAGAGATAAAATATAACTAGCTAATATTAGAGTTGGGCCCGTCGCCGAATGTGGTAGCTTGCGTCGCAAGATGTCACATATATTATGAGAGAAACGCCTCGTTTATTGCCTGTGGCAGAGAAAGAGAGATTAGTGGTGACGTAGGAATAACTCCTTTCATTTATTCATTCGTTCTACGCGGGCTTTATGCATTGTATGTCAAATTGCTGTATCCAGCGATTAAGTAAAGTTAACGCCATGCTTTTCGAGGACATCCTAAGCAGACATTCAAAACCTAATGGTGTCGAAGCATCAAAGTGGTGCGACACTTGCAAGAGGCCCAGGCGCTTTGACTTGACTCACCGTGCCGAAGTCAGCTTGGTCGGCAGATCCGGCAGAGGGGCAGAAAATGCCGAGGCGCGGTCACCGGCGGTCCCTGGTGCGTGCTTCCTGATGTGACCTTCGTATCTGCTCTGGGTGCGCATATTTCAATCAATATTCTTTATCAAACTGTGGTTCGCACGAAGGACTATGCGCATATCTATGGACGCCTATGGCCGCTGGGACTGTGTTATGCAAATATATGCTAAGAATATCGGCGGCGGGAAGCGTCTTGTGCGCTCTGGTGTTTGCTGCTTGTGTATGATAATAGCGAACAATGTCAGCTGCAACCTTGCGTGCTACGTTCGATTTTCTAGGTGCTACATGCGCCTGCATAAGTATAACCCCTTGGGTGTCTAGAATCCGCACGGCGAATTTGTTACTGTGCATTTCGTCCCATTCACCTCTTCAGTGCCCTTCTTTGTCGAATAATGAGATAACAGCTTCTTTGCTAACGTAATGCCGAAAGCGCACGTAGACGACGACAGGAAGCCTATCGTAGACGAGACAGCCAGTATAAGCGATGTCACATACCTGTCGAGCGTATACCTTCTGCCGATCTCATAGACAACGACATGCGGCTTGTGAACTGAATGTGCATGTGACCTCGGCACAGATCTTACAAGGAAAGAACTTTTTTTTTGGCGTTCCTCTTTGGAACTTTTCCTTTCTTGTTGTTTGGAACTCTGTGTTTGTTTTCGTGAAAAATGACGAACGCCAGAGCAAGCTCTGCCCGCAAGAGACAGCTCGTCCTAGAGAGTTAATTTTTGGATAATTCCCAATCTTGTCCGATTGCGACTATCCTGCAGGTTGAAATAGACGCTTGTTGCTTGTTCTCGTTTGAGGTCTGCCTGCTTCCTTTTCAAAGTCGAAGCTAGAGCACGAAATGAGGTCGTGAAGAGAACCGGTAGGAAAAATTGGCAGTGGCTTAGCTCGGCTATGCCAGGATATACTTAGCGAAAGCACGGCGGCGAGGCGCGCGGTGTGACGTCATGCCAGATGGCGCGACGAGCGTGCGGCATCCGCCAGCGGCGGCGGTTGCTGGGCAACGGCTCAAGGTCTGTCTCTGTGCCTCTTCGGAGCACCGCCACAGCGAAATCTCAAGTTCGTGGTCAGTGTAATGTTCGCTGCAAAACGCTTTCCTGCCTCTTTGCACACCGAATGCGCTTCCAGGAGAGGGTTTTTAACGCGACACTGTTAAGGGCCCCGTTGCCCATAAAATCCGGCGTCGGCGTTGTGAGCGAGGGTGGTCCTGGCGGCCACCTGCCGGGTAACAACTCACCACCGTGGCTGTCAAACTAATCCCTGATCGCCAGAGGTTGCTGGGGAAGAGCAACCTGGGTCGCACAAGCCCCGCCGGTGGCAGCGCCGGCGATGGTAGCGCCATTGCGGAAGGAGTGGTGTGAGGAATCCCAGGTACTACTACCTATGAATGTTAAGCAGAGGATGACCAATAACGCATTTGTTTCCACTAACTCATTAACACTATCGCGTCCCATCCTTAAGCCGGAGCTTAAGTGTCCCCACTATTAGGGCGAGAGCCCTTAATGGCTCATTCCCGCGGCCATGACTCCGTCCGTCCGTCCGTTACATCTGAAGTGAAAGTCATAACTAGTCGTTACTAGTCACAAGTCATGATAACTAGTCATAAACAAGCCGTCAACTAATTACTCAAGACAAACTAGTCGTTATCTAGTTATCAACTAATTAGTCATGACTAACTTGTTTTTAACCAGTCATGGCTAGTTAGTTATGCCTGGTTAGTCATTACTAGTCATCACTACTTAGTCATCAACTGGCCATGACCAGTTAGTTATTAACCAATCGTGACTAGTTAGTCATTAACCAATCATGACTAGTTAGTCATGGGTCACGACTAGCCAAGCCAAGTCACAGTAGCAGCCAATGTTGCGTGTGAAGGGTTTCACCTCGCGTACTTTAGATCCTCAAAGTGGCCCTTTTAACCCTTTTATTGGTCCTCTCATAAAAGTTAAAAAAAAGAAAGAGACAGGGTGCCCGGACCAGCAAAGCTTTGCCAGGCTTAACGCCGATTCAAGAAAAATGAATAAGAAGTACATGCTCCAAAGAAGAAAATAAAATTAAAGAGAAAAACAGAACAGTAAAAAAAAAAAACTCAAAAGAAGAGGAACCAAAGGCACATCACAATGAAAGTTACAGTTACAGGCAGACAGACAAAACACAGCGATAAAGTGAAAGCGGTGATACGTCTAAAGCGGCGAGGAGTGTTCGTTGTTGTGAGCAACATGTAAGAGGCTGCAAAAACTTAGCGTCCTATATGACATTTTTCGGACCGCGAGATGACGGCGCGTGTCGGGCGGAGTGAGCAAGATTGTTTTTCCAATGAAGTGGTTAAGGTGTGTCGCTTGTGTCGCCCTTTCTTCTGTTCGTTTCAATGTCTGCGTTGAAAGAAATCTAGCAGTGACGGAGGACTGGTTCAACGCGGTCAGCCTAAGTAGAATGACACTTGCTTTTAAATGCATGACTTGCACTCATTTGACGATGATGACAACCTTTTATGAACCAAGCAGCACCTCGTTTGTAGCGGCTGTAAAGGAATGAACCAGAGACATTGTTACATGCGTTAAGAATACTACATATAACGGGCAAGCCCATTCGTCTAATGCCCGCCTGAAACGCTTGCTAAACAAACATAAGAGCTATGTCAATTAGCTGCATCGGTGAACTGCTCTATTAGTGGGACTGCTCACGCCACAGCCTAAAACGAGTACAACGTAGCCATCATCATCATCAGCCTGAATACACCCACTGCAGGAGAAAGGCCTCTCCTATGTATCTCCAATAAATCCTGTCCTTTTCCAGCTGCGGCCACCGTATCCCTACAAACGTCTTAACCTCATCCGCCCACTTAACTTTCTGCCGCCCCCTGCTACGCTTGCCTTCTCTTCTAATTCACTCCGTTACCCTTAAGGACCAGCGGTTACCTTGCCTTCGCATTACATGCCCTGCCCAAGCCCCTTTCTTCCTCTTGGTTTCAGTTAGGATGTCATTAACCCACGTTTGTTCCCTCACCCACTGTGCCTTCTTTATGTCTCTTAGCGTTAAACCTATAATATTTCTTTCCGTAGCTCGCTGCGTTGTATTTAATTAAAGCTGAACTGTTTTGGTTAGCCTCCACGTTTCTGCCCCATAGGTCAGTACCGGTGAGATACAGGTGTTGTATACTTTCCTCTTGTGGTTCCTCGACGAGGTCATGTCTCCCTGCCTGACAGCCTTCCTTATTGGAATTTTATTGCAGAATTTAGGAAGGACTGTGGTGGCTGAGCAGCCGTTATAGATATTGTAGCGTAGTTGCTGACGAAGGGGGCTTTATTAGCAGGCACGAAAGGGAAGGCCAGGCAAGCTGGGGCCACAAAAGCGACAGATTCCACACGGCGCGAGCCCGACTTCTTCGTCGTCGTCCTACTTCGTATGCGCCACCTGGCAATACTACGTGGCAATATCTTCCAGTATTTTGCATGAGGCTTATCTTCACCTATAGGCGCGACTGGAGCGATATTCGAGTTACCGCGCTTACTGTTGCAACGTGCTTACTGAGGCTATTTGCGTCGTTATTTTCGAACACTGCATTCTCTTGCTTTTTCCCATTCACAGCACAAATTTCTTGCTCATATATCCTATGTTTTTATTAACTCCTTCAGTAATGATTTTTTAATTAAGAAACTAAAGATCTCTTCTCCTGGAATCAACAGTATAAATTTGAAGTTCTTGAAAAACCCAGTGACTTGCTGATCTCTGATACCTTCTGCAATCTTCTGCGATCTTCCGCCACTCCTTCCAGAGCTTAACTACACCAAACGATTGGAAGGTAGGGAAGGTGACTACAATGGTAAATAGCGCGGGCGTAAAAACCTATAGTCTAAAACATTGTCCTGAGTCTTTTATATTAGCATGCTTTTAAGCGGAAAATCTTCTGTTAATTTTCATTTCGTACGGTCATCCAGAATATTGTGGTGGAGGTATAAATTTGAAACTAGCTGCAAAAATGCACTCCGTGCCATGTAACATGTTGCTGAACATCTGTAGAAACAAGTTTGAAAAGGAAGTTACCATTGTAAAACAGTGGTCTACGCTGCCCCCGTCTTGTTTCTTTCTCACAGAGCTGGCGTGGCCATTCAAGGGGAAGCGGGAGCTTTTCGTTCGAGAAGAAAAATGCACCTGCAAAGCTGGCATTCATCGGCACTGCATGCACGCAGCTGTCGTGTGTTTTCGTGTGAATGGTCGCAAAGTAAATTCATGCGCCGGACTGAAGCGCTCGTGCGCGCGCGCGCCGCCGCCGCCCTAAATACGGCAGCAGTCGCTTATGGCTCACCGCTGCAGGGGAGAAGCGTGGCGCAGTCCCCAGCGCGAGCAAACTTCGGCTTGAGTTCCCAATGCTGCGTATTTGTATACTTTTATTATTCTGTACCTCACGTATTACTCCTTTATGAGCTCGAAAACCTTGTAGTTTCTCCTGCTACCTTAGGCTGGCTGAAAACTTTCTTGTCTATATTGGTCTCGATTCTTCTACTACCCCTGTAGTGTGAGGTGTACCCTAAGCTCCTGTTTTGTGGCCGCTATGCTTTGTAATTTAAATTAACAATCTTCCTACTAATATTTCTTGCAGTACAAAGTTACGTGCTGGTGATTGTGTTTTGTATTGCATCAACACCAGCCATCACGACAGTGTCATCTTGCATACTGTCTTCAGTATTATTTCTTTCTGATGTATGCATTTGCATATGAGCCTTAACGATAACAAGTGTAAACGCATTACAAATTTCCGGCATACTAACTTTATTGAACTTCACTACTACGTGCTTGCTAACTCACTCCTAACACCTTTCAAGCCACTTAACACGAAACCTCTCCTGGAACATGTATGCAGAATACGTTTCTAAAAAGGGTAGTCACTTGCTGGGTTTACTGCGCCGCTCTATTTCATCTGCAACGGTTCCTGTGAAACAGCAACGTTACAGAGCATTGATAAAACCTGAACACGAGTATTCTTGTTCTATATGGGACCCTGGCCACGTTACACTTTCTGACAATGTTGAGTCTACAGTGTAGAGCTCTGCTGTTATCTGCCGCCGCTGGGGCTTTTAGAGCGACCTAAATTGTAGAGTGGTTTTGTAATGATCCCTCCGTTGACGCTTTCCACCTGCGCGCAGTAGAGTCACTGGATAATTTATCCAGTGACTCTAGTGAGCAAGAATTCTGTGATGTCATCGCAATTCTGCGCTGTGTCTGGTAAACCTTAAGCTGACGGTGGACGGAAGGCTTGGTGCCGAGAAGCAAATGGCGTTCTGCGATATTCACTGTTTCTTTTTTGGTTGCCTTCCTTCTCTGATGCCGGCAACGCTCCGCCTTAAGCCCGACCCACATGGAGCGGTTTTCTCGCGGAAAACCTGCGTACGGCCGCCCGGCGGCGGCCGCTTGGCCGCCGGCGGCCGTTCGCCGCCGACCAAGCAGTGCTAGATACGTTCGCCCGGCGGTCAGCCGCGCACCGGAAGCGGCGAATGCGAGCTGTCAGCGCGGACCAATGAGGGCGCTCTCTTCCCGCATCTAGCTTCCGCCCGCGCGCGGCGACAAACATGGCGGCGCCTTTCGAAGCCGGACCCCTCGCTTTGGACTGAATTCTCCTTGTTGCTGCCTTTTTCACTGCGTTCACTGGCCGTAAATGGAGCACAGGTCTTTCGCTTCGTCTCGCCTTGCCTATAATAAAACTTATAAGTGATAAATTTGCCTTATTTTTTTATTTAGAGTGACGATTCTCCCACCTCTAGGCTTAAGAGGAGAGCCGGTTTGTTTACAATAATGGTTCCTGTCCCGAGAACCAGATGGCGCTACTATAGGCTGAGTCTATTTTTGCGTCTCTGCTAGCAGCAGCTGCCGGTGGCTCGGCGCGCAGGGTGAAACCGAGTGGGGGTTGAGTGGAGAGGGGAGATAGCATACGCTGAACTAAAAAGTGAGAATGCGCCCTCCAATAAACAATGGCTTTAGAGAAAGCTTACAAATCTTTTTTTTTTGTTTTTGTCGGCAGCGGTTTGGCGGCAGCCGCCCGTTTTCCGCCTCTTGTGGTGCGGCACAGCGGCGGTGCGTCCGCGTTCCGCCGCGCCGCTCAAAATCCGCAGCGCAAGTTCGCTCCATGTGGGTCGCCCTTTATCCCTTGTTACGCTGAAAGAAACCAGGCTTCCCTGGAATCATTGCAGCCGTGCGAGACTGTTTCTACGATGTTAATTACGCACAGTTTCTCTGCATTGCGTAGAGAGGAAGCTGGCGGCATCCTATATGGGAGTTTCGGAAAGAGTACTTCATCCACTAAAGGAATGTCGGGAAGACGGAGTTTCTTATTGCCTTGGCTAATTTTGCTCCGAAACGTGGGTTGTGCCTCTGAATCGGCAGCTCCAACGCTGCGCGCCGCAATGCTTTCCTCTGCGCTAGGATGCGAATATGTTGATAGCGGGAGTTTCACTTCTTCAATCAATTTATCGCAAGTGTTGGAGTCTTCCGCAAACTTTCACAGCATTTCTTCGAGGCCTGCCGCGTGAATAGGCGTATTGTTGCAGCTCAATCCACGTTTTATACCCTACAATAGCCAAGCCGAATACAAAACTTCATCTTTCCGGAATTCCGGCGCCTCTCCATAGTGGCTTAAGTGCATGCAGCGGTGTTGGTTTTCTTTGTAGGTAATGGCTGAGAAATTCTATTGTCTATGATGAATGTAGATGTTTTGATGCTTCTTATCCAGAATGTTCTCCGATGCTCGTACAGCTGTGCTTTGCATACACAGAAGAAGAAGTACTATCATACCACGGTAGGATTTGGGCTCGTGGAGTTCCGAGGTGGCGCAGTGGTAGGAGCGTTCGGCTACTAAACGGAGTGCCCGGGTTCGAACCCGGCTACAGCGGCCGCGTTTCGATTGAGGCGAAACGCAAAGGCGCCAGGTGATGTGCGGTGTCAGTGCACATTGACTTTGTGAGAACTTTCTGTTCCCGTTGCTCTACCTGCTTCTGGAATCAAAGTCATGCGATGGCGGCTTTCTGTCTCATTGGCATACGCAGATGTATGCAAGGGCGTTTCTGGAGTTCGTCTGTCACGCCAAGCTCTGACAACAGCGTTTGAATGCACCTGCGAACTCAGATGAACCAAAGGAGCAACTCCGTGCAGGGGGATTCTAGCTAATGGCTGTGCAGCAGCGTGACGTCGATTTGGTGGAAATGGCCAGTGCTCCAATGAAGGATTTTTGAACAAATATGCATTAAAAATTGACCCTCATTTAGAATTTTGTATACGGAAATTCACTGAACCGCGCTTATTTCAACGAGAAGAGTTTTCTATAACAAATATGGAAAGTACAGAACATAACACGCTATTTGTTCGACTTTACTAAGATGTGTGATCTTCGTAATTATGATGTATTGTAAGCACAACATGCGGCCTTCGTCTTCATCTGTACATATCCATCATCATCGCTCATCTTCTTCGAAGGGTTGGTCGCCATATTTGCGGGTGCCATTAAAGGTCGCTCCATCCTGCGCTCTGTCTCCCGTCTCACAGTATTACTTAATAATTATCACGGTGCTGTGTTCGATCTCCTTTTCGTAACATATTTCGCTCACACTTATCAAAACTTAACGAGCGGTTTTTGTCGACGCAAGTCGATCCAGGTTTCAGATGACTCACTTGCAGCGTTTACATGAGTGCTATGGAGTTCATGTAAACTCTGCCGCTGTGGCATCACCAGGGGGTGCTCTGGAACCTCGCCATTTAAATGTGTATAATAACGATGTAACTAGTATTGCAGACGACAAACAATATTTGCTACGCAGGTGATACAGCGTTTTTCTCAGCGGCTCTTTTCCGGCAGACTAGACCGCCTCTGAAGTTATTATCATGGGGCTGACTACGCCCACTGCAGGTCAAATGCCTCTCCCATGTCTCTCCAATTAACCCTGATCTGTGCCAGCTCATCCCAAAGTCGTGGGGCCGAATCACGGCCGCGTTTCGATAGACGTCAAATGCGAAAGCGCCCATGTGGTGTGCGCGATGTCAGTGCGTCTCTCACACCCCATATGAATACCACACGATTCTCTGGAAACCTTGCTCACAAAAAGGCAATACAATTTTCTCATCACTGAATGAATGTTCCCGAATCAAATGGCTTAACGTTAAACACGAACAACCTCAGAGGGGCTTTTCAGGCCTTGTAATTGTTCACCTAATATTGACTCCTCTGCCACTTAGTAACGTTAAGACGGAATCTGTGAAGCGTTGTAAATCTCTTGGCTCTGTTTATTGCGCATGCACAATACATACTTATGAAAATCACATCTAGAAAAAAAATAACCATGACTGCCAGTCGATTTCCTCTGAAGCGTGAATTCCCCTCTTTTGTAGCGGTTATACTTCAGCGCCCAGTCCTACAATCGTACCTGAGCTACAGTAGCCCCGTGTGCTCAACAACGCCTAGAACTGAGCTTCACAAGTTATTTTTGTTCAAAAGAGAGCGATTCCAGTTGTTGCTGAGGCTGGTTACAATAAGCATAGATAATGGTTCTTCCTTCATATAGCCTTACACCCATGCATCGCGTCTATGACTACCATCTGCTGTACTTCTTGAAGTTCGTCTGCAGTTGCTCAGTTGCTCAGCTTTGCTGCCAAACTAACGACGAAAGCTACGGACATATTAACAAAAGACTGATAAGTTGGCTCTTTCGTGTTCTGAACTAATTATGGCACACACTATTAAGATTTTTAATGGCACGTAGCCTTAATAAACACCAGGGTGGCGAATCAAGAATGTATCATTCTTAACAGTTTGCTTTGCGCTTACTCCTGGAAAGCGCATAAAAACAACGGACAACAGAAAGAGACAGACACACGAGCGCTTACTTCCAACTGATTTTTATTTTCATGCTACAAGTTTATTTTCATGCTACAAGTGTACAAGTTGCCTTTGACTTGCGGTAAATATTACATAGGCCAAAGTGGTAGATGCCTGAACGAGAGATTAGGTGAACACAATTACGTTGTCGAAAACAGAAAAGGTGGGCATTTGAGCATTCATTGCCTCAAGTGCAAAAGCAGGAATTGTCGTCCTCTTTTTCATCAATGTAAAGTTCTGTATAAAAGTAAGTGTAAAACAACGCGTGAAATTGTTGAGGCAAGTGAGATAGCACGATCTGGCGATGAATGTGTAAGTGGTGCGTCGATTTTGCTGTCTGAGAAAGAGATTGCATATCTTTCTTCTTTTGCATGTGCAGCTAGATAATATTTTATCTTGTATGAGTTTTCTTCGCATGCGCAGGTGATCTGAAGTGTACATATATTCTGCTCTCGCATGAAAATAAAAATCAGTTGGAAGTAAGCGCTCGTGTGTCTGTCTCTTTCTGTTGTCCGTTGTTTTTATGCGCTTTCCAGGTTTAACATGTCTAACCAACTCGCCCAAACGCAGCCATTATTTTGCGCTTACGTTTGCAGAAGTTTGTAAGATGGTTTCAATAATTTATTTTATTTTTCTGCGCCTGTGCCATCTGTTATGTGTGTGATCGCGCTATCTCTGTACTATACGGCATCCGTTCTCGTTGTACTATCGCGTTCAGATTGAGCTACACCGCGCGAGCGCGTGGCCAAGCGCTCTGCAAAGGTGTACAGTGGCGCCGATCATGACGCGTTACCGAGTTAACGGGAGAGGGTTTGGCTGTTCCAACAAGCGCGCTGAAACCCCTCGGCCCCGTTTATCTGAAGGGCATTGCTATCATTTCTTCTTGTTCACTTTGTTTCCGTTGAAGAACAAACTGCAAGGTGATACAGCGTTTTTGCCACCGACCACCAGACATGGCGTGCGAAACTTATCAAGCAATGAACGCTTCTTTTGTGCAGGAAGCGCTACGCGATTGCTTTAGACAGGATTTCAGCAATATTGGGCACCAGGGGCATGCTGCGAGCTGACGAACGCATAGCTATTTATTCTGGTCCCTATATTCTGGTCACTACAAGCAGCCACTTTCATGCATACTAGTCTACGGTGCTTCAGTCCAGCATTGTCCGTGCACTACAATGATGAAGCGCCAAGTGGCATACTAAGTATCGTCCACTGTGTGAATCGAGACGGCGAGCACGAAGTTTTTGCGTCAATCGACGGCTGCCATTATCATTTTCCAAACTGATATCACAAGACTAATTAGCGAGGGTGAAGGTGAAAGCAAGCAAGTGGGGGTGATGCGCGCTTCTTAGAACAGCTGCACTCTCTCCGGATAACTCGGAAACACGACACGATCGGCGTCACTATAGAACCTTGCAGAGCGCTCGGCCACGCGCTCGCACGTGGCCGAGCGCTCTGCAAGGTTCTATAGTGACGCCGATCGTGTCGTGTTTCCGAGTTATCCGGAGAGAGTGCAGCTGTTTTAAGAAGCGCGCATCACCCCCACTTGCTTGCTTTCACCGAGTGTAGCTCCGAGTGTAGCTCATTCTGAGCCCGACAGTACCTTTTGTGTGCTGGGCCTCCGACACCCTCAAGCTGCTTACTGGTAATCTTTCATCTGCGGTCCAACCCGTGACGTGTACGCGAAATAAGTTCATCAATTCATAATAAACTCGGTTGCATTTGCATGAGCTTAGAGATAAAAAAATTAAGAGATCGAATCGCATTTTTATTATACATATTTAGCAGTGTAACCGCTGCGAAGTTCATACTGAATGCATTTTTTTTAAAGAAAGCACAGTATTTATTCAAACAAGATCTTTGTTAGCCGCTGGTATTGTATCAAGCAGCCACCTTGTTGCGAAGTAATTCGGATAAGGCAGCTTCCCGGCTATAACTTATTTTATTACATGTAGTTAAGTTTGGAAGGTGCGAAGATTTCCTTTTTTAGCTAGGGAAAGAATTTCGGCATTCGCTGCAGGGTACAACGAAGCCAAGTCGATGCGGTTTGGTTGATGGGGCGCTCGCAAATTTTTTTCGTGGGATTCTGCACCGCGGATCGAGGTTAAGCCGCAAATGGTTGGGACATCACCGCTCTGCGCCCACTATCACTCCAGCACGAAAGCAGAAACATAATGGCATGCTGCTTATGGACAAGAAAGTCAACTTTCCGGAAGGAACCCTCCGGGAAAGAAGTGCAGAATCCGAAGGCTTTAACACAAATTTGCACCTGCTTCACGTACTTCCAGCGATGTTCTATGGGTAGCATGCCGCTAACATAATAGCAGAAAACGGCGTGCCCAGGCAGTAAAAGAGTAAACGAAAATTGAAAATGAAGCGTCCACTTTTGGAAGAAACAAGGGTCAAAGCGAACGTGAAGACTGATTCTCAGTAATCTCCTAATGCACTTCATCATCATAATCAACATCAAAGAGCGACTGTTGTTTGTACGAGCCTGCCAGACTTTGCTCGTTTTTACTACTTGAGCAGTACAGAACTCTATCGGTGAAAAAAGCCGCTGTCTTTCCATCTGCGTAAAGGCACCATGGTACGGGCACCCTCTGGAGATGGTGCCCGGAGGTGCATCGGCCAGTGGAGAGACCGCTGCTCTGCCGTATCTGTTCTCACGCGCTCTATCAAGGTGAAAGCCCTTAATGCCTCATCGTTGTCGACAGAAGGTTGTCAGCAGAGGTGTCACGCTTTTCGGTTGGTCGAAATGTTTATGACGTCAGAGTGCGCGGATTCGCAGTAATGAGGTCACGTGCGGATGCCTGACGCCCTGTTTTGGAGCAGACGACAACTAATAAAAGACAGTTGTCGTCCGCTCCGACAGGGGGCGTAAGGCGTCCCTGGGTGACCACATTACATACCTCATGACTGCGAGCAGAGCCATGGATACAACCGAACTCATCGAAGCAGAGAGAGAGAGTCGTGCTAAAGAAGCAGTCAAAGTCGGCAGTCAAAGTGTGTAGTTGTAATGTGTTGTCAAATAAAGCACTAGTACAGCACAAAGAGTCTCGCAGTCAATGCCAAACAGCGCGCCAAGAAAGGCTTTCGACTGCAGCACTTTAGAGAGCCAAAGTGCCCCCCGAATTTTTTCGCGCTGTTGGTCCCTGAAATCGAGTCGCTTGGTGTCATGCGCACAGGGTTGTCATTTTGTGGCTTCGACAAACCTCTCTACCACGCTATCCAACGGAATCGCGCGGCGCCACTCATGTTGTCCGCGCAGGCATCAGCCATTTCTCTCTGCGCGATGCACTGTGGGTCGATGAAGTCGGTGGCGCCAGCGTGCGAATGCAGCAGGAGCCATATATGCGCCGGGTTCGTCAGGGCAGCCGCCGGTTACGTCGGCGCTGCAGTGCGTCGGACTATATAGGGACGTTGTTTCCGCCAACGTGACGCAGCGTGTGCGAGCACGCTCTCCCGTTACGCGGGACTATATTCACGCCTTAACACTGTCCTCACCCCACCAGTGCTCTGTAACTTCGGCTCAGTGTCCCGCAGCTCACTGTCCCATATGCCCAGGTATGAGGGCAGCCACAGAACACTTTCTGTAGTCTCATAACACGGCCATTACCTCTCCTTATTTTCCTTACCCTCCCCGTCCCTCTTGGAATGCTTGACTTCACTCGGGCTCGGGAAATCATCAGAGGGGCCTTAGTGGTGGCTTTAAAGTTTTTTTTCTCCTTTTCCGCATATACAAATGCGACGGTGAAGGCGAATTCAGAGACTCGACGGGAGGCAATTAATGTGAAAACGAAATGTAACCAAGCAGCACATGGTGCCTATGCATTTCTGCATTTGCGCATATTTTTTTCTCAATGTTGTTCTCACAACAACACAATGAATGGGATGTTCTCACATCACGTTCATCTTATTTAGCACAAAGGACAGGATAAAAAAAAAGAAAACGATTCCGGGCTCTGCTCACAACTTAGCCTGGTCTGATATCTCCCTGCATGCTAGTTAACAAAATTCCTTCTAAAGTTGCAACTAGGCAGGCTGGGCGTTATATATTTGCGTTGTTCAATTTTCAGTAAATAAATTTTGACCACCACCTGTTCTCCTTTTCTAATGTCCTGCCCTTCGCTTTAAATAAGATGAAGGGAGGCATAGGAGACGCAGACGACACAGAAAATGCAAGGATGTTAGCTAGGCTGAAATCCGGTGTGCCTCCACTGGCGTGCAGACAGCACGAACCGCAGGGAAAGGAAGGGGAGGGAACAGACATGCTTTCCGTCCCTGAAGTAAAGACGGCCAGCGGTTCAAGAGGCGTGTGGACCTGAATTAAGTGAAGGGACGCGCACCCTCTTGGTCCAATCCGCGCAAACATCGTATAGCATCAACACAGCATTATGCAAAGGGCTGTAAAGCTGCCCTTCATCGCACATTATCGTATTCCTTTCAATGTGGTCAATTTTTTTTTAAAAAAAACGGAAGCTTTCGTAGTTACCTTCGGAAGAACGACGCATCCTCAACTTTGCCCGAGGTTTCTCGTGTTTCACGTCCTCGGCGCCGGCGAGGGCAAGCTGGTTGGAGAGAGAGAGGGCAGAAATTTGACTTCGGGGCCGCAGAAACATCCGTTGCATTTCCCGCTGTTTATCGCGGGTAAGCCTATTGTACGGATGTGGTGCAGGCAGGGGCTTATTATTTTTATTTCCTTTTCGGTTGCCCCAACCTATTCTTAGTTTATCGCGGGTATGGCGTCAGGTTGTCTTGACAGCGTTCCTCGTGATGAAAAAGAAAATGCATTCCAGGGGCAGTATTCTATAAGCTGTTCATTTCAAAATGGCCATTTCGCGGCCGTCTGGTCCTCTGTCGTTGGTCACTCAGACATACCCGTGGCTTTCAAGCGTCCGTAGGAAGTTATCCGGCCATTGGGCGGTTGAGGACCGGCCTTCGTCATTTGCTGCATAGCGCAGCCAAAGGCAGCCAGTGGCGATGTGCGGTCCGCAACCACCCAATGACTCTGTGAGACACTTGAAAGCCGCGGGTATATCTATGTTTATGTTTATGGGGCTTAACGTCCCTTTTATCCCTTTTATTGGTTCTCTCAAAAAAGGTTAAAAAACATACAAGGAAGAGAGAGCCTGCCTGGACCAGCAAAGCTTTGCCAAGCTTAACGCCAATTCAAGATAAATTAAAAAGAACTAAATGTCCCAAAGAAGAAAAAAAATTAAGCGAAAAACAAAGCAGTAAAAAAAACTCAAAAGAAGAGAAAACAAAAGGCTCATCACAGTAAACGTTAGTCGCAGGCAGACTGCCAAAGCACAACGTGCAGTCCGCGGAATTAATAAGAATAAAAAAAAAGAGAAAACCGAATTCACTGCAAAGTCATGGTCACAGTAACAGTCTAACAAAGCACTGGGTGGCGGCCACAAAAGAAAAATAAGAAAAATAAAAACATAATCAAAACAATACAAAACTGAAGTAACAGTCACAAAGTCAAGGGCACTGTCACATTCACATAGTCAAGACACATTCACACAGTCAAGACACAGTCACACAGTCAAGGACGCAGTCACAGTCACGCCACGACGAAACCGCCTATGCTCAATAAAGGAGCACGGGGCTCCCCTCCGTGCAGAGTTTGGGGAAGAGAAATTAGAGAAATCAGCGCCGTAGTGGAGGGCTCCGGAAATTTCGACCACCTGGGGCTCTTTAACGTGCACTGACATCGCACAGTACACGGGCCTCTTGAATTTCGTGCCCATCGAAATTCGACCGCCGCGGCTGGGATCGAACCCGCGTCCTTCTTGTCAGCAGCTGAGTACCTTAACCACTGAGACACCGCGGCGGCGCGGGTATATCTGAGTGACCAATGACACAGGACGAAATGAATGCGAAATAGCTTATAGAATACGGCCCCAGAGGACGAAATGGAATGGAAAGGAAATGAATCGTTACTGAATACGGACCTTGATATACCTCTGCGACCCATGTTTGAAGCGCCTGGAGCAAATTTTTTTGTTGTTGCCTGCCCACCAGTCGGAAAGTACGCACTCTTTAAAGGGGCTATGAGGTCAAATGCATCCGATTATTGTTCTGGGCAGAAATTGAATCTCTGCCTTTTTGGGATATATTTTTTCCAATGTACGGAAGCAAAAGACGGGTTTAAAGGCGAGAAAATTGGATTCAAAAATCTTCCTGCCGGTATGTTCACACCCGTAACGTCCTTACCGAAAACGATGGGTTGTCACTTTTTTCACGGGAATTACAGTGCACCGCGCACCCTCTGGGATCCGCGCTCAACAGTGGACGTCGGCGCATGCATTTTGCCTGCGAAATGAGCAGGTGATAGCGGCAACATTATTTAGTTGTTTTTTTTTTCTTTTCTAGCTTTAAAAACGCTGTTTTCACTTAGCGTGGTTTTTTCTTTTCTTCAAATTTAAACAGCGCTAACATTTCAGACGAATGCACAGATAGACATAATAGACTCAGATATCTGTGCATTCGTCTGAAATGTTAGCGCTGTTTAAATTTGAAGAAATGAAATGCATCACCAACTAGCCCCGCAACGTGTTTTACTTAGCGTGGTCTCTTAGTGATTAGAACTCCTATCGATGCAGCCTTACTGAAACTTTCCATATGTCCATCCCCAATTCAATCTTTTATAAATGAATTATATGGAGTTTATATATAGCATACGGAGACGTATGGAGTATATGGAGAGCGCGTGTGAAAGCTTACGGACTCCAAATGACGTCATGCACAGCATATGCAGATTATATAGAGAATGTAAGGAAAGTATATGGATACGATGCAGAACGCATATAGAGAACATATAGACCTTCATATATATTTTTTTTCATATCATATAAATTTTATACTGCCATAATTTTACAACAATGTATCTTTTGGAAAGTTTCAGTAGGGAGGCGAAGTTGTATTAGTCCTCATTGTCCATTTAACGATATGGCGTTGTATATTGCCCACGTGCCTATCGTACAACACGTTCGCCAATGAATGTGAGGCTTGGGTGCATTCTGCTGCAGCGTAACGAGGCGGCGCTTTGGACTGCAAATGCCTGGTTGTACTGTGAGGCAGCTTTGTTAAACAAATGGGTACATGGGCATCAGCGAGTCGGCACCTCTTTTCGAGAACAACTCTTTCGTGCAATTAAGACCAGACTAACTCCATAAGCCAAATTTCTAATTTATATGGTCTGCTTTTGAACGACAGATAATATTAGCAAGGCCTGGGAGAGCATTGGTTGTGCTGAATGCCTCGTTAATTTCCAGTTGCCCCGAATTCGCGGGAACAGAGATGCACAGTCATGGAAAAAGTGCTTTTGGGAGGCGGATTCACGGTAAACATTTATTTCTACGGAGAAAGGCGCGCTAGATAAACGAATACCTTAAATGGATTAGGAGAAATGCGGGCTCCATCCGGAGGAACAAATGCCAGCTAATCTGATAGCGAGAGAACGCAGTAAGTATTTTTTGTCAAATCCGCGTCCTACCAAACTTTTATCCATTAGTGCACACAGGTTACCAGCATTCTCTGCCTTAAAGCGTTCGGACAGCCCACTAAAGAATCGGTGCATTCCTCTCAGCTTATTGTGCATAGTGCAGCCTGTACGAAAGGCTTAGGACGCGCGTTCCACCAGCAAATCAAATCAAATCAAATCAAATCAGTTCATTTAAACATCCTACGATGCTTAGGGGCACGGACAAAAAGCCGCAAATGGGCTTGACGAGGTCCATGACCCCTACAAGGAACGCATCTGATACATCAATAACAGAAATACACCAGCAGAAACGCAGCTGCTCATGAACAGAAAACTATATATAATGACAAAACCGTGATGCGAATAACAATGACAAACTTCAGGTTATGAAACACGAAAGATATGATGAACGAAAAATGCAAAGCGCTGGGAAACACAGCTGAATGAGTACATATAGTACATAGCAAGTAGGCAACGCCGTTAGTGGCAGTTGTGATGGCTGCCCAGACGGCACGCATGCTTTCAAACAGCGCCTGTTACGTCGATGGGCACGGACGGGGGCAAGGACACTGGCGAAAGGAATTGTTGCCCAAATTTGCTCTTCCCAATGATGGGAAAAATGTGGGAAATAAAGTAGGACGTATCATTGCAAAACACGTCACACGTCAAAAATCTTTTTCTTTTAGCTCAAAATGCTGTAGTGCCTCTATTCAGACAAAAACAGTGCTTCAGATTTATTAGAGAAAGGAGGAAACAGAGAACTGCGCACCGACTTTCTGTTTATCCGAGAAAGAGCTAGAAATCATGGGTGCGGCTGAACAAGCGCAGTGGGTTCGGTCACTTGCATCTCACCGTCGGACATTGTTAGTGTTACTGTTTTAGCCGTGCATGTGCCTTTATTCTTGACAGGCCCAATTAGTGTCCTCGAAATTAATAATTTATTGTGGATGCATTTTTCTCATTTTATAGTTCCTTTAATTTAGCCCGCTGCCCTTTGCGGCCACTTTTCTTTTCTCTTCACGCATTCTACTTTCCATTATTACTTTTTTTAGCTCCGAGTCAACTCTTCACACCGGATGGCTTTTAATGTTCTAGTCTTTTAACTTCTTTTTTTTTTTGTTGGCGTCTTTACCCTGAACTCCGGCGGTTGCCAAGGATTTTCCAGATGGCACCGCGATCATTATTCCAATGTATTATATGTTTACTTTCCCTCTGAAATAAAACTACAGTGGGCAGTCGTTGCTCGCCTGTGGTCTTTTCACTTTTTTCTTCTATTTTGCGCTGTGTTCTCACTCCAGAGTGGCGCACGGATTATCTTCTGCTTGTAATTTTACCTTTGCGTTTCAGTTGCCGTTTCAAGCATTTTGCTCTGATCCGTAAGTGCGCACGGAATGAGCACGATACCTCGCTGAGCGCCCCGGCATCACTCGACGAATTCAAGATCATTCATGCTTGAGTGGTGGGCACACTCACGTCCTGTTGGTAACATCGAAAGTGGTGGTTCTACAAGGGCCTGTGCCTGCGAAGGCGTGTCTCCGAATGCTATTCCTTCATGATGCCTGATGCGCCATGTAAACATGCTGCGTCCGCTTTGCAGCGAACAGACCGTCACGTTAAATGCATATATTTGCATATATTATGTATTCGCCCCTCCTGCTTGGGCCTACTGTAGGCCTGCAGTATGTTCTAAATAAATAAATAAATAAATAAATAAATCAAGATACCAAGCTGCACGAACAATACTGGTTCTTCTAAATTGTGAGGTATAACGTGCCGAAGGGCCCCATGGGTTATCAGGAACACCATAGAGGAGGGTCCCGAATTTTTTAGACCACGTGGGGCTCTTGAAGGTAAGCTGACGTCACGCAGCACACGGTAGTTTTGTATTTCATCTCCATCTAAATGCTGACGCCGCAAATCAATTCCGTGACCTTGAGGTCAGCAGCCGAACGCCGAAACCACCGCGGCGGATAATTACTCTTTCTTCGAAGAAGGGAATACGGAGACTCGAGGCTTGACTTGACCTTCTCCCTGTCCCGTCGAATGTCACACGGCGTTTTGTTAGTTGCATAGAAGCGCAGAATTACCCCTCCTCATCACCACGCGTACACTGCACGACAAAGGCATCCACGAACGACTTCCCGGCTTTATGACATCTAGTTACTCTAAGCATTGCCCGGCTATTTTTTCCTAGTCTACCTAAAGAGCAAAAGAGGAATGGCAGTTACTTCCACCTAAACACACTTTGCGCAACACAAAGGCGGGATGTACGCAAGAGGCCTAAGCTGCTGCAGCGAAACCCATTGCAGAGCACGGCGACTGATTGCGAAGGTTGAGCCGGGCAGCCAGAAAGATGACTACTACCTCGGAGGGCGTCTCCCATGGCCCCTAGCTGCAGCTGAGCAGAAACATGTTCGACCGGAAGGACCTACAGTTCCCGTGCTTCTCACATGCAGATAAGGCGGAAATAGAGACGCGCGTCCATTTCTAAAAGTTTCCAGGCGACGTGGTTTCTCGCTGGGGCGCCGTCTGGTGGTAGCCTTGGCGTTTGTGAATTGCGGAAGGGTGAGGACGACGCTACGTCCTAAACTCGAGTGGTTTCGAACGAGAACCGATTATCGTGGCAGATACGCTGGCATTTTGGTAACAATGACACAGACTAAGGCTCCCTCTCGATCGGCTCCAAGGAACGTTAGCGAGGCGCACGCGTCCCCGCTGTTTAGGAGTTCGGCTCTCGCCGGGGCCGACCAGTTGCGGCGTGTCGAGGCGGCCAGCGTCACGATCATCGAGCCAGGGTGAAGAGCGCAGCGCGATGTTAAGCCTTCGTGGACGAACATTGATTCCCACGAGCGTAAAAATAGATTTCACGTTTCTGCGGTCGATGCGCGCCTCCCGCCCTCGCACGCTGGTCTCTTTTCCGGGGACTGTCTTTCTAAAAGACCGCCTGGTTCCCCGCAAAGTCGGCGAAAGGAGTCGCAGACTAGGAAGAAGACAGTTCAGAACCATGCGTTTGCTCCTCTGCACTCGCGACACTAATGTCGTCGGCTCGGGGAATCCCCACGAGAGGACGAACTCACTAAGGCAGGCAAACAGCACGCTTGAGAGTTTGTATGGGTGACTGCAAAGCGACCGCGACTTGTTCCAAAACAACCGTGGCTCTACAATCTTCAGTTCAGTTCAGTTCAGTTCAGTTCAGTTCAGTGCATTTATTTCAGTCATGTACAATGGCTGAGGAGAAAGGAAAAAAAGCCGCGCACGCGGCTTGACAAAGCTCCCATCTCCCGTAGCGGCTTGGCACGGCGATGACAGACAGCAGTAAAACAATAACAAGAGAATGCATGAAATAACAAATATGTACAATATCTCGATGTCATTCTCGAGGCTGTGTGATGAATCTGTGTGAAGATGAAGCTCAGTGCACAATCATTTCGGTTGCACAAATACACTTTGAACTGGGGCGGTACGATGTGGTCTTATTGCGGAAAATGGAAGGTTTTCAGACGGTGTCTGTTGTCTGTTCACCTGGCCCATAGCGCCCTATCGTTACGTTCCTCAGCCGCCGTATCATCGACAACCGCATTGCGTACCCTTTGCCACGTCATGACTCGCTGACCCTGATAAGGTTTTGTGCAATGCTCCAGCCAGGCAGGTGGGAAGACACTCTGCCCCAGCTCTCACTGCCCTAATCTTCATCTTCTGCAAGAGGCTTTCTGCGGCACCTGTCACGAGCGAACCAGGGAATCCGGCTGAAGCCAGCCTAGCCAATTGGTTTTCAAAGCTCGGTGCATCTTGTGAACGCACGACTTCTTTAGCGCAGACTCAAGGCACAGTGAAGCAATACCTCTTTTCACTCATTTGGAATGCGAAGAGTCGAATGGCAGAAGCCCTTTTTTATAGCTCGCGGAGCGTAAACCCAACGCACCTGATCCGTACAGAACTCAGTTTCGAGATCTGAAAACTGTAAAAAATTGTCCACAGGCAGTTCACACGTAAAATCCAAGCCTTTTCCATGTTGTCTGAATAGGGATAAAACATTATCGTCAGCTTCAGCGAAGTATAAGCTTGCGTCCTTGGCTAAATAAATAAAGAAAAATCGTCCACGTATCTAAAAACTTTAAAAACGGTGTTGGCTGGTAAGATCGGAAGAAGGACTTGATCCATTTGTGAGAAAAAATGTTACATAAAACCGGCGCGACACACGATCCAGTACAAATGCCTGCTTTCTGCCGAAAATACCGCTGGTCAAATGTTATAAAAGTGGACTCCAAGTAAAACTTTGAAATGGTTAAAAAATCATGAAAAGAAATAGCGCCAGAGCTATGAAAGGAAATGGGATCATTTCTTTCAATGCATACCCTGACAGCAGTAAATAAGGCATCATGGGGCACAGAATAAAAAAAATCAACAGTAGTAGTAGTAAAAACATTTATTTATTTTTTTTTTTCAAAAGGAAGAGTTAGGGAGTAGGGGGATGGGGATAGATAGATGTGGAGCTACAGTGGTCGGTCTTCCCTAGTCCAGGATACCGTTGGCCTCCGCCGCTGCCTTGGCCCTCGTCACCAGCATAAGCTGAGTGCTCGGGTCGGAGTCAGCCAGGAGGGCCTCCCACTGCTCTAGATTAGGGCTATTTACCTTTGGTAGTAAAGGGCTTTTTTCGCAGCCCCAGGTGGCGTGGTACACCCACGAAAAGGCACGCTCAACCTCAACCTCAGTTTTCAGGAATTCACAAACTTCGTCGCATCTTTTCGCTAAAAGCGGATCTCCTACATATAGTTTGTTCAAATGCTTCAACAGGTAAAGACTAATCTGCTTGTGCCAAGACCCCTTTTCCGTAACTATCGTTCTGAATGGCAAGCCTTGCTTGTGTGTCACCGCAAAGAACACTTTCAGCCCTTTATTTTTGCTGTTGTCGATTTCTTTAGCAAGGCTGTGCAAACCCAGATGGTCACACAATGCCATTGCACGGTTTTTTATTTTTGTAGATTTCACAGAGATCGGTGAAAAATTCTTCTTAAATCGCTTGGGCTGCTCTTAAATTAAATTACAATGAATTACCAACTAGCCCAATGAAAAGTTATCTTAAAAAGGTATCTTCAAAGTATTTCATACTCGACCTGAAGACATCAGTATTATTAATTAGGCAAGTATTTAATAAGTCAGGCATGTTGTGAAGTAGAGTTTGCATTGCATACTTGGTGCGATGAGGATATATCTTCTAGTATTCGCAATGTCGCGTGTCGTGAGTGGAGTGTTCTTTAATGTAGAGTTCTGCTAAACTTGTTAGCTTGTAATTGTTTACTTTGCGTTCTCTAATCAGTGCTAAACATAAATCAAAGCTATACATGTCCTCTACCCGTATTAATGCTAGATTTAGAAATTGTTCATCATTATTGCTATCATATCGTGAGTATGCTATGACTAATAATTTTTCGTTGTAGCCAGGCTAGTTTTACCGTGTACTAATTTGTAGGCGTTCCCCACACCAAGGTGCAGTAGCTTAAGTGGGATAAAAAGAGAGAATTGTACATCGGCAGCGTTATGTTCCTCTGTAGAAAATCTCCGTGCTTCTAAAGAATGCCTATCACTGACGCAAATTTGGATGATATGTAATCTACATGCTTGTCCTAGGACATCAAATATAACTCCTAAAGATCCAAATTCGGTGAAGAATTCTGTGTTGTTATTGTCTAGGGTAAGTGTCGGAGCCGTGAAGTGCTTTCCTGTAGAATGAAAGATAATCGGTTTTGTTTTGGAGTGACTGCAAAGTTTTTCCAGCTTCTCGGGCGTAGATAGTATCGCTCGGACGTCGCTGCGATTTACGATTTTTTTTTGGTGTGACGTGTTATGCGGGTAAGCAATTACAACAGTTCGGTTTTCATTTCTTTCCTTGAGGAATATGCTCATTTTCTTTGTGTCTTGTAGCATTCCCTGAGCTACAGATACAAAGAAGGCTATTGGGATAGCCCGCTGACACGGGCCGCGTCAGGCTCGAAGTTATTAGACACTGAATGGCAACAGCATTTTTTTAGAGCGCTATTTAGCACAGCTGGGCTATTGCTCTCTTAAGCACCCTAGAATGGGATGAACGAAATGGTAACAGGGGTTTGTTTGCCCACACCCACACTACAAAGCGAACAAGGGTGGAGCATAACGTGGTCACATGACCAAGCAGGGCGCTTTCCGAGGTCCACCATTCCCTGGCACACCTCAGAATCGGCCGCCGCGTGAATGTTTTCGGACAGCTGTTTCTAAGACGTCGACGACTTTTACATCCGAGAAAGCTCTCCATTGTGGAAGGAACGAGGATGCACCATTGGCACGTTAAGAGATCGGAAGCGGGCGGAGTGGGTGAGAGAACAAACGCGGGTTGATGACATCCTAATTGAAGTCAAGAGGAAGAAGTGGGCTTGGGCAGGGCATGTAGTGCGAAGGCAAGATAACCAATGGTCCTCAAGGGTAACGGAGTGGATTCCAAGGGAAGGCAAGCGTAGCAGGGGGCGGCAGAAAGCTGGGTGGGCGGATGAGATTAAGAAGTTTGCAGGGATACGGTGGCCGCAACTGGCAAAGGACAGGGTTAATTGGAGAGGCATAGGAGAGGCCTTTGCCCTGCAGTGGGCGTAGTCAAGCTGATGATGATGATGATGACATTGGCAAACGTACAGAGCACGGTTGCTCCCTGAGGCCAGTAGGTGGCGAAGCATGGGTCAGCTCTGCGGTCCCGTCGGTGTCGCTCGCTTCGTGCTTAAGCCGGTTGACGAAGCCCGTTCTGTAGCAGGCAGGCAATGCTCGAGCCTGAGTGCTTGGTTCTACCTCGGGTCGCTCTGTCGGGGATTGGTGCAAGCGAAACTCCGCTAAACGCGAGTAATGGGATACCGGACACCGTCTGTTTCGCGATGTCGTCCGCTGAGGACGTGTGCGCAAGCTGTTTGGCTTGTTTGCTTGCCTCTGCTCGGTTTGGCGGTGATTGCGGCATAGATAGCCTTAGCGATAGGCTCGTGTGGTAGACAAAGGAAACTGATCTTCATTGCCGGATTCCATGACCACGCGTTATTATTTGACCTTTTAGGAGCCTAAATAAATGCTCCGGATTCGAATAAAGCTCAAGTGATGGCCCTGAGGTAAGAAGTTACTCCAGCCGATTTTCACATTTTTTTTTTGAAAACTGATGTGCATTGTTACTATGCGGTCCTTTCAGCCTTTGTGCGATATTAAACAGCGGCTTATACTATCGCTTTACAAACGCGGATGTCGGTAAAGATGCGTGGCGGCACAGAACCTCGCCACCCATGCAGCTTCCTCTTGCCGACCAGTTCTCTCTCTTCCGCCTGTTACGGAAAAGTTGGGTTTTTGGTAATACACGGAATACTTGTGCCAACTTGCGACGCAGACTCAGGAGAAAGTGACAGTACACATTCCTTCTTTTCAGAGAGTAAGGTTGTTGGGGTTTTTAAAAATTGAAAAATGGCTCCGTGGGAAGAGGCAGAAACCGCAGATACCTAATTAGGCTTAAATTCTTCCATTAAGTTTTCATTGTAAAACCGGTATTGATCGTGGTCAATATTTCTTTCCACTAGACTACATTTCTGGAAGAAGCGACAACACCTTAAAAGTAAAAATGCACCACATATTTATGAACAATCTTATTTCTCCCGGAAAACAATAAAACAGTGGTATAAATTTGTCCCAAGAAGTCGTGTCCACAATGATGAACGAATATTTTGCCTCATTACTGTGGTATTTTCGTTTGGTCGATGGTTTCGAATGATGCTGCATTGTATTTTCTGCAGTGTGCTCTTTTACCAGCAACTTGGTTGCACTGCTGATGCCCGCCCACTGTAATGCGAAAGAAAAATGGCGCTGTGGGTGATAAATAAATAAATCAACGACGCGCTGCTTCAATGTTCAACACAGGCGTCGGTTGGCGGCTGTCTCGTGGTCCCTCAGCACTTATGGCCGAGTCACACTGCGGAAACAGTCCGCCGACCCGTCCGACAAAACAGTGTTTTCGACGGGTTGGCGATCCTGTCACACCGCGTCAACACGAACAGAGGATAAACATGTCGCTGTCTCCCGCCAGCCTGTGTTGGCCACATGTGCGCCGCTTGTTCACAAACTCTCTGTCACACCGGAAAAACAACCTCAATCGCGTTCCCCGGCGCTTCTCTGCCTTTGCTCGCGCGCTCTCCTCCGTGCGTGTGCTGGAGACTGGAGACACCTTGCGCTGTCGTAGCTACTGGCGGTTTTGCAGAATATCGGACGAACTATGATCGTGCGCGGCGGCTGAGGTGCAGCCTTGCTCGATTCTGACTCGGACGACCAGCCGCCACCGCAGAGAAACCGCGCTGGATGATCGACTGGCTGCGAAGGGCGCCTGAGAAAGGCGTTTTCGAAAACTTCATGCGAAAGAATTAAACACGGACTGCATGCGTCTACTTTCTGTGCCCTGTGTCTACTTCTACACATTTTGTGTTTTGCGCTGCTGTTCCACAATGCATTATCAACCCGGCCGGTCACTACAAATCACGCCACAATCTCGGCAGATTCATCGAGTTTGTTCCACGCTCTGAGAGTATTAAAAAACGATATAATTGTACGCATCATTCTTGCAATCAAATGGGAACCCGGTAAAGTTATTCTGATTGCTATCTCAAAGAAAAAATGCAGCACTGCTTTCTTCTTCATCTCAAGTTCAAAAATAATAGGACAGGTAACAGGTAACTCGCGCTCACCTGTGAAATACAGTCCCAACTAGCGATCTCTTGAAACTCAGATTCCTTCAGATCACACCGTTGATATTTTGGGTCTGTTATATCCCATGGAAAACGCCTCTCTTCAATCATCGCGATCAGGTCACTTTCCTGGCGGCACGAGTACGACGGCAGCATGTTCACGCGAGCAACTGGCACGCTCGTATGCCGGCTCCTGCTCGGGTGGTTCTCGCGCACAAACCCGTCAAGAAACTTCTGGAACTTGCAGCCGAGGCAGTCCCTGGAACAGGACATTCCTTTTGGCTCCCTACAGAGCCGCGTTCGTCAGAAGTGTACGCTTGCTCACAAGAATGCGACGGGGATCGACGTGCTTCTCCACGGCGGCCGCACCTGCCAGCCGACGGTGGCCAGGGCAGCCTTCCCGTCTGCACCCGCCTGCAAGACGCCGTACCGCAGCAGACAGCATTACCACGAAAGGAAGCGCTCTTTTTCTCTTTTTTGCACTTTGCAAACGAAGTTTCCAAGCACGAAAGGCACAAAAGCGGTGAATCACCGCAAAGTGCTTGGTTTGTTCGTGCGGTGTCGCCAGGAAATTCGCCCGGCCGGCGAAGAGCGCCAACCGTGTCCACGAACGCTGTTTGTTTGTTGTTCCGGTTCCCGAAAGCTGTCATACCGAGGGAACACCCCAGCAACCTGTCTCGTTTCCCTGCCGTTCGTGCTGTGTGACAAGAAGTTGTGGGACAAGTTGGTTGGGCGACTTGTTGACGGCTCGCTTGCGAACATGTTTGGTTCATGTCGTTGTTGTGTTTCCGCAGTGTGACTCGGGCTTTAGCACTGCGCTAGTAATCACGCGAAAAAAAAAACAAAAATTGGAGAGAATTTTTTGCTAAATTTTGTAAACATGCGAAAGAAGAATCGCATGAACGATAACGACGAGGATGTAGACAAAGAATTCTCTGTGTCGTCACGCCGCAGATGGAAGTTGATTAATGCATCATCATCGAATCATCAGCCCGACTACGCCCACTGCAGGGCAAAGGCCTCTGCCATGTCTCTCCAATTAACCCTGTCCTTCGCCAGCTACACAGCCCCCGTATCCCCGCAAACTTCTTAATGTCGTCCACCCACCTTTCTGCCGCCCCCTGGTACGCTTGGCTTCCTACGAACCTTCCATGAACAATACTGAAGAAGACGGCGATGTTTACTATACAACTCGAGAATGTGGTGTAGTTTAACACAAGGCGTGCTCGGCTGTGGCAATAGCCTCCTAAACGTTAGCATTCGCAAGCTAAATTTGCGTGGCCTTAGGTCTCGCCAGAGGTCCGCCGACTTTTGCGTACCAGGCGTCTAGATGTTGTGGCTGTCCATAAAACATAGAATTAGAGTGTGGAGGAGACCGAGAGGGCACCACAACCCTTTCTGGCATATTTTAATGTCCCTGTGACGCACGCGGTTGGCAGGTTGTTTCCTGTTCTTGGGGCTCAGCGCCACTCCGTTATGCCAGAATACAATGGTCGTGTGCACCCCCAAATATCTTGGCGTTACACTGTATGCATTTAAGTCAAGTGCACAATACTGGAAGAAGCGAGATCCGGCCCTTGAGCGTTATGTTACGTTCAAAGCTTTGTCCCACATCACATTTCAATTTTCGGTCGTGCTCAGCCCTGCAACACCTTTCTGGCAAGAAAAATTTATTATGCACTCCAGGTCTTGCACTGCGCTAGGCATTACATTCAACGTGTTCATCGAATGTCTGCGATTATTATTTGGGCATCCAGTTTCGAGCCGATGCGACGTGATAACCTTTTCTGGCAGGAGCATTGGGCTTAGTTCACCTGTGTGTGCGACAGTTAGTTGCCCGTTTATTATTTTTCGCGATTGTTTCAATATCCGTTTATTCGAACACTCTTGCAGTTTAATTTCATGATCCTGTTTCCAAACTTAATGGTTTCTTCAAATTTTACTGAGCGCCCCTCTTTACTAGGCTTTATGCAGGAAGTTAGTGCACCTCTGAGGTTTTCGACAGTTCGTTTGTCTAACGAGTACTTATTTTCTGTTTCGCGTAATAGTCTGTACAGGGATTTGATAACGATGCTCTTCCCGCCGCCATTGTATCGTTCTGTGTACCTCGGCCTCAAGGGCCATGTTGTGTTATAGCGCGTGTTCAAGATGCCGCTCCCTCCCTGTACGAAAACGTTTTTCTAAAAACGTTTTTCTATAAATTAGACATCCAGGCTCTACCTGTTAACACGTGGCTCCATAAGAAGAACATTTATGTACCTTCTGTTAAATGGTTGATCGGCTTGGTTTGTGACTTTTTACGTCCCAAAGCGACTCGGGCTATAAGGGACGCCGTAGTGAAGGGCTCCAGAAATTTCGAACACCTGGGGCTCTTTAACGTGCACTCACATCTCAAAAGCACACGGGCCTTTACTATTTCGCCTCCATCGAAATTCGACCGCCGCGCCCGGGATCGAACCCGCGTCTTTCGGGTCAGCAGCCGAGCACCATAACCACTGAGCCTCCGCGGCGGCAATCCTTCTGCAAACTGTCGTCTATGCAATGCACCTGAAACCATTGAACACTGTTTTATCAACTGCAAGGATGCGATTTTGCGTTGGGATGTGCTGCAAAGGACGCTAAAAAGGCACTTTGTTTTAAACTTACTATAGTGTACAGCCTCCCTGATTTTTAATAATATAGCGCGAGCGTCGACCGAACTGCTGGTCAGCGCCTTATAACGGCGATAAGCGTGCAACAAGGCGAGAGTTCGCGCACGCGCACGAAGGCAGAGTGTCATCTGCTACGCTGTTCCGAGCACGAGGGCACACGCCCTGCCACAATATCAGTTCGCTAGATCCCGCCAAGCCGTAGAGCGCATGCGCATGATTAATATGTGAGACTGCATGAGACATGATTTCTTTCCCTCTTTTTTTTTTGCCTACTACGGGAGGCCAGCCTGGCGATGCAAAGTTACGATAAGAAAAAATAAAAGGAAAGAAAGTATCACATATTAATCATGCGCATGCGCTCTACGACGTGGCGGGATTTAGCGAACTGATATTGTGGCAGGGCGTGTGTCCTCGTGCTCGGAACAGCGTAGCAGACGACGCTCTTCCTTCGTGCGCGTGCGCGAACTCTCGCCTTGTTGCACGCTTATCGCCGTTATAAGGCGCTGACCAGCAGTTCGGTCGACGCTCGCGCTATATTATTAAAAATCAGGGAGGCTGTACGTTACCTTGCGGCCACTCAACCTGTTTACGAACCCTATGATATGTTTTTTGTTTCGATTGGATTTCTTAGCCTGTGGGAAACACACATGTTAGACCGCAACGCTTAACCCATTGTTTCACCCAGAAGTCATTTCAGCTGAATGATGCTCCAGCTCAGAGACATTTATGATGAACTCGAATTTCTATCGGACTAGTTTCCGCTGTTGATCCGGTGTCTATCGTTGCCGTAATTTAAGCTGTGTTGTCTTCTGTCAAGCTTGTAGAGTGGAGGCACTAGGTGAGGTATTTGCAAATAGTGTGCATGTAGCCCCCCTTCTGTACATGCATAACCTCGTATAGTAAATGCCATGTTGGAAAAAAAAATAACCTGATCTGTTCGCGCAGCCGCGGGTTCGCATCTCAGTCAAGGATATTTATTTGATGTTTTTATTTTCTTTTTTCACTTGGCACAAACCCACAAACATAGCAATCTTGTTTACCCGTGGGTATAGTGATTTCGCACTAAAATAAGAGTGCCCAGCAAAGCATAACTTCGCAAATGTGAAACCAAACACATGGATAAAGGCTTAGTTAGCGACGTGATAATGTGATAAGAGCAGAGAGACCACCACACCAGAACCGCGTTCAGTTACGAGGGGCACATTTCAGGCACGAGTGACGCCTTCCATAAAAAGCGTGTTGCTGCAGATATAGTCGCGATAACTGCGTTCGTCGCTTCTTATCTGGAGAAGACAGGGGCTTTCGCTCACTGCACTTCTTTCGAACCTATACTGGCACTGGCCCTCCCTGCGTTTATGGAGCGTAATCGGACGCGGTTCTTGCAAAGCCAGTGTTGCTTACAGGAATACTGATTGTTCTTGAAGCCTACAAAAAAGGTGAACAAAAAAAACTCGTTCGAAAAAGATATTTTGCTGCAGCTTCTCAGTGGGCAGAGCACTGTAATGCAAACGATAAAAAAGTTTCACCCGATTTATGCGCGGCAATAAGGAGGACAATTTTATCGTCCATAAAACCGCGTTTTACAGAATGGCTTCTCGTGCTTAGGAAGGTAAAAACCGCCTACGCCCGAACTTGCTATGTGCAATTACCCGGAGCTGAGAACGGTGTTTTTTTTTATATTCAGTGCTTTACTGCTCACGTTACATTCGCAGAAGAGCTTCAGTCCGAGCGCAACGCAGGCCGTCGAAGTACTGCGATTTCGGCTGCTGAGACTGATGGCTATCACGTCAAGGAAGCTTCGCAACACCCCACCGCCGCGGTGGCTCAGTGGTTACGGTGCTTGGCTGCTGACCCGAAAGACGCGGGTTCGATCCTGGCCGCGGCGGTTGAATTTCGATGGAAGCGAAATTCTAGAGGCCTGTGTGCTGTGCGTTGTCAGTGCACGTTAGAGAAACCCAGGTGGTCGAAATCTCCGGAGCCTTCACTACGGCGTCCCTCACAGACTGAGTTGCTATGGGACGTTAACATCCCAATAAACTAAACTAAACTAGCTTCGCATCACACTCAAGTCTTCTCGTACCTCGTAGTATTTAAGCAAAAAAAAAAAAGCGAGGGACCCTTACGGTACGCCTTAAGGGTACGACGCAATAGAGGTAACGGCTCCCTTCAGGGGGCTGGGGTACTCTTTGCATATCACATTGCTGACAGGCACACTGCCTGACTAGACACACACGCTCTGCCTTTAACCAAGTCGAATGAACCTGCCTCGGTGTCCCAGCGGTGGCGTGTCTGACTCGGAATCCAAGGGTTTCTTCGATTCCCATTTCACCCCTACTTTCTTTTCAATGCAATGAAGTTACATTCTTCCTTGTGAAAATAATATTTGAGTAATGTTGCTAGTGTATATTGTCACGTTGTAGTGACGGCAGTCCAGCGGTGAGGAATACAGCAACAAGGCTTGCAAACGAAGCTCTTTATTTGGGCTGACTTGCGCCCGCAAAATAACTGAATCACTCGGCGGCGGCGTAAGCAACAAACGTGCTCGTCGGTCGTCGAACTACGAATGTCCGCCGCTCGCGGCATCGCTCAATTTAAAGGCGGCAAGGAAACTTCCAGATAACACGACAAGATCATCTACAGTAATCTAGAAAAACCTAGATGCAGCCTTTCATGGCTGCGATCAATCGAGATTAGTCTGGTCGCTTCTCGCGTCACGAACAAAAGTGATAACAACCCTTTCCTGCAGCCTTGAGCGTGAACGAACAAACACTACAATGATACGTGGCATTACCCCCCTTCCAAAAAAAAAAAGCATCGTCTCGATGCTTTATAATGAAATTAAACACGGAGAATGCTTCGAGAACTTTAGCGTTCCTAATAAGGTGCAAGGGCAGCGGTAAAAGCTTTAAGTCTGGCCGTGTCGTCGTCGTCGTCGGTGTTGTCGTCGGTGTTGTCGTAGTTCTTGTCGTCGTATTTGTCGTCGTAGTAGTCGTCGTCGTCGCAGGGATCGTCGTCGTCGTAGGGGTCGTCGTCGTCGTAGGGGTCGTCGTCGTCGTCGTATGGGTCGTCGTCGTTGGGGTCGTCGTTGTCGTTGGGATCGTCGTTGTCGTTGGGGTCGTCGTTGTCGTTGGGGTCGTCATCCTAGGGGTCGTCCTAGTTGAGGCATAGTCTTGTGTTTTCGTTCATGGAGGATCTTAGTTCTTGCGCTCATAAGCAACCTCACCTCCAGAGGCTGCTTCATTCGGTTTAACCTTCGGGGCCTGGGGGAGCGTCCACGCACTGCGAAGTCTCGGCTAGCAAATACAAAGCGCGGCGACGATGGCGACGGTGAACGTGATAGGCGGTTGGGCGGTGAGCATTCTTCCCGACGCAAAAACTCCTCGATTTCTGCTGGTCGCTGGCCGGGTCGGGGTAGGTGGCACCCGGGGCTGCTGAATAATGACTGGAGTCGTCGCCTGGGGAAAGCTCATGGTGGACGTTGCTGCTGGCTTTCGCTTTCGGGTAGGGTCCGGCAGAATCCCGAACTCAGGTGTGTCCCCTTGCAGGCGTCGGCTTGCGCGGTGGACTGGACTCAGGTCCTGCGGTAGATGACTCAGGGGGCTGGCGTCACGACTTGTAGGGGGTGTCCGGTACATGGAAGGCTACCCAGCGCCTCCACCAGATGTCACGTTGTAGTGACGGCAGGCCAGCGGTGAAGAAAAACCTAGATGCAGCCTTTCATGGCTGCGATCAATCGAGATTAGACTGGTCGCTTCTCGCGTCACGAACAAAGTGATAACAACCCTTTCCTGCAGCCTTGAGCGTGAACGAACAAACACTACAATGATACGTTGCAATATTAGCAATTGACCCTTTTTTTAAGTGATTTTCAAATCCGCCACTCCAGGTGTGGCGTCGCTGCCTTTTCGATCTATCTGCATTTTCTCGCCGGCCGCCGCAGGCGCCGACGCTCCCTGGTTTCTCGCTGGACGGCAGCATTTCAGTTGCCGCGCTAAAGAGCAATGCGAAGGAAGAAAGGCTGCAAAGGAGCACGCAGAGAAAGAAACATGAAACTCGGGCAGAAGTACCACTCCCACAATGACACGTGTGACCACCTGAGACTTCGCTGTTACTTTTCATGTGTCGTTTTCGTTCACGAACACTTCAGTTTATTTTAGGACAGCTGTAAAAATAAACATTTTAACAGAATTGTTTACGCCGAACAATGTGAAACGAGCGAGGGCTCCTGTCCCCAGCTGAGAAGCAACCCCGTAATGTTGGATATATAGAGGGTAGCAGTGCATGGTCTAAGACCTAGTACAACAATTTCTGCAAAGGCATAGCCGCTGTGAGGAGCCGAGAAACATTGCTCAGAACGAGAAAAAGGGTTTAACGCGGAGCTGTTTGCGGCGTCTATGTTCGGAGAGATGCTACTGGTCGCCGTTTCATGCATGCGTTGCATGCGTTTGGTGTACGTCTGTTCTGTTCCGATCGTTCTGTAGCGCCTAGCTTGAATCGTATGATTGAAGTATTAGAAATGTGTCGTCGTCATCATGAGTCTTACTACGCCCACTTGAGGACAAAGGCTTCTCCAGTACAGGGTTAATACTCTGTCTTATGCCAGCTACGGCCACCATATCCCCGCAACTTCTTAATCCCATCCGCCCACCTAACTCTCTGCCACCCCCCACTACGCTTGCCCTCTCTTGGAATCCACTCCGTTACCCTCAAGGACCAGCGGTTATCTTCCGTTCGCATTACATGCCCTGCCCAAGCCCACTTCTTCCTCTTGATTTCAACTAGGACGTCATTAGCCAGCGTTTGTTCTCTACCACACTCCGCCCTCTTCCTGTCTCTTAACGTTACACCTATCATTTTTCTTTCCATAGCTCAGCTGCGTTTTCCTCAATTCAGGTTCAACCCTTTTCGTCAGCCTCCACGTTCTTACCCAAAAGGTGAGTCCCGACAAGAAAAGTGTGAAAAGTGTCAAACACACACGTTCTGCACATCAAGCATCAGTCTGTACTTGTAATAATTGTTCAAGACAAAATTTTGTTTGGAAAAAATTGAGACTCGTTTCGCAGACTGAACCGACTGACGGATGATTGTCTTATTCGCAGATAGTGCTAATGGTGACTGCTCCTTAAATGCCGTAAACACAATGCACTACATAAACTCTACAACATTCTGCATTAAATACTCATTATGTTTATGAACATGAACAACAGCCGGTCTGTGGATGCAGCTCGCACCCTGACAAGGCCAGTAAAGCATGTTATTAACGTTATCGTTCCAGTCGTGACTGATACTTTCAATCTGTGTTTTCATGGAGGCAATTTCTTCGGCCGAGTGCAAACTACCAAAGTCAGAGCTCGATTCAAGAAGGTGATAGAAAATACATATATAACTGCAGGCCAATATCCATTTTGCAGGTTTTTCGAAAATGCGCCCCGCCGCAGTGGCTCAGTGATTACGGCGCTCGGCTGCTGACCCGAAAGACACGGGTTCGATCCCTGGTGGGGCAGTTGAATTTCGATGGAGGTGAAATTCTAGAGGCCCGTGTACTGTACGATGTCAGCGCACGTTAAAGAACCCCAGGTGGTCGAAATTTCCGGAGCCTTTCACTACGGCGTTCCTTATAGCCTGAGTTGCTTTGGGACGTTAAACCCCAATAAACCAAACCAACAAACGCATGGAAAAATATTTCATATTCGTATAACATTCCTTCTAAGGAGAACAATGTTACAAACTGAAGCACAGGTTAACAGAACTAGCTCTTCTCAATGTAAAATTGTTTTGCGCAGCTTACAGGATAAGAAGATAGAATTTCTTTTTTTTTAGTTTTTCGCAGGTGTTTGACAGTATTAGTAACAGCCAGTTAAATGATGAAATTGAGGAGATATGAATTCTGAGCGACAATCTGTACACTTCTTAGCTCGTGCCTTCCACGTTGTAGGCAATGTGTATCAACAATAATGAATCCGCTGTTTGAAGGATGGAGCCGGGGTGCCTCAAAACAGTATTTTAGGTCCTCTTGTTTTAATTTGCACGTTAATGACATTGGAGCTGCGTACTTAACTACAAAATACATTTGGTATGCCAATAATGTAGCTTTCTTTCCGTCGAATTCTTACGAAGCCCTAATTAATGAAGCTAAGATAACATTGAACACTATTTGCAGCTGTGTAAAAATTAACCTTATTAAATCTAAAGCATTTCTATTCTGTCTGCGGAACAAAAGTAATAATGGTTTTGCTTCGAATTCCTTCAAATATTAATAGAAGTTTTAGAAAAGATTAAGGTGCTCGGTATTGACTTTAACAGTGTAAGCTAGGACGGTAATAGTAATGCAGCGGTACATAAGTTATCTGAGATTGTCGGAATCATTAGCCGGTTTCGTGATTTATTTCCTACAGAAGTTGAACTTACCGTATACAACTCTATGTTAATATATTTTTTTTAAATTATTGCCGTCAGTACGGGGAACAACTACCTTTGTCGATCTCAATTATTTATGTAGTACAAAGAAAAAAGGTTTGACGAGTTGTCTGCCACCTCGGTTACAGAGAGTATGCCTCTTAGTTATTTCAGGACCATAATATAGCAAAACGTTTCTCACCTATACCGCATGAGACTAGTAGATGCTTACAAAAAAAATGCAAAGTAAACTGGGGGGCACTTGAGCTCCGTCTTTAAGGTTATGGTTACGTAGACACGGTTCTCTCTTTCACAACCACAGTTACTATTTGAAAGACATATAAAGCCCGGCTTTAACGAAGCTTGCGAATGCGCCTGCGTGGCGTAGCGGTAGCGTCGGAACCCGGCGGTCAAAGGTTCGAATTCTGTCTAGGCTACATAGGTCTCGGTTATTAGGAATACAGGCACGTGTCTGCTGCGTATTGCCTTCAGAGGCGACGCTTGAAACGCGAGTCGTCCTCTGCTCCGTGCTTATATGATGGTGAGGGGGAAGACGGCGGCCGACGACCCGCGCACTTGGCGCGTTAAGGCCGGAATACATGGAGCGTTTTTACCGCGGCGCGTCGTCGATTTTCGCCCGACGGCGAAGATTTGACGCCCGGCGTCGAGAAAAACGCCCGCCGCCGCCGATCAGGACCGGCTAGATTTTGACGCGCGGCGTCCGGTGAGACCGGAAGCGGCGGCTGAAGCGAGCCAATGGCAGCGCAGAAACCCCGCTCTTCCGGTCCTCTGCCTGCCGCCGCCAACATGGCCGCCATGGCCGTCGAGCTGCGCCGTGTTTTTGGCACGAAAATGTTATTGTCGTGAAAATAAACGCTTCATCAGGCTTGAAATGTCGCTTTTTTTGGAGAACACGGCCGAATCTTGGATCGGAATGCCTGCGCTCCCTCCCTGAAGAGAATCTGTCGAAGAAAACTGCAGCCGCTGGTGTCCGCGGCTGAGCGGGCGTCCAAAGGTACGCGACGGCATGCATTCGAGCACGCAAATCTTTATAGATACTTAAGCGCGCGTGTTAAAATTTGTACAATGGTGTCGAAGTGAAACTTTCCTGATTTTAACACAATGGTCAGCGTCGCTGTTCTCACAGACCTCCTTGCACAGTGGTGTTTGCCACTTGTTGATCACATTTGCTTTCGCGTCGAGGGATACGCGGCGGCGCGCCGCCGCTCCAACGCTCCATGTATCTCCAGCCGGGCGTCGCGCCGCCGCGACGTTTTCTGCCGCGCGAATGTCGTCGAAAAAAACGCCGCATGTATCCCGGCCTTTATTGGCGGATGCTCCAATCGCTGAAGATCGGATGTGTTGCTGTAGAGTTACTGTATATGCTACCAAAGGTAGCATATTGTAACGTACTTGCTGACGCAGGGGGGCTTTATTAGCAGGCACGAAAGGGAAGGCCAGGCAAGCTGGGGCAACAACAGCGACAGACTCCACACGGCGCGAGCCCTACTTCGTCGTCGTCGCCCTACTTCCTATGCGCCACCTGGCAATACTAGGTGGCATTATTCCCCCCTTATGAAGAAAAAAAAAAAACGCTGTCGCTGTCGACGTAAGGGTGACACAAAAAAACAAAAAAACAACAAGCAAACTGCCGCAACTGAAGCGCGCGAAAACATCAGCACGGTTGCGTCACCGTGTATAGTACGGCTTAAGCCGCACAACGTGCACAATGTCAGAGTCGGGCTGTCGGCGTCGCGGTTGCGCAGCACCGTCCGGAACCACTTCATAGTTAACCTCACTCACACGCCGTACCACTCTGTAAGGGCCAAAATAGCGGGAGAGCAGTTTCTCACACAAGCCTTGGCGACGAACAGGAGTCCACACCCAGACTTGGTCACCGGGTTTGTAGTCAACCTGTCGGTGGCGAAGGTTGTAACGGCGCGCATCCGAGCTCTGCTGTTGCCCGATGTGCACGCGGGCCAGCTGACGGGCTTCTTCAGCACGTTGGGCAAACTGTTGGGCGTCTGGGGCGAGTTGGTCATCCTCTGGGCACGGGAGCATGGCATCAAGCATGCTCTGGACTTCGCGTCCGTACACAAGGCGAAACGGGGAGAAGCGCGTAGTTTCCTGCAGGGCGGTGTTGTAGGCAAAGGTGACATACGGCAGGACCTCATCCCAAGTTTTGTGTTGAACATCTACGTACATGGACAACATGTCCGCAAGGGTCCTGTTTAATCGTTCGGTCAAGCCATTGCTCTGCGGATGGTAGGCCGTGGTCTTGCGGTGTGTTGTGCAGCTCAGCCGAAAGATGTGGTCGATTAGTTGCGCTGTAAACGCCGTCCCTCTGTCTGTAATCACGTGCGAAGGAGCGCCATGTCGCAGGACGATGTTGTGCATGAAAAACTCTGCGACTTCTGAAGCTGTGCCACGAGGGATCGCCTTGGTCTCGGCGTAGCGAGTCAAATAGTCGGTAGCAACTATGATCCACTTATTGCCGCCCTGCGACAAGGGGAAAGGGCCGAGGAGGTCCATGCCGATCTGGTCGAACGGAGCACGAGGGGCAGTAACGGGCTTGAGAAAACCCGCCGGCTTAAGTGGTGGCGTTTTCCGGCGCTGGCATTCTCGGCAGCTTTTAACGTATCGTTTGACATCAGCAGAAAGTCCAGGCCAGTAATACATGTTCCGCACTCTGGCGAGCGTACGTGAAAAGCCCAAGTGGCCAGACGTGGGCTCATCGTGGCAGGCGAAAAGAACGTCAGATCGGAGGTCGGCTGGAATGACGAGAAGGTAAGGTCTATCGTTGCCTCTCGAGTTCTTCTTGTACAAGAGACCTTGCCGCAAACAGAAGGAGCCAAGACGTCGAGAGAAGTGGCGAGGTATAACCGTATCACTACCTTCAAGGGCGTCAATGAGAGGGCGAAGGTCCGAGTCCGCCCTCTGCCGAGTCAGTAGGTCGGAGGCGGTGAGAGTACCAAGGAAGCCGCTGTCGTCATCGGGCGCTGCGTCGGCAGGATCAACTGGTGCACGCGACAGTGTGTCGGCGTCTTCGTGTCTGCGGCCGGACTTGTAAACAATAGTAATGTCAAATTCCTGGAGCCGTAAGCTCCAGCGTGCCAGGCGTCCAGATGGGTCTCGCAAATTTGCCAGCCAGCATAGGCAGTGGTGGTCGGTGACCACTTTGAATGGGCGGCCGTAAAGATAAGGGCGAAACTTCATGGTGGCCCACACGACCGCAATACATTCTTTTTCAGACGTGGAGTAATTGCTCTCGGCGCGGGAGAGAGTACGGCTAGCATAGGCGATAACCCTCTCAAGGCCGTCTTGGTGTTGAACAAGGACAGCGCCAAGACCGATGTTACTGGCGTCGGTGTGGACCTCGGTATCGGCATCTTCGTCGAAGTGCGCAAGAACGGGAGGTGTTTGAAGGCGCTGGCGGAGCGTAGAGAAAGCGGTCTGTTGCTCAGTGGTCCAGACAAAGGAGGTGGTATTCCTTGTGAGGCGCGTCAACGGCTCAGCAATCGTGGAAAAGTCCGCAATAAAGCGCCGATAATACGCACAGAGACCCAGGAAGCGCTGGACAGCTTTCTTGTCGGTCGGAACGGGAAAACGTGTGACGGCGGCAGTCTTTTCGGGGTCCGGCCGCACTCCCTCAGCGCTCACAACGTGACCCAGAAATTTGAGCTCTTCGTAACCGAAATGACACTTCTGGGGCTTCAGGGTAAGGTCTGCCGAGCGGAGGGCTTCGAGGACAGCCCGCAGGCGCTGGAGATGTTGGTCAAACGTTTCCGAAAAAACTACGACGTCGTCCAAGTAAACAAGACAGCTTTGCCACTTGAGGCCTGTGAGGACGGTGTCCATCACCCGTTGGAACGTAGCCGGGGCAGAGCACAAACCGAAAGGAAGCACTTTAAATTCATAGAGGCCATCTGGAGTCACAAAGGCGGTTTTTTCGCGGTCCCGTTCGTCTACTTCAATTTGCCAATAGTCGCTCTTTAAGTCAATGAATGAGAAGTACTTATCGCGCCGTAATCTATCCAGCGAGTCGTCAATGCGCGGCAACGGGTAGACGTCCTTTTTGGTCACACTGTTCAGTTTGCGAGAGTCGACACAAAACCGGAGAGTGCCGTCCTTCTTCTTAACAAGGACTACAGGTGAAGACCACGGGCTTTGGGAAGGTTGAACAACGCCGTCGTCAAGCATTTCCTGAACCTGAGTTTGGATAACCGCCCGTTCTTTAGCAGAAACACGATAAGGCTGCTGTCGTATAGGGCGAGCGTCGTCATAGGTGATGATGCGGTGCTGCGTGATGGGTGTTTGACGAACCTTCGAGGAGGAAGCGAAGCACGACTTGTATTCCTTCAGCAGCTGTTCCAAAGCCAAGCGTTGCTCCCGAGACAGGTGGCAGTTTATGTCGACGTTTTCAAGGGAAGGTTCGTCAGTGCCGGCTGCCGAGGACGCAAAACAAACGGGAATATCGGTAATAGGTTCGGCAGAAGCGATAGCCGTTCCTGCAAAAAGGTGCCGGTACTCATTAGAAAAATTAGTGACCAGGACCGCAGACCGGCCACCACGAAGCGTCAGTAGACTGCGAGCGGCGCAGATGCCTTGAGTAAGCAGGAGTGAACGGTTAGCCTCGGCGACTGCTTCTGCGTCATGCAAGTCGTTGCAAGTGACTTCAACCAAAACACTGCTCCGTGGCGGCAACGTGACACTGTCTGCAGAAACACGAAGGGCGGCACTGCGGTGGCAAGAGTCGGCGAGGTGGGTCGCGTTACTGGTCGAAAAGGTGATGATTCGTCGGCGGAGGTCGATGACAGCACCATACTCCCGCAGAAAGTCAATGCCGATAATGAGATCGCGGGAGCAATTGCACAGAACTACACAACTGACGACGAACGTAGATCCCTGAATCTGAACGCGAGCCGTGCAAATACCCTTTGGAGTAACGAGATGACCACCGGCAGTACGGAGATGCACTACAGAACAAGGCGTAAGGACTTTTTTTAGAAGAGTCGCCAATTTATCACTGATAATTGAATAGTCGGCCCCGGTGTCCACTAATGCACTGACTCTGTGACCGTCGAGAAGAACAGGTATGTCCAAGGAAACGCAGCTGTTTTGGTCAGATGACGGTACTAGCTGTTCACGGTCGGAGCGTAGCGGCGGCGGCGGGAGGTCTTCAGCGCAGCGACTCCCAGCGACCTCGCCCCCGAAGGTCGCTGGTCTCAGTTTTCCCGGCGAGGGCTCGGCGAGCGACCCTGTACTGCTCGCGGGGAGCTGTGCGGGTTCGGGGAAGAGCGCCGCGGAGAAGATGAGCGCGGCTGATGCGGCGCACGGGCTGAAAGTCGCTGTTCCGCGAGGAAGTCTTCAATGGCTGGAGGCCGGTGGCCAAACCGGGGTCTGGGCGAATCGGCTCGAAAGCCCTGCAGACCGAGGCGTCGATAAGAGCAATTGCGGTAGAGATGGCCTGGTTCTCCGCAGTGAAAGCAGAGTGGCCGGTTGTCAGGTGTGCGCCAGACATCGGCCTTCCGCAAGTGCACTCGGCGATCGTCGAAATACGGGACTGGTGGAACTGGGGACAGCGGTGCAGGAGGCGTTACTGGAATCGGCGGTGGCGAAGCTGCAGCCGGGCGTCTCGCAACTTCGGCATAGGTGGGGCGGCTGTAGTCTCCCGGCAGAGGTGGTGTTTCGACGGTAGGACCCCTGAACGCCTGTTGCACCTCCTCGCGAACAAGAGCGGAAATCGAACCAAGTGCAGCCTGCGAAGGGCTGCAAAACTTGAGGACCTCTTCACGCACGATGGTGCGAATCAGTTCGCGCAAATCGTCAGGGTGGCTCCTGGCGGTGGCAAACGATTCGGTGACTGCAGCAGCATGCACGGGCCGGTTGTAAGTCGCAGAACGTTGTTGAAGAACCTTTTCCATCGTCGCGGCCTCGGCAAGGAATGCAGCGACGGTCGATGGTGGGCTGCGCACGAGGCCTGCAAAGAGCTGTTCTTTGACGCCGCGCATGAGTTGGCGCACCTTTTTCTCTTCGGGCATGGCCGGGTCAGCTCGCCGGAAGAGCCGAGTCATATCCTCCACGTACATGGCTACAGACTCATTCGGAATTTGAATGCGAGACTGCAAAGCCCGTTCAGCCCGTTCTCGGCGATCCGTGCTGGTGTAGGTCTCCAGCAGGCGTCGGCGGAACTCATGCCATGATGTTAGCGCATCTTCTCGGTTCTCGTACCACGTACGTGCCCCATCCTCCAGGCTAAAGAAGACGTTTCGAAGCTTGGCTGCGTCGTCCCACTGGTTGAACGAGGCCACGCGTTCAAACTCGACCAGCCAGTCTTCGACGTCTTCGAGCTGACTGCCATGGAATGGTTTGGGCAGTCGCGGATTCTGCAAGGTATAGTAGGCTGCAGCTGGCATAACAGGTCGATGGGTGGGTGCTCTTGCAGACTCCAAAAGCCCGTGTTCGGGAGGTAGGCCTTGGTTTCTCCGGCTAGCACGGTGCACAGGGGTGTCCACCAGCGAAGGACTGGAGCCCAGGGTATGCGGAGGAGTATTAGACATATACAGGGATCTTACCCAGCACCTCCACCAGACTGTAACGTACTTGCTGACGCAGGGGGGCTTTATTAGCAGGCACGAAAGGGAAGGCCAGGCAAGCTGGGGCAACAACAGCGACAGACTCCACACGGCGCGAGCCCTACTTCGTCGTCGTCGCCCTACTTCCTATGCGCCACCTGGCAATACTAGGTGGCAATATGCAGTAACTCTATGTTGCTGTTGTGGCTGACGCCATCTGTCGGAGCACCTTGTAACAAACACTTATTCGCTAAATCCGGATTTTCTGGCTAAGGCGCCTACCACACTTGTTTGCCGAACGGGACCCTTAAGATGTCGCGTAATATCAGTAATCTTCACAAGCTTGCCAATCTTCGTCGCATTGTGTCCATATGGAGCAGCAGAAGCACCGAACCTTGGCAAATTTCGGCATGTCGTACCTTTTATCGCACTCAAATCATACTCGAAACCTGACCGCGCGATTTAAGATTCACGCACTTCCTCAGTTGCATATCCTGTCTGATTTGTTTTAGTCGTTCTATTTTGTCGAACGTATCGTGGGTATTGCATTTCTGCGACTATGTGGCCAATGTGGCTTATGGTTTCACTTTATTTGCACTGCTGGGTAATTCCCGAACAGTTTTAAATTTTCTTAGTGCTCGCCTTTTGGTATTATTACAGAACTGTATGTTTGAAATACATGTATACGTATACAGGCGTATGAATACCGGGTGTTTCACCTGAGACGCTCTGCAGTTTATAAAAATAAGCTTTTTTGAGTTCAAAGCGCGCTTTTTTGGCATACCACTGTCAGCAGTGAAACGCTTCAGAATACAGCTAAGACATGCTAACAAATAGACTGGTTTCCTTATATTGAATTAACTTTTTAACTGTTAATGTTAGTCTCCTTATATAATTAGAGGCGTGTACCTCACCATAAGCAATCTCCATGTCAGTTTGTAGAATCGCAGTAATGAAGGGTATCCTGCGGGGAGACACGATCTCTCCACTTCTGTTCACCGCCTATTTACAGGATGTATTCACAGTTCTGGATTCGCTGATGACATGGCCTTTGACATGGCCAACGATTTCAACGTCTTCTGCAATGGTAACGTGCCCTGAAATATACAAATTAATATGTGGGAATCTTATCACTAGCTGTGCTGTCCAAGCCTCAGAGTCGACGTCTACAGGGACATCTTTGTTTATGCGGAGCGTGTGTGTGTGTGAGGGGGGGGGGGGGGGGGGGGGGGGGCGGGGGGGGTATAAAAAGACGAAAAGCTGGATAACCTCATTTTGGTTCATGGGCGAAAACAGAAAGCAAGGAGGGTTACGGACAAGATCAAGAAACCGACCTCAAGGGAAGCAGTCCATTGAATAAGGAACACTGACATCGATACAATTGACCGTGAGGCAGCTATATCAACACCAGGCTAGGCCAAACGGAGGTCCTGCCCACTTGCCCTCCATTCCGTGATGCTGGGACGCACACAGAACTTGGCATCCAGGCTCGCCCCTGTCGGATGTTTCTCACGAGGGGACAGAGTGTACTCGGTTTCATTTGCTGGACAGAGCATCACTGCGGGGTCATCGGTGGTGCGCACGCTGAACTTCACTACGAACACCGGGAACTGAAAGCGGTTCATGCGCACCGAACGAGCGCTCTGTAAACGTTCTGGTGGCCCAGCTGGAAACACCCGCGGGAGGCCGCTTCGGCGACGCCCCGGCGGAATCAGTGCATTTAGGAGGTGCATAGAAAAGGTGCTATGCTCAATCAAAAGTCTGACTTGGCGAGTTGGCTGTGGCCTTTGAGTCTTAAAACTGCCCAGAAGAGACCGGACTAAAAAAGAGCACTTGATAAAAGAACCTAACAGCAGTATAGTGGGCGTGGCTGTGTTGTACGCGTTGTTTTAAAGCACCTAAGTGGGTATAAATAAAACGTTATTCGATCGGTTGAATCGAGTAACCAGAAAATCAAGGTGCCGTGAAACGTGATGCATTCGTTGGGAACGTACTTTTCTACATGTCCCATAACCTGTGCCTTTTCTGTAATTTCTACCAACGCATCCCTCTCGCGCGCAGCTCGACATCCGCTTCTGCCGTGCGAGCGGTCGCAGTAAGAACAGCCGTTCTAACATTTACGTCCAGCGTCTGACGACGTGCTGGGATGAGACGCCAATTTCGTGGATCATGACGCGCTGAGAAAAACCAAATACATGGTTAATGTCTCGTTGGGAATGGTACTGCGAGCTGCTCGCTTCCATTTTTTACCCTTTTATTTATATTTGGAGGGGTTTTCTTGCCTTTCCCATTAGCGATGCGCGGTAATTACGGGCGACCGGTCCCTGAGCGATGCAGACGCGTTAGAAATAAGTCACCGTGAGGGCCGCGTGGGATATGGCTCCTCGTTGTGATTTACATAATTCGGGCGCTCCCAGAATCGCACGCTGCAGTTCAATTATCACAGGCCCCGTGTGCGGTCCAAGGAAGGGGGCAGTGCGGGCCAGGCCGGGGAAAATAAATCACAAAAATAAAATTCGGGACAGAAAGGGAGGAAAAGCTAAGCAATGTGGAGCCGCATTTGACTTGTTTCTTTTTTTTTGCATTGCGTCTCTAGTTGAGTACGCTTTCCTCGCTTGGCTTTACTCCAGTAATTTTGTCTCCTTAAGCCCGCACGCCTTAGTTAACACGCGGTAGGGTTCGGAACTAGCGGAAGCAGTTTTTTTATGGATGGAAACCTTTCCGATATTTGATGACGTGGCTGATGCTTAAAAAGATATTTTTCTGGGTATCGGCTGATTCATCAATCATGTAGTGCACGGCCAATTTTTCGACTTGTGTCTCTGAGGGAACAAAGAAAAACTGCAAAACAGGCAAATTTAAGAGCGAACGGGATCTTAAACCTTATACGTCCAGGGAAGCTTTCGTTCTCGAGGAGGAAAAAAGGTAGGAATCCCTTAGGCAATTCGTGCAAAACATTTGAAGTTTGAATAGTCCGCAGAATTGGTAGCTGACGTGCTGTCAAGCCTGATGCTGTCGTGTTTTTCTAAATCGCGCTGGATTCGCATTTGGTAGTCCTAAAACAACCACAGCATAAAGTCTGTGCGCAATTTTTGGCGTCAGAAAGCAGGCACCAGCTTCTAAATGTCGAGTAGGTTTTCGGTTTCTTTAATGATTTGAAACTTCACTTCATTTTTGTTCTTATTTTATGTTATACTAGCGTGAGGGCAAGGTACTATCAGCAACGAATGAAACGCGAACGAGAAAACTGAGGTGGCAACACAAAACACCAACGTGTTAGCTGCTGTATGAGAAATACAAGCGCGATTGAATAACACTTCTAAGGAGGAGCCGCCGCGGTGGCTCAGTCATTATGGTGCTCGGCTGCTGACCCGAAAGACGCGGGTTCGATCCCGACCGCGGCGGTTGAATTTCTTTGGAGGAGAAATTCTAGAGGCCCGTGTAGTGTGCGATGTCAGTGCACGTTAAAGAACCCCAGGTGGTCGAAATTTCCGGAGCCCCTTACTACGGCGTCTCTCATAGCATGAGTCGCTTTGGGACGTTAAACCATATAAAACCATAAAAACACTTCTAAAGAGGAGTCTTCGTGCCTTCGAAATGAATATAGCAGGAGCTAGTATTCAGCTTCCTCTGGCTAAGAGCTGCTTATTTTGCAGTGCGTGGTTCAGTTGTCTTGTTCGCGTTTCATTTCTTGCTGATAGTACCTGTACATCTGGAAAGTATGGCAATCATAGATTTAATTTCACAGTTTCTTGTCATTTAAACTATCATGGCAAAGAAGTATCAGAGGCTGTATTTTTTCCCGAAGGATGGCCAGTAGTGCAAAATATCCCGAAACACCGAAGCGCCCCAGACAAAAAAATCAGCTACAAAAGCTGAACTGCTGGGCTGAACCAGATGCGGATGCTTTGTAGCGCCTGCGCTGCATTTTACGATAACTGCCGTGGCTTCGCGCAGCATCGGCTGTTGTTTCGTCTACGTCCCAGCGCGGTGTCAACCCCGACCATATCGGCCGTAATAAACTAGTGAATACGGTCGGAAGTGAGCGGTCGGAACCAGCACAGATCTCTTGCCTTTCCTGAATAGGCGCCGGCCTTTTGTTACGAGCATTGTGGCAGCTGTGACTGCAAGCGGACACTTTGAAGCGAGGACTTTGAAGTGAAGAGCTATTCTCTTTTTCACTTAGGTCAGTTCCTTTCTGAATTTGCGAAAATCTTCTTGTAGCTGATAGTCCACACCAAGCAATTTCAGCTTTAGCTCTTTAATTCGCCGCTGTTGTATTTTTTCAGACGCCATATTCTCGGCTCACAAACTTTAGTATACGTACAAACTGTAAGTCGTTAAAGAAATCAAATTTTATTCAATGGAAACTTGAGCTGTCCTGCAGGCATTGCGGAATCAGGTTGTAGAAGAGTGTTATGGGAAAATATTGGAAGATATTTATAACAAATGCACAGCTACCATCGCACTTCATAAAGTCAGCAGTAAAATTTCAATAAGGAAGGGTGTCAGGCAGGGAGACACGATCTCGACTATGCCATTCACCGCCTGTTTGTATTAGGTATTCCGAGGCCTGAAATGGGAAGAAGTAATAGAGAGTAACTAAGTAATCTGTGATTCGATCATGACATCCCCTTGCTAAGTCACTCAGGCATGAACTGGAAAGCATGATCAGTGAGTTAGACAGAGTAGAACGGTGGGGCTAAAAATTAACATGCAGAATATCAAAGTTATGTTCAACAGTCTAGCAACGAAATAGCAGTTCCCAATTGGTAGCGAGGTGCTGGATGTAGTAAAGGTATATGTCTACTTAGGGCACGTAGTGACGGCTGTTTCGAATCATGAGAGGGAAATATCCAGAAGAATAAGAATGGGGTGGAGCACATACACCAGGTTCTCACAGATCATGAACGGCAGTTTACCATTATCCCTGAAGAGAAAAGTATACAATAGCTGTATCTTACCTCTACTCACCTATGGGGCACAAACGTGGAGGCTAACAAAGAGGGTTCAGCTTAAGTTAAAGACAACGCAGCGAGCTATGGAAAGAAAAATGATAGGTGTAACGTTAAGAGATCGGAAGAGGGCGGAGTGGGTGAGGGAACAAACGCGGGTTAGTGATATCCTAGTCGAAATCAGGAGAAAGAAATCGCCTAGGGGAGGGCATGTAATGCGAAGGCAAGATAACCGCTGGTCCTTAAGGGTAACGGGGTGGATTCCAAAAGAAGGCAAGCGTAGCAGGGGGCGGCAGAAAGTTAGGTGGGCGGATGAGATTAAGAAGTGTGCGGGGGTACGGGGGTCGGAACTGGCAAAGGACAGGGTTAGTTGGAGTTGCCCTGCAGTGGGCGCAGTGAAGCTGATTATGATGATGATGAAAAAAATGAAAAGGATAAGAAATTAAAGCCAGAGATTAGAATTACTGCCCTTGTTGGCAAAGCTGTGATGCATGCCAGAATGAAGCTGCAGAAATGGCTCATTGATGCCGAACGGCAGGAAGTGTCGGGAGTGGATGGAAATCTAATGACGTAGACAAGGAGTTGTGCATGCAGTAAATCAAGCTGTGTGCTCACTTGTCCTGTTTCTCCCAGTGCTTCCTCGACCATAGCCCCGGTGAACATTTAGTAGAAGGCTGGATAGCCGCGGCCTTAGCTCAGTTGGTAGAACAAAGTCCGCGATATGCTGGATCCCACAATGACAAGCAGTTGTTTTAGCTCGTAACTCTTACGGGATCGTTTCAAGCTTTCGCGACGGCGTCAAAGCGACGCTGCAACCTTAGGATGGTTCCGGTGGGAAATAGTGACCGGAGGGGGACGGTTAAATAAGCGAGACGCAAAATCGCTCCACAATGCATGTGGTCAGTCCTTCTGACACAATGAGTGAGGCAGACGCAGCCGCTAATCGCGCAGAACGAAAAGGTGCCCTCAATTTGGCATTACATCAGGGGCAAACATCCGCGCAATGTTTTTTTTCCACTCATACCCAGCAATCCTGGACAAAAGCATTTTTGAGTTGGAAACCGTTTATGAACACAGTTTTTTCATATAATATATGTTATCACTATAACAAACAATATATACGCCGATAACCCGATGGCAGTATTGCATTTTTATTAACGTTTTTGCTATCGTCAAGGCGTTCCTCATTGGGAAGTCGTAACTGCTCTATGCGATTGGTGAAAACACTTTAAAAGAAATATTTTGATACATATCAGACTAACATTTTTCAATTTTCAAAAATTTTGCCCGAGAATGTTGGACAGGTTGTAACAAAAGTTTTTCAGGTGAAGAAATATTATACACGACTAATTTTCTATTGACCAATGCCATAAATAAAATAAAAAAACATTGCCGAGTGCTTTCCTTCGCTCCAATTCTTCCTGCGTATAAGGGTAGACGTGCAGGCTAGTTGGTGAACCATGATTATTTAAAACAGCGCAAAAGACAGGGACACAGATAGAAAAGACACAGGATGGGGGTTCGATCCCCGCCCCGGGTACCCACCGGCCCTGTGGAAATGGGTACAAGCGTCCCGCCTGTGGGAGTCAACGCTTGGGGAAGCTCGCTAACTCTGCTCCATCCCGGTGCTAACTGCGTGTGTCGGTTCATCAGGGAGCACCCCCGGATAGATCGTGGGGGACGGCGACAGGTGTTCCCGGTGATCCGGGTGCACGCGGTGCCTGGTGCATTTACAAAAAAATTTTAGCACCGAAGCGTGGCCTTGTGGTAGAGCATCCGCCTCGCATTCGGGAGGTGCTGGGTTCGATCCCCAGTGCCGCCGGGTACCCACCGGTTTCTTTAATGGGTACAAGATTTCCCCTGGCCTGGTGCTCGGCTCTTCTAGGGTGAAATGCTTGGGAAAAGGGTCTTAGACCAAACAGTTGCCTTGGCGGATGAGTGATAAGTTCCCCTGCCAAGCAACCATAAGTCCGCCTCGTGCGGCATAAGCCCAATTTGTGGCCCTTTTTTTTTTTCTCGCAAGTCAGACAGCCGGAAAAACCGCCATGTCTAGTCAGCTGTGATACTCTGAAGTTTTCTCTTCGAAACGAAGGATCGCTTACAGTGTTTGTCTTGAGACACGCTGGTTAGAGCGTACGAGTTTTGAGTCGGAACTCTTCACTTTGCAGTGAAACACGAACCACCTTTGCAGGCTGAGGTGCTCGAAACTAGGTTGCCCCCGAAGGGGCGCAGCGGGGTTTACGGAGCTTCCTCCAAGCGCACACCCCTGAAGAAGCCGGGCGCCGGGCCGGGGGTGGCTTGTACCCATTTTTACCGGTGGGTGTCCGGCGGTGGGTTTCGAACCAACCACCTGCGTATGTATGTCGGAATGAGGTTCTCATTTCTCTGCCCTTGTCTTCTCTTTTACAACTACGGTTTGGCGCGCTATCTCCTCAGTGCAGTGGAATGTCAGCTTTTTCTTTGGCCCGACGCTATCGTTTTGATTTTCCTTTCTTGGTTTTTAAACGGTCATTGTTAGCCCACGGAGTGAACTTCCATCACTGTGTTCCACATTTCTGTTCGCTTGAAAGGAAATGATTGCGGGGAAAACCCTGTCCATTCAAATAGCAAACAATGGCAAACAGACCACGAACTCGGAAGTGGAAGCTGATATTGCTACTAGCGCTGCGTCAGTAGCTCCTAGCACGCATGAAGACTAGCGTAGGAAACCCAGCTGGAGGTAATTCCTAGTAAGTTCCCTGTCGACGAGAGTAAGGCGGGGTGACTTTCAACAACTCAGGGAAGCCCACGAAAAGTTGAGATTTGAAAAGCCACTTATCAAAAGGAGAATGATGATGGTGAGAGGCGGGAACGCTGCAGATGATCGAGCTGTTTCCTGAACCATGTCTCTTTCTTTCTTTCTTTCTTTCTTTCTTTCTTTCTTTCTTTCTTTCTTTCTTTCTTTCTTTCTTTCTTTCTTTCTTTCTTTCTTTCTTTCTTTCTTTCTTTCCTTCTTTCTTTCTTTCTTTCTTCCTTTCTTTCTTTCTTTCTTTCTTCCTTTCTTTCTTTCCTTCTTTCTTTCTTTCTTTCCTTCTTTCTTTCCTTCTTTCTTTCTTTCTTTCTTTCTTTCTTCCTTTCTTTCTTTCCTTCTTTCTTTCTTCCTTTCTTTCTTTCCTTCTTTCTTTCTTCCTTCCTTCCTTTCTCTCTTTCTTTCTTTCTTTCTTTCTTTCTTCCTTTCTTTCCTTCTTTCTTTCTCTTCCTTTCTTGCTTCCTTCCTTCTTTCTTTCTTGCTTTTTCCTTTCTTCTTTCTTTCTTTCTTTCTTTCTCTCTTTCCTTCTTTCTTTCCTTGTCTCCTTCTTTATTCCTTTCCTTCTTTCTTCCTTTCTTTCATTCTTTCATTCTTTCTCTCTTTCTTTCAGAAGTGCAAGATGCCGGGCTAGTTGGTATTGCATAATGAAATAAAACAGCGCAAGGGACGGGACGAAACACGAAGGAGCAAAACACAGACACGGGCTCTCCTCCTTTGTTTCCTTCTTTCATTTTTCCTTTTTCCTTCCTTCATTTTTTATTTCCTTCTTTCTTTCCTTCTTTCTTCCTCTTCCTTTCTTGCTTCCTTCCTTCTTTCTTTCTTGCTTTTTCCTTTCTTCTTTCTTTCTTCCTTTCTTTCTTTCTTTCTTTTTTTCTTGTGCTTCGGAGCAGTGTTCATGAGAGTCTCTCTTCCTTCAGTGCCTCTGCACTACCTTCTATGCACTGCCGTGGCAAGGGTGGGCACGTTGGATTCACAGGCTGCACTGCAGAGGAGCGGGGCACCCAGGGGCGTACCGTAACGGAACAGGGGGCTTTACGAGGCGTAAATTTTGCGAAGCAAAAGAGGAGGATGCCTCTAAGCAAACGAATTTTATGCCCGTGGAATAAAAGCGAACTAAGCTAAGAAAAATAAAAAATAAATAGAAGCCTTGTTGTAGCTGCGAAAAAGTTGGCTGCAATCTTTGTTCGCGCCCCACTGCTTCGTTCTATGAAAATGGCTGCGAGGTAGATCCCTCCTGCGCAGAAAGAGTGGGAAGGGTCTCCGCTGCAACTGAAAGGAAGATGCAACGCGGGCGGATAGACTCGCCGCTCACTTATCAATCGGTATGTTTCGGGTGTCTACGGCGTTGTCTGCTCGATACCGCCTTCTTGTAGCGAAGTGTACGTTGGTAAATTTGGCGGTTGCTTAGCGAGAGGTTAGGGCAGAACAACAACACTTTAAGAGCAGCACTGCATGCGGTTGAAAGCCGGTGTTACAGAAAAAACGCCCGTTTTTTTTCCCCTTCCATTGATAAGAAGGGAAGAGACGTGGTGGAGCCTTCGCATTCTGGAATAAATATATGTTTAGTACCCCGTATACCCCCTATAATTTTTTAAGGCAGTTACGCTAAGAAATGCGAAACGCTCGTTTACGTCAGTTATTTTTGTTTCTTTTCTTTTAATTTTGGTTATTCGCGAGCTCTACTGTGAAGTGTACAAACCGCTGTTCTTTTCAAAGAAAATTTCGGTTTTAGTAGCGAACTTCTACTCGGTCTTCCCTCCTCGTTGTACCACGTTGTTTTGCGCTGCTGGCCAGAGGAGCCATATTTTAAGGCATTTTAGAAAAACAGACTGGAAGGCCAACTGATGCTAACCGGGCTGTAATTTTTCTTACTGATGTAGAGTTATTGCTTTTACGTGTGCTTATGCAATTCCATCTATTAACTGTTCCTCACAGTACCCAAGAATCAGTAGCTAATTCCTGTTTTTATCTGCAAGGGCAAATGCCTTTCTATACCACAGGTGGCAAAGCAGTCTCAAAAACAGCGTGCGTGTTTACAACATAGAATGTGTTCTTAGGGCCAAGATGATCTCTAAAGAGGTAGCCTTTGTCAAAAGTCTGGAGCCCAGAGGGTTTTCTTCTGAAGCACACTGTCTGGTTCGTAATGCATCTCCAGCGCTCCAAATTTGCTGAAAATAAGGAGATTTCTGGTCCTGCCTCCTCCAATGGGTAGGACTATCGCGAATGCTTCAGGAGTCCCACTGCGAGGCTTAGAAGCAAGCCCCCTGGGCTCTAAACTTTTGACAAAGACTGTCCAAGCGTACACTCCCGCTTCTTGTCGGATTCTGTATGAGTCCTCGCCAATTTCTTTGAAAGAAGAATATTTCATTTTTTTTTTTCTGTCAACACTCCGTTCAGGCACTAAAACTGCGCAGCTTCAACAGATATCCTATGCAAGCTCCTTTTTCTGAGCCTTCGTTTGCGGTTATGCAGATCGGATGAAAATTGCATATTGTTTCGAAATCCTTCATTCGAGCCACATTTCATTTCATTTATTTTATCCTTAACGGCCCGAGGGCATTACATAGGAGGTGCTTGCAAGTGGTTTTGTGTATATGCACTCATGATGAAAACATAGGCACAATGATCGCAACACTGCAACTGCAAACGCTAAAAAAAATAAAATAAAGAGGATCAAGTGGTTATAAAATCAGGCAAGCAAAAAATATACAGAAAAATGCAGAAAAAAATAGGAAGAATACAGAAAGAAGTACAGGCCTACAAAAGCTCTTGTGTTCTGAAAATGACTGGTGAGATTCGCGCGAAATGATTTGGGACCGTTGCATGAAACAATGCTGTTGGGCAGTTAATTCCAATGGGTTATTGCGTCAGGAAAAAAAGAACTGCTCATTGCTAAAGTACGGCTCTTCATCCTGGCTTCATCCTGGCCTCTGTTGAAATGAAACCGGAAACTCTTTACACAAAACTAATTCCAAACGCCCGCAGGGATAAGATGAATGGTGCTCTGCAAATGAGGCGCCCCAAAAACTGCAAGGTGCTACCAAATTCTTCAGTGTGTGTCTTTGAAACTCGTTGCGTCTGAAAGAACGTGAAACTACACAGGTAGCAATGACCATACCTGATTGTCATGTAATGGACGTTGGCAGGTTTTTACACCATCTGTGTTGAGCCAGGAAAGACGACACAAGCTGGTACTCTCAATGCCAGCAGGTGCAGCCCTGTTCTTATATTCCTTTACTAGCAAAGGCACGCAAACGCGTACAGGGAACTCCAGAAACGAAGCCGCTCGCAGTTTTATGCATTTTATTGCCTCACTGCTAGTGGCTTACCATTTTCGTCACTCAGTGGCCCTTTATTGGTCGAGTTGAGGCAGCGCTAGCTCATCTCCAAATCTATTTGCGCTAATTTGCTCTCGTCATCAGCTTTGTGTACCTAGCGTGTAGTCTATGAGATGCAATTTTTAGAAAGAGCGAAATGAATGGAAAATGACCGCAATTTCATTTCGCGTTTGCATTGATTTCACGCGGTATCCTCAGAGAGGTTCCTTGTCTCAACTGTGGAGACAGTCGCAAAGCAGGCGAAGTACATCGAACGGGCCCGTCAAGCTACAGTGGCATATTTCCAGGGTAGTTTCTTCTCTTTTTGTTAGTTTCCAGACAAACGAATTCCAATGTGCGTAGTGAAGAAAGATTCTGCTTAACCGCTTTAACCTCCTAGTTTTTGGCTATGGTTGGTAAATGTAATCACGCGCAAGCAACGAACCGAAGGAATAAAGCGGCTGGCATTTGCTAGCTTGAAAAATGCGATGCCTTGCACTTTGAGGGAATATTGCTCAGAACCCGGCCCCGTCAGCTTTAAGCACTTGCCCTGCTACAACGGAGGAGGCTACGAAAACAAAAAGTAATACAGGAACGGTGCAACAAAAGGCGTGTTCCCCGTGCCTTGCCAGGAATTTTATAGTTGTGCAGCGAAAACTTGTGAGCGTGTACTATATCTATTTTTAACCTGAAAAGCTTATCGCATACCCTTTGTGCTCTTAAGAAGGAAAAGGCTACCCTGCCATGCAATTTACTATGTCGATTTCCGCCAAGCAGGCGCTGAACTGCCTGCGTGCGGACGGCGCGTGAATGTGCGTGTGACCCCTTGCGTTAAAAAGAGAATAAAAACATTGAAATCGCTTTGTTTGATGCCAGGAATTTGACTCCAGTGCTCTGGTAAACAAAAGCGGTCCACGACTGAATTCCATCTCGACCAGCGGCGAAACGAGGTGTTTACACCAAGGACTGCTGAAACTTCAGTTTGTTTCACTCTTTCGACTGCGTCCATCTTATGCACTACGTTCAACGGGAAACGATAAGTGTACTCTCGCAGTGTGACGAAAGCATTCTATCTTTTGCTGCATATTCATATTCTACTTGACTTTTAGTTTCTCTAGCTCCTAACATTGGGCGCGATGTTCGCAAAACACTTACCGCCGGTAGAACATGCCCTGTCACTTTCGTTTATCCAGAAGTGCAAATTCCGTGGGAAAGATATCCTTTGTGTTTTTAACTTCTAGCGAGTGGACTATAACGGTGCACCGTGCTAGCATGAACAAGATTCGCAAGCACAGAGTTCCACGTTCATTTCGTGGGTGGTAGTATATTGCGAGAAAACACCAGAACCCGTGCAAGTGCTCACGGTTGCGCTGTCATTCGCTCAACGCAAGAAAATGTAGGCGAGGAAATAATACGGACGGAGAGAATGAGATGGAGAAAAAGAACACGGATATCCCACGGCGCTTCTCCCCTCCAATCAAACTTCACTGCAACAGGAACTACAGGGTGTCCTAAGAGTTTGATGCCACGCCCGTTTTTTCTCCACTAGTTACAAAAACGAAATAATTGTAGTGCTTCATTACAAAGGACCAGCGCTCAGCGACAACACACAGCAGTGAGCTGTTGCTGCGCGCTGGGAAAGGCACACACAACAAAGCGTTCATCTACAAAGTGCGGTTTATTCAAGAAAACCAGCTTTTATGAGACGCTCTTTTTACTTATCAAGCAAGTTAAAAACACACGTGTCAAAAGTTAGTATGCCTCCGAACTATTTTTCATGCAGAGTCAAGGTCGTCCTGCTAAGGCATGCATCGCTTGTTTGTTTTTATGTGATACGCTTCCACAAACTCCCGAGTGCTTGAGTAGCACAACCGTGCTACCCAGGAGTGACGAGCAACTCTTTCTGCTCGAACCGCAATGCTCGGCTAAGTTTCTCAAGGGCAGATTCGAGACGGATTGAAAATGCTCCCATAATCACGTGTTGATGCACCTCCCCGTCTCTCATATACGCATACTTTTCCGCATGACAGCGGGATGCTGTGCATTACGCCTATGGCACATACAGCATACCTGAACCGGTGCCATATACACTGCAACCTGTACATTGGTGCGCGACTCTGCTTTTCTACGGACCCATGCCCAGACTTGGCCCAGCTTCCTGCGAACGGAGAACACAACATGCACGCCGTATTTCTACCTTATGTTATTCAATCGATGTGTTATGCCATGAATGTACAGTACCACAGCATACATAGGGTTTCTTTTAATCCCGTGTCACGCACGGCTGCTTGGCCTTTTTGTGGCGTGTTTTAGCAATGTTTCGCTTACTGATATCAAGACGGAGAGCGGAAATCCAGCTCTTATTATAGGGAAACACCCACATGTCAGCATGTATTCGGATGATGCGAACAGTTTCTATACACTTCATCATTGACCAGTGAACGGAATTCAGTAAGTAACTAGTATCCCTTTGCAGTTGGCACAAAGAGGAGATGTCACAATTCAGGGCGAAGAAGACAATAGATTATGTCCCGTAATTAAGCCATTACACAGAACAGCAGAACGTTAAACTTTTAGCCCAGTAGCTTTTTACGGTTCAATAAGAAAAAACTTTTAGCGTGTATTTGCAGGACTTATTCTGGGCAGAACATGCGCATGATTTGTTAATAGAACTGTCGAAATAAATACTTTTTTTCTTCAAATTAGCTGAAATACTTTTTTTTTTGCGGCTCAGGAAACCATTGAATAGATGCCTTTCTATTGAAAACATTCATTGAAAAAGCAAGTTGCCATTGGATTCCTTATTGTGACAGTGCTAATGTAGGAGGATGCTGTATGATTCAGAAAGTGGCACACACGTGAAAAGTAATGTTACGTGTACAAATACACGATTCCTCTACACAGAACGACGCTTGTGTAAATGCGTCAGAGGTGAACATCCTACATTACGGCGTGAGTATGCCACGTTCATTAAAAACAACTCTACCTAAATTAAGACGATGATAGAGTGTGTGGCCTCCCTTCACGAAATCAATTTTCGGACTATTCCCCACCCACCACGTTCTTCTTTTGTCGAATTTTTTCGAATTCTAACGCTAATCTGCCATGACTTCTGTCGTTATTGCTTCCGTCGTGATTACTGCGTCATCGCAACATGTGGGCCTAGGCTCGTTTTAGGCCTATTTGTGTAGGACAAAAAGCCTGCAAGGAAACGACATTTCGCAATCTGTGCCTTTGGTCTCGAGTCATTGCTGCAGGCATCAAAATACACGCAGGAAAATGTTTTTACAAACCGATATTCAGCCTGACGGGACAACTCAACAAATGTTAATTAATATAAGCATGCGAACGGAAAGGGGGAATCAGTTAACTATAAAAGGCTGAGTTAACTGCGCTACTAAAATGCCCCAAAAAAGAAACAGGATAGCGCAAGGGGAGAAATTTGCAGCAAAGGTGAAGTGCAGCGCGAAATAAAAGGCGTAGATGTCTCTTTTTACAATAGAGAAATGGCATCAGTAATAACAGAGGAGTAATTAAAAATACAAGGGCCGTTAGATGTGCGCTGTTAGAAATCAAGGACACGCGAAACAAAAGCACACGACAAAACAGCATACGACAAAACAGGGCTCAAAAAACAGCACAGCGACAAAACAGCACAAGGAAAAAACGGCACAGCGACAAAATAGCACCGGAAAAAAACAGCACGCGTCAATACAGCACGCCGCACAAAACAGCACCGAAAAAAACAGCACTGTGACAGAACAGCACGGGGAAAAGACAGCAAGGCAACAAAACAGCGCAGCGCAGTACCGTGCAGCGCTGCAGTGGCTACTGCGATGGCCACCAGAAATCCGCAGTACTTGAAAAACAACACTGCTTCTCGTTTAGACGGCAGCTTTCTTCCACCGTTTAGAAGCCACTGTGGTTTGCTCAACACGTTGCGTCTGTTGCAGTGACGTAAAATCTACAAAGCCATCTTCACGTGGATTGCTACAAAGGAGCAACAGCGCGGCATTGCGGGACCGCATGCCACACGAGGCACAGCCTCCAGTGTACACCACGCTGATATTAGGAGGAAAACAGAAGGGTACATGTGAGACACAAGCACCGTGGGGCGTTTCCATGGTCAATGGCGCGGAGGTCCGACCGTCGCCCCGAGGAGCGGGGGGCACATCGGTCTGCACTGAGCGGCCTCGACGGCAAAGTACAAAGTATTTCATATCATCCGCGCCACTTAGGGCCGCCGCAAATGCCGTGCCACGCCGTCTGCAGCCGACCTACCACGGTGAACGTTCGTGGCGCTGTGCCTCTTCTGTTTTCTCTTTCGTCCCATTAGAAAAGCTCACTGCTAGTTTATCCATAAAGCTCCTTCATTCCAAAACCGCCTCATATTCCTCAGCGCTCAAGCTTGCCGCATGTAACATTCTGCTACTCAATATATTTGCGCCTGCTTTCACAACAGATATCTCGTGATTTTTTTATTGTGTAAGTTCGTGAAGAGAAGGCAAGCGTAGCAGGGAGCGGCAGAAAGTTAGGTGGGCAGATGAGATTAAGAAGCTTGCGGGGATACAGTGGCCGCAACTGGAGAGACATGGAGAGATATGGGAGAGGCCTTTCACCTGCAGTGGGCGTAGTCAGGCTGATGATGATGGGGAATGAAGGTCGTCAGGTTTCGTTCTTTTCCAGTAATAGACCACTGCACATATCAGTATGAGTCGACACCAGTGGTAAGGAATAAAGAATTCGTTTTAACTGATAAAATTTACTCGATATCTTACACCTGGGCGCAGACATAACAATCATGCAAAAATAGCTCGGAGAAAAATCATGCAAAAATAGGACGGAGCACATGCTCCGTCCTTAAGATGACATACCGCGGATTGGCGCATACTAATTTTAAAAGTACAGCACTTCACGCAGGGACACCCCCAGGGTAGGTGCTTGTAACTGTTCCCTCTGTCGCGCCGATCGGTGGATGGTTGTCGAGACAGATGGTGCACGCGCGAGCAAGATATGGAAGGCACAAAAAGCTACAAACAGGTCCTCGGCTGCTCTCTTGCTGACTCTTCTTTCCCATACCTTGCCTGCGCACCCTGTCAGCGACGGTGCGCTCCCAAGTCACGTTTAGGGGCGACTCGTTGCTAGCTCGGAGGGCCAGGCGGCAGGCGTAGTGATTATCGGCGGGTCCGCGCGTCGGACAAAGTCGTAAGGGGCGTAGCGGGATCAGGGCAACCGCTGGTAACTACGGCCGAGGGGAAGTTGTATATTCAGGACCACGTCGGCAAGACAAGTTGATCCAAGCCGTAAAACAGCGCTCCTCGGCCTTCCTAACGCTAATGTCGCTAAAGTGAGCGCAGCCGGAGACGTATATAAAGAAAGGCCTCCCGCGGAAGAAGAGATTACCGAAACGATCGGCCGCTGCTTTCCGATCACCCGATTATCTGCGCGGCGATCTATGCGCCTCCGACGCCCGTCTAAATGAGCGCATGGAGTACACGAGCGAATGCTGCTTTTATGCTAGTCTAAGTGCGTTACTCTAACTACAGAGCTAGCCTTCCACCACTGCGTTGGGCATGTAACAAGCCCACCGCTGCACGGCTCCTGTTTCTAGTGCCAGAGGGTCACTAACTATACGATTGGGAAATGGCTGCGCACGAGGAAATGGCGGCAAGCAAACGGATTTCTTCCGGGTATTCTTCAAATTCGGCGTATTATTTGAACAAGCCCGAATCAACAGTCGGCTTAATGAAGAGCTCGACTTCAAACAAGAGTTCCGAATGCAAGAGTTCACAAACTGTACTTCGTGCGTCTGATGTTGTGTAATGAGTGATGCTTGCTATCTCTACACGTGCCGACAAAGTGCGCAATTCACACTTATCCACGCAGGTGAGACAGTATTCTAACCTACAAGCAATAAATAAATCTTCACTATGACGACAGTAGAGAAAGCGGCGCCCAGAGTTACTTGACATCATTCGCTTGTGAGCACCATCCAGTGAAATCGAAGTGAAATTTGGACGGCCTTCTTCGAAGCTTTCAACAGTACATATATCTAGGCGCGTATTTTGTAGCGAGAGCTACACTACGCCAGCCGCTTTCTTCAGCATGGTCGCACTTTCGCCGTGGTTGCAACTCGGCCGTGGTCGCACCGACCTTGAACCGTTGCCTAGCAACCGCCGCAGCTGGAGGGCGTCGCCACTCGGCGCGCCATCTGGCATGACGTCACTCCACCGTTGCGCTCGTCGTGGAGCAGACGCCGCTCGCCCCGCCACTTGTGGGCATGCTTAGAGGGGGAGGGGGTGCCGCAGTGTGTGTGTGAATATATATATATATATATATATATATATATGCGGTTTGGCGTAGCGGGAGGCGAGCCGTTATGGAGAGCGATGAGTCGTCTAGGCTGAAAGAAGCCAGACTTCGGCGTCGGAACGAAACAAGGAGGAGACAGCGCGCCGAAGAGACCGAAGGAGAGCGTGTCAAACGTCTCGATAAGTGTCGTAATGACGACGCGGCTAGACGAGCTCGCTTAGCCTCCGACAGTGAATCCGCAATGGTCAAAGACGGCTCTCCCTACCTACCAGGTTTAACTAGATCTAAACCACAGGCAATTTTTTTAGGGAACTTGAATTAGCATGTCCGACATTTAACGTAAAAGTTCTGCAGAATGATTAATCTCGTCATGAAATACATTTGCATTAAAAATACTTATGATTTTAACTCATAGAAATCCTACCACGAAATGTATGACAGTATATTAAATACTGTCATTTGCTTTGGGGTACACGACGCAAGTTAATATTCAGATGCCTTTAGTATTACAAAAAATACAGTGAGAGCGATAGCAGGTGTTACATATTTAGCACTTACATGTTCTTTTTTAAACAAAAGTGCATTACGCATGGAAGGGTGATCCATGAGTATTTTTGGTTCAGCTGTGTAAATCTGAACTACACAGTGACAGTATATTTTTAACTGACCTTGCTAATCTATGTAAAAATTCTGTACTTCATAATACAAGACATTATGAATGCTGCTATGTACCTTGTCCACGCACAAATTACGGACTTCAAACACTAAGAGACGTATTACCGTCTTTCCTGAAAAAATACGCTTTAACTAATCCATCCATTCTCTCCGTTTCATATGAGATTATTAGAAATAGGTTTCTACGAAACAATGAATAGTACCCAACCATAAAATATACAAACTATCCACGTGATGTGTGAGAGAGACTCTGGTGGGGATCTGTCATGAAGATATTCTACATATTTTTTATTTCATGTTTTTCTTGTTTTTGTTTTTACTGTTATCTGCCATCGCCGTGTAGAATCGCTACAGCAGATGGGAGCTTTGTCAAGCTGCGTGCGCGGCTTTTTTTCCTTTCTCCTCAGCCATTGTACATGACTGAAATAAACGGAACTGAACTCAATTGAACTGAAATAATGAGAATCGCGGTGCTATGTTTTTTAACGGCGAAAAACTCGATTGGGCTCTTCCACGCCAGACGCTCGTCGTTGAGTATTTATTTTTGAAATGAGAGGAATCTCAACCTTTAGCTTCCCCATTTCATCTCTGTAAGATTCGGACACCTGTTCAAGCTTCAGAAAGCTTGTTGCCACATATCTTCCGGCTTTCAATTTTCCGAACAATTACGCAGTATGAAACGCGCTTCCTGTGAACGTTGTTCTATGTACAGTGTGGCCCTTATTCTTAAGTATCACACAACTGCTACAGCAACCAACCTCCAATTCTCGATATAATCAAAAGCTCTCTAATACGGCGTCTCTCAGTCCGTGTATAACATGAGGGCGTTTAACGACTAGTGCCCATGTTGTCTTGTGCTGTCCATCAGTTTTATGCACGTTCCTCGATCTCAGTGCTGACCAACCAGCCCAGCTTTCCACGGTCCACCGTCTACGACAGCAACTAAATCGATGAGTACGCCAGCGAAGGCGGAAAATTTTTTTTTGAAATCTGGAGGTGTACGCATGCTTTTCCAGCTTCCACAAACTTCTTTTTGTCGCCTCTCTTCGCATACGGCGTTTTGGTGAACACTTTTCTTCTTCTGCCCTTAGAAAAAAAAGTTTTAGACAGTCTGTAGAGTGTCTATAGACTTCTGTCTATGAAGTCTATAGACTATCTGTAGGCAAATCCTAGAGAACTGTCTATGGGCAACACAAATGCTATAGACAGTCTATAGACAATCTATAAATTTATGGCTATACACTTTTAGTAGACTTTTGTCTATAGACTATAAACAGACAAAAAGCAGTATCTATAGGAAGTCAATAGAGTCAATAAGAAGCCTATAGACTGTCTATAGTCCATTTTTATACGGGCGTTCGTTAAGAGGCCAAACTCGGCGAAGAGAAAATTAAGTGCAGCTCGCGTTGGTGTCAGCGGGAGCCCGAGCGTCGTCACCGTGAGGCCACAAACTTTCCGGAGCCCCATGCATAAACGATTTCAATGCCGTTTACGAACGTGACTTTCAATGGTGAGAAAATTGTGAAGTACTGTGAGGTACTGTTATAAAAATATTGAAGGTATCTGTCCATTTCTCCGATGCGTAGCGAATGCTTTTTTTTTAAAGTTTGTCCATCGATAGCAACGAGTATGGGGAACTTTTTTAACGATAAAAAATAATAGCAAAAAAGCTGCAAGCTTGCCCAGTGGAGATCTGCGTATACAATGGCGATTATAGTATAAACTTGCGACTATGAAAAAAATTTTGTTCATAAACAACTTACCGTTGGAAAAAGCCTGTGACTAGAATTTCTGGGTATGTGTGACATGCAGTGTTCAACGTGCCAGAGCTGGTAGGTTTATGCAGGACGCTGCAGCGGAGAGCTCTGGATCAGTTTCGGCACCGAAGATTCTGTAACGTGTGCCGACATCACAGAGCACACGGTTTTTTCCGGGACTCGATCACGCGGCAATGGGTTGACCAACGGAACGCCAAAGCCACTATATATCCCCCGCAGCGGGCTTTCGCAAACACGGCGAAATATAAACACAAACAGGCGGCCAGGTGCTCAGGATTACCTTCAATGATCGGAGCGCTCGCCGGATTCGTTGAGGTGGTTTGTATCGTCCACTGCGCGGAAAGTGTAATGACCTCAACTCGGAGACTTTGAGGGGATAAATAAATAAGTAAATAAATAAATAAATAAAGAAAGAAAGAGAAATGAACAAAGGAAGCGTTGAGATGATGTATAGGTTAGGTTAGTCCCATGGAGAGGGGATTAAGAAAGTGACTGCTGATCATCGATTGCCGTGAGATAGCTCGAACGGTGACCCACTTCGCCCTAAGCAGGTGTTCACCACTGCATAAATAAGTATAAATGCAAAGTGACAACACAAAATGTTCAGCGCTGCTTTTCTTGTCCGGAAAGCAGGGCGTGCGCCTAATTTTAGAAAGAAAAAAAAAACAACCGTAAAGGCTGGCTTGAAGTCTAGTGGCAAAAACGAAAATCTGGGGCTCTATTTCGAGCTTACAGTCGCACTGAAACCTCGCAGTCTCCTCTCATCGTCAGGAAAAAATGATCTTACGGTAGAGAGGAAAATAAGTTTGAAGCAGTAAAAATGGCAAACTGAAGCCAAATTCAGACTGAATAGGAAAAAGTAGTGCTTTGCATAACGTTGCAACGCTGCCGCAAGAAGTTGTGACGAAACAAAGGGCACCAGAAAAACTTTCCTGGGCGCGTTGAAGGGCTCAACTAGCAACTACAAAGCGGGCACAGCGTTCATGAAATGTCATTATTTTTGTTTACCAGCCATATAGAGGGTATTAATAGGCAAGTAGCATCTGTGGTAAATTTGACGCAAGCATCCTGCGAAATTCCGCACACCTCAGGTGAACAATATCAATCAATCAATCAATCAATCAATCAATCAATCAATCATTGTTTATATATAGTGTCCAGAAATAATAAAATCATAACATTAAATAGGATAACAATATAAATAGTAATGCAATAATAATAATAATAATAATAATAATAATAATAAATCATTTTCTATAGAGCCAGGCAAGAGCTTTTGTGTTGACGCACTTTGGGAGGGGGAGAATATAATAATAACAAAGTTTTCATTCACATAATAAGCGCTTGAATGCAGCTCGCATAAGCGTCAGGTCGCTTGTTTCACCCTACGCGACAGTAACATTTTTGTGAATGAATGAATCTTAAAAATATTTGGAGGTGTTTTGTAATCGAACCTGCGTCGTTGCGTTGCCCTTACGCACAAACACTGCCTTGGGAAACAGGAACGCGACGCCGACTTCTGTCACATTGTTCAAGGCCGCTCTAAACTAATGAACGTGCAGTATAGGCGTCACCCTCGTGTAGAGGGCTCGGGCGGCGCACTTCGCCGTAGACAAATCCAGATCTCGTGGCAGCCGGTGGGTTCCAAGGGCTCGTCTCGCACTCCGGAGACCCGGGTTCGATTCCCCAACTCGACCAATTTACTACTCGGTTTTATTTATTTATCTGGTATGACTAGAAAGGTTAATTCTGCTAATTGGTTAATTAAGCAATTAAGTGAACTCAGTCCCACTTACTTGGAGCATCACTATACGATCCTTTTAATTGGTTGCATGGTTACTAGCCAAAGTAATTCGCGCACTGTGACGTCACGACCATTTCAACCAATTGAACCAAGGTAAGCGTAGCTACGGCGACCACCTGAGGTCTCGCTTTGGCTGTCGGAGTGTTGCTTTCGCAGCAAAAGTCACAAAGTAGACACGGGAAAACAAAGTAGACACAAAGTAGAAATCGGTAGATCGTCTCTCATTTCAGTTTTTGGCGTCTGATGCGCACTGCTCGAGCGCTGTACACAAGGGTGGCGCGGACTGTACGCTTTCGTGGTCCGGTAACACCCCGGTGCAGTTATTAAAATACGGTTCGCCTGAATACCGCCTAGCCGGAGTTTGACGCAAACTCGTGCGGCCAGACGGCTTAAGACTCTCAGCTAGTGTCCACGTCACTTTTTCCTCTTAAGACGAACAGAAATCTGGCTGATATATGTAAACGCGGCAAAAAAAAAAAAAAAAACCAGGCATTCGGTGCTTGTGTTGCATCTGTCCCAACATATTGTCCCTGTTTTCCTGCGTGGCGTAAACATTAGCTACTTCCTGACATATCATGTTTCGAATGCATGAGGAACGCGTACGTTGTTGGCAAGTGTACCCAATAATCGACTGCTGACGCTTCACCACTCCTTACATCTGGGTCCCACGATCTGTGAACAAAAAAAAAAGTTTAATGTAGCGTAGAAGCGTTTACGTAGGTTATACGCGAGACTTTCCGGAACATTACGCTATGTGTCACACCGGCGCTTTTAGTTTAACGTATTCAAAGACGAACGCAAGCCGCAGCGACGACATCTGCGTCGAAAAAAAAAAATTATTTTCTGCCCCCCCCCCCCCCCCTTTTTTTACACGTAAGCCAAGACTAGCCAAGTCGTACCGGGCCGGTAGCCAGTTCAGCCTATAGCTTTTTTTGCGTGTTACCCTCCGAAGGAGCGCTAAATCATCCGCGAAGAAAAGCCGCAGATGAATTAGCAAGCGAGCCAAGTTCTTACGTTTAAAATATTGTCTACAGCTCTGCAACTCACTTTTGGGAATTGACGCTACAAAATATTTATTGCGATCAAAGTTTGGAAACGCTATGCATACGCACAAAAGACACCTGCAAGGACGTAGGTTTCACATTAGCCCCTTTCTTTTCTCATTCTTTTGGTAGGCAAGCCGTGAATAGAATGTATTGGTTTAATAGACTGATGACTCCATATCTCTCGCACTCCTAAGCCGTCTCTTAAGTTTAATTGTTCAATCAACCACCTGGAACTGTTCTGTAAATCGGAATTCACACGGCCTTTTTTATATATTTTACTTAGCCAGAGAAGCGCTTAGTGTATCATCGGTCTGATTTCTGTGACAGCGCGTTTCAAGAGTTCAAGGCTGTACTTCCACGTCTGTATATCCCAAACCCTGCCACAGCCCCTTTGAAACTTGCATTATCTGTTGGCAAATGAACAAAAAACAAGACCGCGCTTTTCTATCCTCATGAATGCTGTAAGGATGCGACGACGAAGCTACTGCAGCGCACATACGCTCAGAGCACACAGTATTCGTCACCCTTGTGCAAAGCACTCCAGGATCTCGTTGGGTTTCAAATAAAGCAGCATATCGCCGCACCCACTAGGTTAATGACGCAACCTTAGCGCGCAAGTAGAGCCGCTTTGAGTTAAAAAAACAGGTGATAATTAGCACTTTAAACGGAAGCCATTGTCTGATTTCGGTCGCTGGTGCGCACAGCTCGTCCGCTCTACGCAAGGGTGACGCAGTCTCTGCGCGCATCATGCACGCTCAGCTGCGTAGAAGGAGACCAGACAGGGCAGGCGACGCACGTATCATGACCGGGTGGGCCAGCAAGACAAAAACTTCTGGAATCGCGGTCACTGGTTGCTCACCGGCCGTGGGCAGCAATGCACCCGTCTCGCGCCTAACATGCTTCTCCTTCAATTTTAGACTATTTGCCCAACCAGCAAACGCGCACGCTTCGACTGACCTCGTAGACTGTCGTGGTGCGCTAGGCCGGCGGTTAACTGCAGTTGGAATGGTGCCTTTTATGTTGTTTTTTGGGAGCAGTTGACCCTTTCTTGCGGAGATCCGGGGAGCTGTGAGACACTCATCTATCTTGTTGTGAAGGTGTAGGTTGCGCAAACACGGACGAACCACAAAGAAAAGACACAGAGACACACACAAGCGCAAACCTACACCTTCACAACATGTATCAACCAGGCCCAATCGAAGTTTTATTACTCATCTATTTGCACGCCAGCGGGAAGCACGCGTTTTTTTACTGCGCGGACGAATTTGCGGCCCCTCCTCGTTCTTTAAAATCGAATGTTGCGACCACGGTTGTTCGTTTTATCAGATAAAGAGTGCCACTGCACTGATTGTGCCTATTTTTACGGTAGCTACACTTTAGTTCGTAATAAGCGAGCGTTCGTTACAGTTGTGGCTGCTATAAGTGGATTCGACTGCAGTTCGATGTATCGATAACCTGATATATGAAGATGGCAATTCATCAACTTATCTCTGAACTGGAAGCAAGAAGAAACATTGCGAGGACACTTTGGCAACTAAAGTGTTGAGAGGCAAAAGCCGAGGACACTATGCCGTGACGACTTCGGGTGAATGTGACGTCACATTGTTCCCGCAGCTATATCGACGTCCGCGCTATTTCGATGCAATCTCGACATTTTTGCCTATAATTAATTAACTAATTAATCTACAGACATGAAACCTGGCTTCTAGGTTTATTTTTTCCTCCTCCATGTGAAGCAGCCATTGATTTTATTCTATCCCTAATTCCCGAGTTAAACGCGTGTGACACGCTTTAACGGACGACAGTACATGAGCCATTAAGGGCTTTCGCCTTACGCTGATGACACGCTGCATCCAGCGTCGTGCTGCCCGCTGTTTGTATTCAGACAGCGTAGCCTGGTCGGAGAAGGGACGAGGAAGACGAAGACGTGGCTACTAGGAAGACACGGAAAACTTTGTATAAACTGTTTATATTTTGTACACGTAAATAGCAATCGGCAGCCTTCATCGGCCGAACTCGCTGCAGAGTTCTTTAGGAATTTCATTCCCTAAAATCTCTAGACGGAGCCCGGGCCTGCCCAGGAAGGAGTGTCCTGAAAAGTTCACTTTGGCGTATGTTGACACACTCTGTCACTAGTGGACAAGCTCCCTTTACGTGTTGAGCTTGAGGGTGAGGAGGATGTTATCCAGGTTGCGGTGGCAACGGTAGTTCCGCGAGCAGCGTTCCCCGGATCAGCAGGTGGTCTACACCTGCTCGCACCTGTTCTTCGTAGGTGCCGACGCCTAAGGCAGGAAAGGGGAGGGGGGTAGGGGAAACCGCCGGAAACGAAGTAAATACGATGTACGAATTACTTACGTTTCTTCTAGTTAGTGATTGCCGAACGTACAGTTTCACGGGGCACCCCAAGCATTTGCATGTCTGGGGTCAAGATGCCACGAGGAACCTTGTCATACAACAGAGAGAATTATATCAATTTCATCAATCGCTGGCAGCAACTGCGAAGCCCTTAAAAACCCTCACGGCAAAATTCGTTCTGCGTTATAGTTATTTTATTTAGGTCGCAAAACCAGTCTGATACTGAACTAATACATATTAAAGGTGCTTGCAAAGAGCGCAAGTTAGCGCGCGGACCCCGAGCCGACCCAATTTTGGCTCACCGCGAGATTCCGTCGACGGAATCGCTATTCCGAAACAATGGTGCCACGGTGGTCTAAAAGTGGACGCTCCCTTGAGCGAAGCGGCAACAAAGGAAGGCGATCGAAGCGGTCGCCCACGGCTAGAAAGCCTTAATAGGCGGGCCGCGCATTAACTTCGTAACCCGCACGGCCCCCTTGCGCGCGACGACAGTCGGCGGTGGCGCGATTGAGAGCCAGCAATGAATGCTTTTATATTTTCTAGTCACGCGACATTGATTGCCGTCGCCGCTCAGCCGGTTGAGCAGCGCTCTTGAACACCACACAGCACATTCTTCGCCCCATTCGCTGTCGCCGCCTGGTGGATGGCAGCGAAACCAGCTTGGCGAGGTGCGAATGTTGGCCGCTACGTCGGGCTGCGATCGCGGCGCTGCCCGCGCATGAGTGCCAGGCAGGCGGGGCTGTAACATGCACGCAAATTTTGAATACCAGACAAAAAAAAATTATAAAAGAAACTGAGGAAAGGACGTTTTCTTTTTGTTCAGAAATATTGGAAACATTTAAAAAATACCCGTAACATTATAATGCCGAAAATTTGCAGCCAGGTACGGCAAGATCTTGACAACGCAAGGATTTCCTACAAATGATTTATCGCATATATTTATCAGTGCCTAGGGTTATGGCTTCCCATGCACTGCTGTTTGCTGACATCTGGGACCGGTGGTTAACACGTCTGTGCACCTAGCCATGTTTAGGCTTTTTTCAAATATTTGGGCGAGTTTTGACGTGGCGAAGAGCGCCTAAAAAGACAACCGATGCTCACAATAGCAGTTTTCGAACAGAATGAACACGCGAAGGAGCGCTGCAAGTTGCAAGAAATGTCCACAAAACATGTGGTCATCTACTAGGTTTGTATAAGAGGGCACTTCACTAATTTTGCCTGAATAGAGTCGCATCTGGAGCCCATCATTACGAGTTGTGAGTTCGGAAAGTACGCCGTCGAAGCTGAGAGCCACCATGCTGAGAGGACTGAGGATGAGAAGGAAGTAACATACAAGCCGACCATCATAGGCCAGAGTTTTCAATCTGCAGGGGAGAGGGAGACCCAGTTAGCACCTTCTCTCTTTTCCATTTGCCCTCCCCCTCGTCCGGGCATGCTCCTTGGCAAGAGATATTTATTTATTTATTTTACTCTCAGGATAGAGAGTACATTGCAGAGGGTAACGGCAATTCACAGCAATATAGACGATAAAACAGAGGTAAGGGGGCCAACTATTGCAAGGGGAACACCAGAGGAATCAGCGTCATTAATGCTGACAAATACAACACGAGAAGAAGGAAATCCACGGATCCGTTTAAGAACTGCAGGGTAAATGTTCAGCAGAATTATAGTTTATGTAATCGTAGTGAGTGATTAACTTTATAGAATTATTTAGCAAAGCCAAAAAATATGCAGTCAGATGGAAAAGCGGAGTCCAAATAGAAGTGCAGGGTGTAAGTGAAGGAAAGTAGTTGAATGTTACGAGAGAAACACTCTCGGAAGCCATGCTCTGTTAGACAGAAGAAATTATCTTTTAAGAAAATTAACAAGATCTGTAAATATAAGGACCATTATTTTGCATCCTATTGATCTCAAAGATATGGGTAAATAGGTAGATGGATTCCGTTTATCTATGTACTGGTATGACCACAGCAGTCTTCCCTTCTTCAGTAGTACACTATGGTGATACGATTGTGAGAATATATACATTTCATGATGATAAAACTATACTATTTCGCATTCCGTATAAATTTGCCATTTATACCGCCAATTCCGCTAGGGATGTTAGTTTCAAATCGATAATCGCTATCATGCCTTGCGAGCGGAACATGGTGGCTCCGTGTCGAAAGGATAGCACAGTTGGAGATCGGGACGTTGGATAAAATTGGTTGAAGAAGGAAACGACAACGAAAGTATCATTGCGTACAGTAGCACAGAGGTGGTGGGGATCATGTGCGCCGGTGGTGTTTCCAGGTTTTATTATGTCCCAGAAGCGTTTTTCGAATAGTCTTCAGAATGTTCAGGAAGGTTACTTTAAAGAAGGTGGATTTAGTAAACTTCAGTGCTCGTTAATATGCTGAAGCAGCTGTATTGTATGCCATCCAATGGGCAGGTTTTAATAAATACTTAGCAGTACGAAAAAATATTTTCTTTCTGTTTGAAAATCGTTTTAAATAACTTACACCACGGAGCATGGCTATTGGAGTACACCCGCCGACGAGGTATAAGATGCTGACTCAGTTAAGACACTTTATTTCTGTACATGCACCAGTTTGTTTCCAGTGAGAGCTCGAGGTAACCTGGTAAGAAAATATCCAAAAAGGAGCGTAGTTATTAAGGGCTACAAAATCAGCTTTATTATAGTTGCTAATGGTCTTGGAGCGTTTGTGCCTGGACCGTCGCCCGCGTGAATGTGCCAGTCCGTAGCAGGAGACAAGCTGCCCCCCTTCCCCACCCCATCTCTAAGTCAATTTTTTTTTTTTTTTTGGGGGGGGGGCTCGAGCCCTCCCCCCATCCCCCGTCGGCGCCTATGCCGACCAGCTCGCTTATATCGAACCGTCCCTTGCGGCCGCAGCACCAGAGGTCGACAGCAAGCTTTTAAAGAGATGCTGCCACAATGGACGACGGATGGATGAATGAATGTTAGGAGCGTCGCCTCTGAAACGTGGTGGCGTCATCTGCCACCATGGCATGGCTTTTTTGCCCCGGTATTTCTTTAAGCAATGCGTCCGACTGAGCGGTATGGTCATTAATTCTCCAGTTTTTATACAATAAGTTTTTAATCGAGAACTTATAACCTTACTTTACCGGCCTACTTTTGAGCCACCAGTCCTGTATTCATTAAAGTCTGCCCACTCTCCCTCCTCCAGTCTGTTTCTGCTAACTTCTAGCGTATATTCATTCACGTGACCATTGTTATCTCAGGGAGAGTGACTGTGCCTGCATCGGCACCGGGACGGATACCATCACATTCGTGTATAGCATGTTCAATTCTTTCTAGAGATTTACCACAGACTGAACATATGTCATCTTCTCGGTCAAATTTCTTTGTAATCCTTTGTAATTTCTTTGTAGTTCTGCAGTGTACTGCTCCATTGAATCAAGTCATTTTTTACCTTCTGCGGTTTTTACCTGTTATATAGAGCTCTATATTTCTCCGTTCTTTAATGCTGCATGCTTATGGTTATATTTCTAGCCCTTTTCCGCCATTGTGAGTTAACGTTCTTTCCATAGAGGAAACCGTTTGAGCAGCGCTAAGAGCCCTTTTCTTTAGCTCTTTCTGCATAAGTATTGCCTTAGCTGCCCACCTATTATCATCCAATTTCCTCAGGCGTGCTTGATATAATATTTTACTTTGAGCTACCTGCTCTTCATATGATACCCAGCCCATGTCCCCCCTCGACTGCCTCATTCGCGGCCTTGGAGAAAGAGAGAAATGGACAGAAAGGTTAGTACTAATATTCCAACAGCTCACCGTTCTGTTTATGTTCCAGACCGAACTTGAGACCGAGCCCGCATTCCCAAAACTGAGAACTGTGCGGGGGGCAACAACGTACAGTCTTTGTCAAAAGTTTAGAGCCCATGTGGTTTGCTTCTAAGCCTCGCAGTGAGACTCCTGTAACATTTGTGGTAGTCCTACCCATTGGAGGAGGCAGGACCAGAACTCTTCTTACCTTCATCAAATTTGGAGCGCTGCAGATGCATTACGAACTAGACAGTGTGCTTCAGAAGCAAACCCCCTGGGCTCCAAACTTTTGACAAAGGCTGTACATGTTTCAGCTTCCCATTTACTGTTTTGTTACTGCGCGCAAACTGCGATGCCGACCCGTTTACAGATTTCGTTGGCTGCACGGATCATCCACAAAGCTTTACAAGTGACTTCTTTTAAGGCGGAAGCCTTTAATGTCTCATCGTTGTAAGCAGCAGTTGTCGACAGAAAATGTCACGCTTTTCAATTGGTGGAAACGGTCGTGACGTCACAGTGCGCGAATTTCAAATGGGGCCAATTGTACTTTGGCTAGTAACCATGCATACCATACCATACCATACCATACCATACCATACCATACCATACCATACCATAGTAACCATGCATACGCCAAGATTGAAAAACTGAACCTCCAAGGTCAAACCTACAACGTGACGTCGTACGTGGCGGCGCCCGAAGACTCAGTAAAAGGGGTCATTTACAACGCCTACGCGGGAGACTCGCCCGAAGCGGTTCGCCAAGGCTTCGGAAACAGAAACGAAGGAATAGAAGTTGTGGATGCCCGAAGGATCGGACAATCCAGAACAATACAAATCACCTTTTTTGGAAAGAAGCTACCCAGCCAAGTAATCTATCAGTGCGGCGTCTTTCGGGTCCACCCCTTCAGGGAGCAACATGAAGTATGCTACAACTGCAGGAGGGTAGGACACCGGGCCGACGTCTGCTACAAACCTACAACGAACCTTTGCCGCCGCTGCGGAGAAAATCACTCGCCTCCACCTGAGGGAGAACAGCCAACCTGCCAACCCGTCTGCATCGTCTGCAACGGGGGCCACAACACAGGCAGCCGGAACTGCAAATTCCGGCTGATCAACAAGAACAAACAAGGAACGCCCCATGGCAACCAGGCACCCAAGCAAGGGGACAACGACTCATCACTACACGGACAGCAGTCTAGGCCCAGGAAGAAGGAACAGGGTGCTACCGGCAAAGGAGGCAGCCACAACCGGAACAACTCGAGCTCCTTCCCGCCTCTGGGGAACCCTGCAGGGAACAACAAGCGAAGCTCGAGCCGCGGACGCAGCGATAGCCGCTCCAACAAAAAGGTGAGCTGGCCAGCAGAGGCCTCCCAATCTATTGACGCTCGAGAGAAGGAATTTCAGATCCAACTGCAATCCCGAGACAGAGAAATTGCCAGCCTTAAAAAAGTGTTGGCTGACATTAAACGCCTGTTACAAGCGCATCAGGTGCAGACTGCCACTGCGGCTAGAACGCCACCCACCGCGTCCCAGGCTTCGACCAATAATGCGATGGAAACAGACGCCATTTGCCACACTCCCTCCACCGCGTCCCAGTCTTCGGCCCATAACGCGACAGACACAGACGCCAGAATAGCAACTAAGAGACCGCTTCCTACAAAAGAAGGCGAGGAATCCAAAAGAAAGGCCGAGGCTTCGGAAGCCGACACCCCGCAGCCGTCGAAAGCGCCTACCAAACTCAGGGCAGACATCAATACTCTGTCAGAGAGAACTAGCGCTATATCAACAGAACAAGCAACCTTCCAAGGCCTCGTTACTACCAAATTTGCAGAGATAGATGTTCGCTTTGCAACACTAGAGGGACAGGTATCCCAAATAGCCACGCGCATGCAGCAAATAATGGATAGGCTTACAACTATCGAGGCCCGCCTACCTCGGGGCCGCCTACCCATCTTGGATCTGTCCACGACGCCACAACCATCTATAACCCAACATGGCACCACGCCAAAAATTTGAAATTTGGCAATGGAACTGCAGAGGCTTCCGCCGCAAGCGGGCCCACTTGCAGCTCCACATCCAACAAGCACCGTCTGTTCCAACCCCAGACGTGATTGCATTGCAAGAAGCTAGCGGCAGGGCTACACTGCCAGGCTATAAAGCATATCTGCCACCTCATTATGATACTAGTAACGCAGCCGGCTCCTTCACAGCCACTCTGGTGCATAGAAATATCACCGCAATTCAACATTTTATAAATGATTCGGAAGAACATTACACCCTACTTGAAATAGTACCAAGGCAAATAATGTATACAACCTTAAAGGGGTGGAGACACCAAATTTTGAAGCTATAAAAAGCCTGCTATGGGATTCCTATGTATGCAAGGGCACTGACAACCAGGTGTTGGACACAACAAACGCTTAAAAAATATTTTAATTCGGTTCCAAAGATCACATAAATGCTCACTCTCACGATCTAGAGCCATCGCTAGCGCCATCAACCCTGACGTCACAAGGTGGGAAGAAAAATTAAAGTTTTAGTGACGTCATGCCAAAATGCAGTGACGTACGATGAGCGGGGCACAGCCACGTGAGCGCAGTCGACGCACCAGCGAGCCGCATTTGCTGCTAACCGCCCCTCGCTCGGTTTGCGGCGCGCCGTTGCGAGCAGCGTCGCACCGTCCGATTGCAGCTCGCCGCCTGCGTCCGGCCTGCTAGATGTCAACGGCGCGGCAAACGCAACGACGGGAAGCGGCAGCCAATGCGAACGCGGAGAGCGGCAGCGTCATGATGACATAGGACGCACTCCTTGGAGCTGGGCGGCCTGCGCCAGTCTTCGTGCCGACCGCCGGCATCTGAAGAACGCGATAGTATTGTTTGTTCACGTTCATAGCAAACCCTGGGATATATGAATATCAAAAATGCATCGTTTCTGACGATCGTTGGCAAATACCGAGTTCCCGGTAGAAGTGATGACTGCGAAGCAAGCAAATTTCATCCCATAGCCGGTTTTGTGCTGCTGCTACATGGTGCGGTTCGCCTGCCGTCTGCTAGTTCCGTTGCTGAAGACGTCGTGGAAATCGAACATATCTCTTATTATGGGACGAGTTCACAGTAAAGGGGTGCCGAGAGGAGCACGTTTCTGAGCGCTGGCCAGTCCCGAAGCGCCCTCAGCTGCGAAGTCGATACGAAACCAGCTAGGCCTAGCGACGACTAGGGCAGTCTGGGACCAGCGCGCAAGTCGTCGCCCGGCGTTGCCGCAGGCAGTGTCGTTGCCGAAAGATCCACTTTTAGCACAGTCTTGCGGTCGTATCTCGAATCTGGGAAGCATATCCTTTCTGGTAGCATGGCTGTTTTGTATTTTCTTGTGCGGACGTGAAGTACGCCGAGCCTGCCGGCCGGTCGGCCAGCCTGGATACCGTCTGCCGACGTCATAAAAGCGTGCTGAAGAGTGTTCTTGACGTAAATAATAAACCATGGGACAAGAAATGTGAAAAAATTGTCATTTTTGAGGATCGCTGACTAATACTGAGCTGCTGGTAGAGGTAACAACTGTGATATGAGCAAATTTCTTGCCACAACTGCCTCGCAGCTGCCGCTGGCCCGACGTTCGGGTCCGGCTCGCCTGGCGCCCGCAAGCTCCGCTGCCGAAGGCGTCGAGGAGATTGACCATACTATTATTTTATTGTGAGATGATGCTGTTGACACTAAAGCTATTTGTGAAAAGTAGGCCTTTTATTATAGCGCAGGCGACTTCCGAAGCGCCGGCCGCTTGCGAAACAGGCTATAGGCCTAGCGACGACCACGGCAGGCAGGCAGCAGCAGAGCTCGTCGCCTGGAGCGCCCGCGAGCGGTGCCGTTGCCGAAAGCTCCCAATATAAGCAGGTATATGCTTTGTCGCTGCTCGAGTATAGCTGGCAGTTCTGATAACAAGGCGATCTTGTCTTTTCTTGTGATGTTTGTACACCATCCCAAGCAGCGCTCAGGTACTGCTGCACGGCGGCGAAGTGTGACACCGGTTGTGGGCGCAGCTTGGGTAGAGCGGCGCAGCGATGCTCACTGGCATCTTGCAATGTGTTTCGCATCCTCACGCGAACCCGCGAAGGCGATATTAGCGTGTGATAAAAAAAAAGTCGATGTCCTCACTCATTGGAATCAGATCGTCAGAATCCGAGCTGCTATAGCCATGCCGTTGTTGTTTTTCATGCGCTGGTCAGCACGTGTGTGAGAAAGCAGACGATGCAGCAGTAGGTGCGTCACAACTTTTGTGGGCCCACGTGACCAGGCGAAGTAGTTGATCTTCCCCCTCTGTGACGTCAATGTACAACTCGGCGTTCCGAAACCGAAACCGAAAATCGTTCACCTAAAAATGCGATAATAAATTATTCACTGTGAATATAAGAATATTTGAGTGTGTATCATGCTTCCTGGAGCCATAAGAAGCGTTTGAAACTAAGAACGCGCGAACCACAAATTTGGTGTCTCCACCCCTTTAATGTATACAACCCGCCCAGAAACAAAGGCAATGGACTCCCACACTTGTTGATAAACACAGCAAAGCTGGCTGCTAGGGCTCAACTAATAATTGTGGGAGACTTCAACGCTCAACACCCAGCATGGGGATATACTAAAGCAACTGCGAAAGGGAACCTGCTCTGGCAAATCATACAGTCACTAGGGCTCACAACGCTAAACAACCCGAGCGACCACACACGCATGGGTAACAGTGTATGTGTAGACACATCTCCAGACTTATCCCTCTCTAAAACCGTCAAGGACGCAAAGTGGGTCAACACCGGGCAAAACCTTGGTAGTGATCACTTCATCCTTAGCATCATCTTCCCCACGACAAAACTTAAAAACAAAGCAAAATAAATACGAACCACGGATTGGGACAAGTTCAGGCAACTTCGCGACAAAACAGCTCCAAAGGAGATCTCTAACCTTAGCGACTGGGTTATCTCCCTGAATGAGGATGTCAGCTCCACTAGCGTTGTGGTGCCAGTTGAGAAGGAGGAGCAGATTGCAGACTCAAAACGTTTACATCTGTGGCAGGCACAAAAAGGCCTCCAAAAACGCTGGAAGAAGCAAAAACACAACAAGCGACTACGCAAAAAGATCGCTGATATCGAGAGGCGAATCGAGGAACATACACTTACTCTCCAAAAACAACAATGGAACCAAATATGTGAAAGCGTCAATGGACAGCTCGGAAATAAGAAGACATGGCATCTTCTAAGACACCTGCTCGACCCAGAACAAACACGTCCCGTGCAACAAAGTCAACTGTACAGACTCATACATAAATATGGGGGTACAACTGAAGACCTAATCAAAGAGCTAGCAGAACGTTATCTAAACACGGATGATGGTACCACTCAACCAGACTACCGGGGGACTCCTAATCCAAATTTAGACGCAGACATCACAGACGCAGAGGTCTGGTACGCAATTGGAAAACTGCGGACAACATCTGCGGCAGGACCAGACAAAATAACAAATAAGACTCTCAGGAACTTAGACGCAACGTCGATCGCGGCGGTTACAGACCTTATGAACAAATACTGGCATGCAGGCAACGTACCACCAGAGTGGAAACACGCGAAAATCACTTTTATTCCTAAAGCGGGTAAGAAACTCAGCACTGAGAATCTACGCCCAATTTCATTAACATCATGCCTAGGCAAACTCATGGAGCATGTCATCCTCAATAGGCTCCAAAACTATGCGGAGGACATGAACCTCCTACCTGAAACAATGTTAGGATTCAGGGCCCAACTATCTACCCAGGATATACTCTTGCAGCTTAACAAGGACATAATTGAAGCTGACGAGGGAACAGCAACGAAAGCAATATTGGGTTTAGATCTTGTTAAAGCTTTCGACAACGTCACCCACAAAGCCATTTTGACAAACTTGTCAGAAATCAACCCCGGAGAAAGGACGTACAACTACATCCGATCCTTCCTCACTAACAGAACAGCAGTGATAACGGTCGGAACAATAGAGTCTGCCCCAACCACACTAGGAAGTAAAGGAACGCCACAGGGCTCCGTCCTGTCCCCTTTCCTTTTTAACCTCTCCCTCATCAAAATTCCCCCCAAACTGGCACAAATACCAGACCTACATCACACGTTCTATGCAGATGACATCACACTTTGGGTAACCAAAGGATGCGAAGGCTACATAGAAGACACACTCCAAGCAGCAGTGGACATCATTGAGGCATGCGCATGGGAATCCGGCCTCACTTGTTCTGAGCAAAAATCTGAACTCTTCGTGATCCGTCGTAAACAAAGAGGTAGGCGTACCACGACATCCCCCCCTCAAATAAACGTCTATGTTAATGGACGATCTGTCAAAGAGGTACAGACCATGAGAATACTGGGGTTGTATTTACAAACAAATGGAAAGAATACTGACACACTCACTAAGCTAAAACGCACGGTAGAAGCGACGGCGCGATTAATCCGCCGCATAGCTAACCGCAGACAAGGGGTGAGGGAAAGAGATTTATGCCGACTAGTGCAGGCCTTTGCGCTAAGCAGGATACTCTATGCCACCCCTTATCTCAAATTTTCGAAAGCCGAAAAGGACAAATTGGATAGTATGATACGGCAGGCCTATAAGGCTGCGTTAGGACTCCCATTAAATGCCTCAACCGAAAGGCTTATGAGGTTAGGAATACATAACACCTACAATGAACTGAAAGAAGCCCATT